>NC_137944.1:13397380-13932380 GCF_963969265.1 Rhamphochromis sp. 'chilingali'
AGAAATCCTACCAGTGGCTGGACAAAGCTGGACTGAAAGACAGCACAGAGGCACTAATCATGGCAGCACAAGAACAAGCTCTGAGCACAAGATCCATAGAGGCTGGGGTCTATCACACCAGGCAAGACCCCAGGTGCAGGCTGTGTAAAGATGCCCCAGAGACAATCCAGCACATAACAGCAGGGTGCAAGATGCTAGCAGGCAAGGCATACATGGAACGCCATAACCAAGTGGCCGGCATAGTGTACAGGAACATCTGTGCCGAGTATAACCTGGAAGTCCCGAGGTCAAAATGGGAGATGCCCCCAAGGGTGGTGGAGAATGACCGAGCTAAGATCCTGTGGGACTTCCAGATACAGACGGACAAAATGGTGGTGGCTAACCAACCGGACATAGTGGTGGTAGACAAACAGAAGAAGACGGCCGTAGTGATCGATGTAGCGGTTCTGAATGACAGCAATATCAGGAAGAAGGAACACGAGAAGCTGGAGAAATACCAAGGGCTCAGAGAAGAGCTCGAGAGGATGTGGAGGGTGAAGGTAACGGTGGTCCCCGTGGTAATCGGAGCACTAGGTGCGGTGACTCCCAAGCTAGGCGAGTGGCTCCAGCAGATCCCGGGAACAACATCGGAGATCTCTGTCCAGAAGAGCGCAGTCCTGGGAACAGCTAAGATACTGCGCAGGACCCTCAAGCTCCCAGGCCTCTGGTAGAGGACCCGAGCTTGAAGGATAAACCGCCCGCAGGGGCGTGCTGGGTGTTTATATATATATATACACACACACACACACACACACACACACACACACACACACACACACACACACACACACACACACACACACTCTCACTGGCCACATCATTTTTAGGTATACCTGCTCAACTGCTCATTAATGCAAATATCTGAACAGCTGATCATGTGTCAGCAACTCGGTGGATTTACAGTCGTGGCCAAAAGTTGCGTCAAAACCAGATTTTTTCATTTCTTTGCCAAGAAAAGTCTTTAAAATCATTTTAATTATTCTTCACTGTATAGTGATACTGAAGCAAAGTGCATGAACAAAACCAAACAACTGTGCATTTGCCAAAACTGCCGGCTACGACTGTGGCCATGCAGATGTAGTCAAGACGATCTGCTGAAGCTCAAACTGATCAGAATGCGCAAGAAATACCAGTTAAGTGACTTTGGGTGCCTGGCTGTTTCTGACTATTTTAGAAACTGCTGATCTGCTTGGGCTTTCCCACACAACCGTTTACAGAGAGTGATCCAAAAAAGAGAAAATATCCAGAGAGTGGCAGCTCTCTGTGAGAAAATGCCTTGGCGATGCCAGAGGTCAGAGAAATGCCAGATTGCTTTGAGAGATGACAGAAAGGAAATAGTCACTCAAATAACCACTCATTACACCCAAAGTATGCAGAAGAGTATCATGTCAAACCTTGAAGCAGAAGACTACACCAGGTGCCACGTCTTTTAGCCAAGGCACGGGCTCAGCAAAATTGGACAATAGATGATTGGAAAAAAATGCTAAATGGCCTGATGAGTCTGCTGCAAGTGTCATAATGGTGTGGGAGATGTTTCCTTAGCACACAGTATTCCCATCTTCTGATGACTCCTTCTAGCAGGATAATGCTCCATTTTCTTTCATTTATCCAATTCAGAGTTGCAGAGGAGGGCTAGAGGCTATCTTAGTTGTCATAGGGTGAACGGTAGGACATGTCACCAGTCTGTTGCAGGGCTCACAAAGAAAAACAGACAACCATTCACATCCAGGTCCAATTTAGAATGGCCACTTAACCTGCCTCACTAACTGCATGTCTTTAAACCGTGGGAAAGAACCCACACAGACACAGAGGGGAACAAACCCCACACAGATGATGGATTTGAACTCAGTACCTTCTTTCTTCGAAGCAACAGTGCTAACCACCCCACCAACATGCTACACGCTACATCGCCCAAAGCTCAAATCATCTCAAACTGGTTTCCTAAACATGAGGACAAGTCCTCTGTGCTCAAATGGCCTTCACAGCAACCGCATCTCAATCCAATAAAGACCTTTGGGATGTAGAGGAATCAAAGATTCACCATGGGTGTGCGGCTGATAAATTTTGCCTTTGCTAAATAAAATGGGAAAATAACTGAAGTCTGAGAATTTAAATGAAACTTACAGGTAAACCAGGTGGGCCCTGAGAACCTGGAAATCCAGGAGGTCCCTGCAGATAGAAAATAATGAAAGGAACACTTTAAAACACCTGAGACATAAAAGTAACAAGAATACACACAGGAAAAAAAACAATTTACCCCTTTTGTTTAAGCTGGTTTCAATTTGTTCCTGACAATTAGGTGAATGCTGCACCAGGCATGCCAACAGAGAGCTCTAGTGTGGGTTTGTGTGAGTCAGCCTTTCAGAGTTTAGTGTTATGGCACCCAGTGCGCAACATTTTCACTGGGGCCAGCAGGGGGCTCTGTGATTTCATGGAAAGTGGAAGGAATAAACCTCCACCAAGTCACTTCAATTGCAAGCTTTGAGACAAAAACCCAACGGTGCTGTCCTACAATAATCATAACAAGAAAAAAGGGGAAAAAATGATTTTTTTTCCCCACTCACAGAAGTACCGGCAAACTAATGTAAGGCAGTGATTAAAATGCACTTTATAGTTTTTGAACATTTTTCTGTTGATAACAGATTTTTCAGAGTGGTAAGTTGGAGAAAGATGTCATCAAAGTAGTGGAAACCTTTTTCTTAGTATCTTAAAATAGGAGATGCAGGCTCATACATATGAAAGATTAAGATTCCAGAGTAAGAGCCCACTGTTACAGCTTCCTAGTGTTATGATTTTTATTAAAGAAAACCAGCCAGAACACAGTAGGTTCACCCTGCTGCAAATCAACTTCTGATGAAGCTGAACTAAAGCTGAAATGTAGCTAAAACTCTTACCATGTTTCCGGGCATTCCCGCTTGGCCTCTTTCTCCGGATGGACCCTGAAGTAAACATGAAGAATAAAGATCTCTGTAAAGTAATTTGCATATACATACTACAACAAAAACAGATCGGCAAAGAAAAACATAAGAAAATGATATTATGCACATGAAGACACTCTGACTCACTGGATCTCCTTTTGTTCCCGGTGATCCAGGCATTCCTGGGATTCCAGGTGTTCCCACACAAGGCTGATCGCCCTGTGAGATGAAGAAATAAAATACCAGGAAGTGAGCACGCAAGTCTCTGTCATTGTAAACACACAGGCACTGACTTCAACTAACCCTTGGTTGTGTTGCCTGCTCCGTCTGCAGTCTCTCCAAACACTGCAAGCAGACAGGGCGACAGCTTATCAGACCAATGCCTTACTGTCACACTGAGAGCCAACCACATTAAGCCATGCACAGTAGAATTTAATGCAAAACGCCATTGCCATTTTGCATTTAGCAAACGTATTGCAGCTGGTCTATTATTTCCTATGATTCTGAATCTGGAGAATCACAGAGTACATGCGAGCCTCACCAAGTCACAGCTGTCCAAGGGAGTTACGCCAGGCCTGCCCTGGTCTCCCTTTTCTCCCTTGGCACCAACCATCCCCGGCACCCCTGGCAACCCTTGGGAACATCCCCCTTCGCAGTCATCCTGTGTCACACACAATGAAACAAGCACACATGTGTATACCCAAACACGCCGTGCCATTCCCATTGCATGAAAGTTTTAATGATAAACTTACATCCTGACTTCCCGGGGAGTCTCGAGGCAGTTGGTTTGGTCCGATGTAAGGCTGCAGAATAGGCATGGAGATGGAAATTCCATGAATGTGATTTTAAACATTAAACTTAAAAATGACCACTCACATTACAGCCACCGACTCTGCTCTGGTTTATTTGAGAGAAAACAAAAATACTTTATGTTCTCCAAGCACAGTTCAAGGACAATGTTGTAACTAAGCCAAGTTACTTTAACAATTAAATAATGTCATAATACCATTATTTCTTAATAATGCAAGAGTACAATGCAAAATCCCTTTGGTAAGGTATAGTAACATTTATCGTATAGACAGTCTGTACAATGACTGTCTATTGTTTAGATGTTTATTGTACAGACTTGTACTAGAAATTGAACGCAGTAGCCTGGTACCAGTTGAGTATCGCATTTTAATTCTGCCAGAAAAAACAGACCTACATAGGAGGGTCATTCTCATACAAAAAAAAAAAATTGGTTTGTCAAAGTAAGAAAGTTGCAAACATTTACTAAAAATGTCTAAGCTGGCAGATCGCAGTTAGGCAAGTCAACATTTTGCTGCGGTAAAGGTTTAGCTTAAGACACAAACTTTCCGGTGGCAACTGTGTCTGCTAGCCGACCAAACATAGTCTTGTTGTCACTGTCATTTTCTAGTATTTGTCTTGCTATTTTGCTGAACAAATACGATTTCACAGAGTTGTTGAAATTCCACACTTGATGGGGTACACTTCACTTTATCACCGAGGGCTGTTTTATCACCCAAAGCTGCAGAAACCTGGTACAAACTGTCACAACCTTTGCAAGCAATATGTCTGTGTATGACTATCTCATTCCGCACAATGTCACAACAAAACAAATTACCGAGGCTCCAGAACTGAAGGCATTTCAAGCGAGAGACACATCCAAGCTGAGAACTAAATTTTTGTTCCTATCACAGTACGTGAGCTCAATCATTGCATTCTATAAACTCCAATGGGGGGGTTGGAGCCTTGGAGAGCTTTTTGCTGGGCAAGAGATGGGGGTACGCCCTGGACAGGTCACTTTAGAACATGCTTGTTTTTGGACTGTGGAAGAAAGCCGGGATGAAGCCGGGATGCAATATTAAAAAAGAGACACCGAGAGAGAGAACAAAAACTCATTTTTTTCTTTCTATTAAATCAAGTCCAAAAGAGAAAAACTTCAAACTCAGAGAGATAAACAAATGCCACAACAGAGTGACAATCTCCAGTTATTATAAATCCTGAAACACAACTGCTCATTACACACACCCATCGCATCTACTGTGAAAGGCGGTCAGCACCCTATCAAAGCAGTGGGACCCTTTCCACTGAGTGAGTCTGTCAATAGCACCTGGCCTGGTTTCAAAGTCATTACAAACCCATTTGACATTGTTCAAACTGGAGCTAATAGCTGTGAAGGCTATTTTATGCCGCACGCTATTGGTGATTATTTGAGCTAAAACGAGGCCTCGCGCATTAACAGGCTCGCTCAAAAGAAAGTTCTCTATAATTTTTGCATGTATAATTTTACGTCAGTTATAGGAATAATGTTTACTTCTGCCACGCTGCAAAGGCATGTGCCAAATTGCAAATTTGGACAAATGTGTTGTGCAAAGGTGAGCGCGTGGAGGACAGAGTTCAAACTTTTCCACTGGAGGCTTATGCTACAACTCTTCCCTCCCCGATTTCCAAGCAGACTGTGACTGCGTGTACGCACAGACGGTGCTTTATGTGCTCGTACTCAACACTTGTCTGCAGTTTCTATAAGATCTTTTTTTTTAAAAAGTAGGACATTTGTTTTCTTCACTGAACTACTTGTTGAAATACTGCATTGAAGGTTAAGTTGCCCTTGAGAGCTGGCTGGAGATCATCATCGATGTTCCTAAAATTAAATTAAGTTATAAACAGACTTGAAAGAAAGCAATACTGACAGCATATGCAGAAGAATCAGAAAGCACAGATTAGTTCGCAACACCTTATTTCACCACTTTGTCTTTGTCCTTGCACTTACTGTCATGAGAAAAGAAATTACCTTCAGAGATTTTCAAACACACCTGAGGCTAGAAAAGGAACAGCCTAGCACTCAGTCAGTCATCTTGAAGCATGCAGGCATACACAGTGGGGGAAATAATTATTTCATCCCCTGCTGCATTTATATTTGCTCGCTTACAAAGAAATGAACAGTCTCTTATTCTTGTGGTAGTTTCATTTTCATGGAGACAGACGGAATATAAACCAAAAATCCAGAAAATGAAATAAGTATTTGATCCCCAACAACCCAGTCACAATTCTGGCTCCCACAGATCGATTGTAGATTACAATCAATCAATCAGTTACAGAGACTCCAGCTTTCAGCATATTATATTTATAAAGTACACACTTCAGCTTAAACTTGTTCTCAACGCAGACAAAACAAAGCTCATGTTGTTTTCTAAATCAAGGAGACGAGCCCAAACAATCCCATCAGTAACCACTCTTGAAGGTAATAAAATAGAGTTGGTTCACACCTATAAATATCTGGGAATCTTAATTGATGACTCGCTTACCTTCAAACCACATGTAGAGAATCTTGTGAAAAACCTGAAGTTAAAACTGAGATTTTATTTTCAAAATAAGTTGTGTTTCTCTTTTAATACAAAGAAGCGGCTTGTTGCTGCAACATTCTTGCCTGTGCTGGATTATGGTGATATTCTATATATGAATGCTTCTGCTCAATGTCTTCGAATGGTTGATTCTGTGTATCGTGCTTCTCTGAGGTTCATCACTAACTGTAAATTTCAGACTCACCACTGTGAGTTATACTCTCAGGTAGGACGGCCTGCTTTGGTAAGTCGGAGGAACTCTCATTTATACAGTTTTATATATAAGGCGATACTTGGGTTGCTGCCTTCTTATCTATGTTCCCTGCTTGTAATGAAACATGCTGGTCGGTATTCTCTTCATCCGCATGGCTACTTGTTGCTTTCTGTTCCATTTGCCCGAACTGAACTTGGTAAAAGAGCTTTTGTCCATTTAGCACCCTTGGCCTGGAACAAACTGCAGAAGGAATGGAAAATGACTGAATTCATTTCATTAAGTGCTTTTAAATCTAAACTACGAATCCTTGAGCCCAGTCCATAACATGTAACTGTTTCAATTAGATTGATTGTCATTTTAACTGACTTTTTTATTTTTATTTTTATTTGAATTTTATTTTTTATTTTATTTGTATTCTTTCACTTATTGTTGCATGTGTGTTGTTGCTGCCTGTGTTTGAGTAATTTCTGTAACTGTGAGACATCTGCTGCTGCCTATCTTGGCCAGGTCTCCCTTGAAAAAGAGGTTTTTAATCTCAATGGGATCTTCCTGGTTAAATAAAGGTTAATAAATAAATAAATAAATAAATAAATAAATAAATAAATAATACACCTGTCCATAAAATCAATGTCACCTGTTTCATTTACAATTCTTCATAAATAGAAGAAATATAAAATAACTGTCAATAGCCCTGGGTCTAGAGCTCCTTGGGGTGTGGATGGTCATGAGAAAGGTGGTGGATCATTCCAAAACTACACGGGAGGAGCATATTAGTAATCTGAATCCAGATGGGACCACAGTGACCAAGAACACCGTTTAGTAACACACTTTGCTGTAATGGACTGAAATCTTGAAGCACAAGCACAAGTCTTCCCTCAAGCAGAACACTGAAGATGGGTCTTCTACCATCACAATGACCCAAAACAAACCACAGAAGCAACAAAGAAGTGGCTAAAGAAGAAGCAGGTTAAGGTCATGGAAGCCTAGACAGTCTCCAGACCTCAGTGCTAGAGAAATTCTGTGGAGGGAGCTGAAGCTTCAAGTTACCAAACAGCAGCCAAGAAACTTTAAGGATTTTGAGGGTCTCCATAAAGAGGAGTGGACCAAAAAACACCTGGTGACCAACTACAAGAAATGTCTTTGGTCTTCCTTGGGGATCGAATACTTATTTCATTCAGTGACATGCAAATCAATGTATAACTTTTATTTAATGTGTTTTTATGGATTTTCCGTTTATATTCCGTCTCTCCAGTAAAATGAAACTAGCAAAAAATTACAAAATTATAATTCCTTTGTAAGTGAGCAACTTCTTTAAGGGTGGCTGTAGCTCAGGAGGTAGAGCAGGTCACCTACTGATCGGAAGGTTGATGGTTCAATCCTTGGCTCCTCCAGTTTGCATGTCAAGTATCCTTGGGCAAGATACTAACCCCAAGTTGCTCTCCATCAGAGTGTGAATGTAGTTAGATAACACTAAGTATAGATAAAGTGCTTGTGAGAATGGGTGAATGTGGCATGTTGTATAGAGCGCCTCGAGTACTCCGAGAGAGTAGAAAAGCGCTATATAAGCATCAGTCCATTTACTTGTGAATTCAGCAAGTGCTCAAATAATTATTTTCTCCACTTTGTACTGTACGAGCCAGATACCTACATGCCACCTTTTAATTTTGTCCAACAAAAAAACAAACTTCCTTCCTCTCGCATCAGCGGTTTCAAATTAAAAGCAGAAAAGCAGGATTTGTGCTTCAAATACAGAATTTAACAAAAGTAAACACAGCACATTTTGGGGCAGAGTATATAAACCACTTTAATCATGATGTAATAAAGTTTGTGAAAAACTAAATGTTTAGAAAATAAACTCATGAGTTTTCCCTTCTTGGGAATATCTTATATATAATTCCACTTCCTGCCATATGTATTTATTTCGTGCTTTTGCATCATTTATACACAAGGCCCCAGATCTCAAATCAGCAGATAAGAGCCGCCTCTCCTCCTTTTTCTCTATTATTACTTACGATGTTTCCAGGCAAACCCGGTTTCCCCGGTAGCCCGTCGTTTCCAGGGATACCCTGAAAGAAGGAACTGAGGTTGAACTAGTTTGTTGCCAATCGAGGGCTAGCCACTCCCATCGGCACCAATGGTAAAGGCAGAGTCAAAGGGGCAGTGCCAAAATGACGAAACCTCTTCCCTCTCCGGCCATGTCTTATGAAACTTGGAAAAGAAAAATCTCGGAACACTACTGAATTTAAAAAAACAAAAAACAAATGCACTCTTTTCAAAGACATGATATCTCCAACCCAGTCACTTCTAAAGTTTCTTACGCCTTTGACTCTTGCAGCACAGATCAGAGCATCACTTTATTTGAAGGTCTGTTTAAATGAAAAAAAAAGAAAAAACTTCTCAAATGAGCCAAATTCATACTTTGAGTAAGCTTTGCATCATTTGGTGTATTTAAAGCCAGACCTTCAAATAACTGTTCATGTCTTGACTGACATTCAGAAAGCTTGCTCAGTTGCTTCCCACATGGGTTAAAGCTCGAAGCACCAGATGGGTTAGTGCGTTTTTGAAGTTTAAACTTGATTTGATCCTTAACCTGCTTGTGTCCAAGCTACTGCACACATACTTTATATAATGACAGTTCATTTCCTACATGCATAATATGGATTTAATTCACCCATGAAAATGCAAAGCACGTTAAAGCCTTATTTATGAACCCAAATTGCCCAAGCTCAAAGCCTACATAAGTAGCTTCTTTTTTTCAATTCAGCATAATGAAGCAGCTTCTGAATTGAAGCAAAGACATAACCCCTCCCCCCTGACCATCCTACTTGCACTCTCGCTTATACCTGAGGTCCTTGGCTTCCAATAACTCCCTGAGGCCCAGGGGGTCCAGGTGGGCCAGGAGGTCCTGGGGGACCCTGCAACATATGAAGGGAGGACCACAAATTATTACATTATAGTCTGACAGTGAAACCCCCCAAAAAAGGAGACGAGCGCTGCGATTTTCCAAACAAAGTTTGCAAGGTAACAACAGACACACAGCGTTCACACAAAGCCTAAGCTGTCATACAGGACGGCTCGGCTGACAGATCAGACCTGAGGCCCGGGCTGCCACGTGTTTATTGGAGTTCCTGGAGCTCCCTGCAAGGCAAGAATAGTCAAAATCAGAGATGCACCTTTGCTCGCAGGATATACAGAAAGCACACAGTGTGATGTTAAGAATTACACAACAAATGTCAAACTACAGAAAACTGTGGAAGAGCAAAAAAAAAGAGAGAAAAATAAATTTAAAAAAAAACTCAGCAGTTTCTTTTTTCTCAACATGTTACCTTTGGACTCGCACCAAATCATCCGACCTGTGCTCTTAAAACATACACTGAGCAGCAATGCTCTCTCTACTTTAGATGAATTTGCCTGTCCACGTGTAGCGATTCCAGCATGGGTGTACTTACAGGTCCGCCTACGCCCGTGTGCGGCATTAGGCAGCCGCACTCTCCAGGTTCACCCTGAAATATACATAAAAAAGACCCCAAAAAGCAGATCTTTAAAAAAAGAATCAAACAGTAAAGTGAAACTGGGCACGATTTTAAGCACAGGCTGCAAAAACGAGCCCTCATTCAAGATTAAAACTGCTCTTGTTACAGGAAGAAAGCCAGAACTCTTTCAGCTTTCGTGGCACTTTTGTTCCGTTTTGTTAAATCTTGATGTGTTACAAAGACACTTGTAACTGGCAGGGATTTAAAGTTGCTGTTTTTTTTTTTATTATTCATACTGTGTCAGGAATATGAAGTGCAGCAATACACAAAACTGCCCAAAAAGCTTTAACTTTTGCATATATACAATGAACATGCAATTGTACAATTACACAAATACAGCTAACATAAGAGGAAACCACATAATATCTCTTCATATGCATCTGTTCTCACTATAGTCCAACCAAAATCATTTTTTTCAGAGTATGCATGAGCCACAGAGTCTTAATAAATCCACAGAATAAAGGCTAAGTTACCACTTGCACATTTTTTCTGTTTTCGGATTTTTTTTCCAACTTCTTATTCTTTCTTAACTTTATTCTTCTTTTCACCTCAGCCCTCACAAACAACTCTGCCCCCACATCGTATACCCCTCCCGACCCTTAAACTCTGCCTCTGCCACGTCTTCATCTCTCCCACCCGCTCGGTGACAGTCTGGACCAGTGGCTCTGATGAATTCAGTAATTAATAGTCTCGCACACGCTCTCTCTTAAGGCCCCCAAAACTCCTCTTGTCTGCCAGCAACAGTACACTTGTCACCTCCACTGCTACTCTATATGTGCCCTGAGGCCGGTGCGTGCACGTACATGTGTGTGTGTGTGTGTGTATGCGTGTGTGTGTGTGTGTGAGACAAGGGATTGGGCAAGGCTGGTGTGGTAGTGGGGTGTCGAGCCATCTCTTGTGATTACCATCTGTTCCACCCTCTTTATATTAAAACCCCTCCAGTTTCCTTCATCCAAGGAAAACGGTAGACTTACCTTGTCCCCTTTAGCTCCATCAAGCCCCTGCAAGAGTAGGAGACAGAGCAAACACACACACACAGACACACACACACACGAACAGACACACACACACACGCACACACAAAGACAAACACTTAGTTACTCTTGCTTTGTTGTTTCAGAAGAAAGCTCACGGGGCAGTGAGCTGAGAGCAGATCAGGGGACGGAGGATGAGATGGGAGCAGACATCGCCTCTGTTATGGATCGAGGCAGACATCCTTGGTTACAAATGATGCCTAAATCAAGGACAATTCCCAAAGAAGCTCAAAGAAAATTAAAAGTCTGAAAAGACGCTAACGCACGGGCGACAACTCGAGTTTGCCACTTGAATTTCTCTGACAACTCTCTGAATTGCAGATTCATAAGTAACAAAAACATGTGAAAAACATGTGATTGAAACAGACTTTAAATGAACAACTCACAGGTCTTCCATCAGCTCCCGGCAGTCCCGTGGAGCCGCGGGCTCCATCTCTACCCTGTGGGTCAAAAAAGGAAATAGGAGAGGGTGTTTGAAAACATATAAGCATTACATCATATGGAGAGGCAGAAAGACATATTTACGTCATACCGGGGGGCCTGTTACTCCAACGCCCAGGGGACCAGGTGGTCCAGGAAGCCCAGAGTCACCTTTGAAGCCCTGCGAACAGTAAAAACCCAACACATAAGTTTAAAGAGGGTTCATGTAACTGTACAAAGGCAATTTAGAGTTTAAGTCACTTGTTTTTTCTGCTACCTTCTCCCCTGCAGGGCCAGCAGGCCCAGGTGATCCTCTGGCACCAGCAGGTCCCTGTACAAAAAGCAGAGATTAGACTAAAGTCTACGTATGCAGTGTAAAGAAATAACAAAGCACTTTAAAAATAGGAGAAGCCTACTACAAGTCCTGGGAGTCCTCTTGGTCCCTCTTCACCCTATGATGGAAACACAAACAACAACAACAACAAAAAAAGAATCTGAAGGTTAACGAAGTCTGGGGAGAAAAGAGCAAAGATATGGACAAAGACTGACAAATCAATGAGCTGTTATTCCGCGAGAGGTCAAAGGATTTGAGAGAGAAGAAACTCCCAAATTACTTTATGGTGGTTATTTACAACTCCACTGTCAGACCTGCGAGACCGTAAAACTCTAATCGCTGATGTCATGGGGGAATTTGGTGCAGTGAGATTAAAACAGCATCCACCTAGGAGCTGCGTGAGTGTTGTGTCTAACAGCTGTTTCAAATGTCAACATCAAACTTGATCCAGATGGTTTCTTTTTTTTTTCCCTCAGGAGACGTCAGCCTTACTTGTGGTCCTGGAAGGCCAATTCCTGGGACTCCGACTTCTCCCTATAGACGACAAAATACATTGACAGTGAATCAGTCATCCATATTTATTTATAAACATGATAATATAATAAATGGGAATTCACACCTTGATTCCTTTGGGACCGACGGGGCCCTGCACACCAGGCAAACCTGGCTTTCCCTGAAATGACAAAAAAACCCAAAAAAAACCCAAGCTCATCATGTGCAATTCTCACAGCACAGAACTTAAAGTATATCCACTTATAAACAAGTGCCTTTACATTTTTGCCAGACTTTCCTTCTCCTGGGGGGCCGGGGTCTCCTTTCTCTCCTTTGGGGCCTGGCACAGCTACACCGTCACCCACAACAGCACCAGCAGAAGGGCAGCTGGTACACGCATCCCCCTGTAAAAAATAAACAAATAAAATAATAAAATAAAAGCAAATCAGCAAATCCAAAATCACAATCCAAGTAGCTCAGGATGAATCAAACTTCATTCCAACTTCTGTGTCTCCATTTAGCTAATCAGCATCAATTCTAACTCCTATTTCCTAATATGTAATAGATGCAATAGATGCTCTCAATGGATGGAGAGACAAATCTAAGTCCATTTAAAAAAAACAAATTAGATCTCTAAGGTACAGAGACACGACTGACACATTTTATACTGGCACTGGCATCAGAGGATGGAAGGTAAAGGTCCAGGAATGCTAAACTACCTTTTCTCCCTTCAAGCCCCGTTGGCCATCCCGACCATGGTCTCCAGGCAGTCCTGGGGCTCCAGTAGCTCCATCTAATCCATTCTCTCCTCGATCTCCTTGCTCACCCTGGTTAAATTGAAATTCATTGTTAAAAGGAGAGGCAGTGACCTGTATTTAGTGTGCACAATGCTCAAAATGAATTCTAGGCAGGCTTCTTTTTTTTTTCCACCAAGAACAACTAAAAGACTGTGAGTGATGCAACCTTTCTGATGGTTTCATGCTATGATACTTATTGACAGCTGGCTGCAGCATGAATTGTATCATCAAAGGTAGTGGAGAAGAAGATTTCTAGTGAGCAAACACAGACGTGAATAATGCATGATATTAATTAAAAAGGTTTTGCGATCTTATGAGAAAGAAAATGTACACGTATGGTGGATGCCACCAATACCCACAATGCAGTTTTACACTAATTGGAAACCTTTGAGTATTTACAAGGCAGCTCCACAGGGTAGCTAAGAATTCCCTCCCCAACATCAACCAGGCCAGTATTTTTGTCTGATCTATGTTTATGTGGGAAAAAAAATCAATCTCAGTATTCCAGTAACTATCTTCCTTCACTTTGAAGTTGAAGCAGAGTGATTCCTGTGGATGACTTTCAAGGTAATTTAAGGCAGCTTGGCTCTGTTATTGGGAGATTTATTTCTCGGTTTTATAGGTAAAGTGATGCGAATGTTCCAGCACATGGATTCTGTGATCTAAAATAAGCACAATATTTAATACGCGGCGTGGGATTCCTCCAGACATCCTCGGCCTGTGCTTATGTGAGAACGCCTGGCTGCCTCTAAAGGCCACCAAAAACTCCAAATAGTCTCATTTTGTCAGCATACTGCTTTGGTTATGTGGGCACTGGGTAAATGTCACAGAATGGTTGTAGATTTCATATGTGGGGTTTAATTTCTTAACTTACTAGGTCAAACCATAGGAGACATTACTGAGTAATTTACCTTTTCTCCTTTGGCACCAGGCAGCCCTGATGGGCCCTGTAAAGTAAAAAAAAAAAAAGAGGATGTAAAAATGTAAAAAAAAATGCATGCACACAGGTAGAAACACAAACATGCACGTGCACTTTCAAAACACATGTGCAGTCATCTGCAAATACTGTGGGAGCCTCTATCCATTCAGATAAAATAAAAACTGTTGACACAGAGCTAACCACAGAAGCAAACAGCATGTAATTGGGGGGATGACACAAGCCAAAAGAGATTTATTATACTTAGTAGCACTTCTGTGGTAAGAGGAGATTTGCTGTATAGCCGATTTGTACAATAAGTATTATGGGTTGACGCACCCTTGAGGCACAATCTTTCAGTACCTTAAAAGTCTCACTCATCAAGATAATGCTTAATCCTTTTTACTCTGCAAGGATCGGAAAGAAGCTGCATTGGTTTTTTGGAATTTGCATAATGCGATTTGAGTTACTAATTCTGATGAAGATCACTTATGGAAGTAATGGTGTGTGCAGTGCTGTTTCCATTTTTGTTTGTTCTTGGGTTTGGTTGCAAGCTATGTCACTGTTACATGCTAATTTAGCCAAGTGGCATTGTTTCTTTTTAAGGATTTATAGAGGTTTCGTTCTGTTAAAAGGGAGTTTTTCTGTCCCACTGTCGCCAAGTTCTTGCTCATAAGGGGGTCATCTGATTGTTGGGTTTTCTCTGTCGGGGCTTTACCTTAAAAATATAAAGCACCCTGAAGCAACTGCTGTTGTGATTTGCCACTATATAAATAAATATTTTATTCCTTCTTTCATACCGTTGTGCTCTCTACAAGCAAAGCCAAGAAGGTCTTAAAAGGTGCTACCCTGTCATTAGCACTTCCATCTACATGTTTCTTTGAGATACAGTTATTTTAGCAGCAATACAGTAAAATACGCTGCACCATTTCTGTAATTTTTTCCTAACTGAAAAGAAGACAACCATACATGAACATATTAGAATAATCTAAGGTGAAGCTGTTTTTGGATTCCAAAAAGATGCTTCGAATCAGTGTGATGGATACGCACCTGTTTGCCTTCAGCCCCAAGACCTGGAGGTCCTGGTGGCCCCTGAGGGCCTGGTTCACCTTGACTGCCTTTTGCTCCCACTGGCATTTTGATATTAGCAGGTATCCGGCCAACCTCTGATGATTCACACACACCACACTCGCCCTAGGGAAAGCAAGGGAGTCAACAAGATGAGTTTGCATAATAAAAATATTAAAGGATACAAAACCAACAAATACATCCGCACTTACCTTCTCACCCTTTTGGCCCGGAGAACTAACACCAGGCTGCCCTTGTTCTCCCTTAGAATGTATAAACGTAAAATTAAAAAACCTTGGAATAACATAACATATAAAACACTCAGTAGTAAGAAATGGAGAGGATTTCGGAGTGAAGAACCTCTAGCTGAAAACAATACCACTTGTTAAAGTAGAACTTGAGATATTTTTTATGAGATACAAAGCTTGGAAGGTAGACTTGAAAGGTTTTTTGTCTCAGTAGGAGACATGGAATATAGTGTCGTTCTTCTTTTAATAGCATGCATGCTGACATTAACAAACTTGGATGGTGAACATAGAGAATGAAGATTCCATACTCTTATCTTGTGCCAGGAAACATTGGGAGTTTATATGCTAATGCTACTTTTAATCTAAATCGCTAACTTCTGCAGCTGTGATGTATTACATTTAACTCATGCTAAACATTCACAGGTTAGGGCACAGTTCTCGCTCATTAGATTGTGGGAAGTACATATTTATATTTAGTATATATTTTATATTCTTGGCAGTTATTATCACCACTAGAGCTACAGTTTTCATGTCAATTTCATGTGCTATTTTAGCATGCTAGCAGGGGTACTGGGGTTTTAATTTAGCAAGATGAAAAGTGTGGTAATGTTGTGTTAGTGAGCCAAAAAGAGTACCAGGGTGTTACTTTGGTGAGCTTGAGAAAGTACAAACGTGTTAATGTGACGAGATAGAAAGGGTGCAAACGTGTTAATTCAACAAACTAAAAAGAGTACCAAGGTGTTACTTAAGAGAGCTAGGAAAAGCACCAAAGTGGTACACATAGACAGGAGAAAACATTAATCTTCTAATCTTCTGAGGTGGAAAGATTAAGCCAATGCAGAAGAGTCTATACTTTCTGTATTAACCTCTGTAAACACTTTCCTGATGGGTTAATGGGCTCAGTCACTCACTTTGGATTATATTGAATAAAAAGATAAGTCTGGTTTTTAAATCTTGGCCATCAAAAGGGATCCAAAACCTTTTGACATATTTTCCTACCTTTTCACCTTTCTGTCCATCCTTGCCACTTGGTCCCCTTGATCCAGGTTTTCCCTGTCTCGTGGGCACATTTTATGATTTCAGTAAATCGGGATGTCATCCAAAAAATGATGTTTAAAAAGAACTGAATCTGAACTTACGGTCTTTCCATCAGCTCCTCTGCTGCCTGGATTACCCTGCAGTGGAGTGGAAGAAAAAAAAAAATCACAATCTAAATTTTAAGAATTAATAAAAATGGATGGGTCTTTTCAATTGGTAATTCACATTTGATAGTACAGACCCTACAGGCAGCCATCTAAAAAAATAAAAAATAAATAAGAAATAAAAAATTGGCTTTTGACTACCTAAGCTCTTCACTAATAAGTTTCCCACTGGGGAAAATCCCAATGGCAAACAGTCTGGGGCACTAAAATTAGTGCACTGCTGTGATTATCTTCCTCATGAAGTCTATTAAGAGCTTCACTCAGAAACCTACTGAGTGAGTTCCCTTTATGTAAGCCTTGTCTGCTATTGAGGTCACCTACACTGTTCATGTTTCTTTTTGTGCGACTTACCTGCTCTCCTCTAAGACCAGCCGGCCCTACATCTCCCGGCTGCCCCTGTGTAGGAGAAAAAGTGGACAATATATCATTTTAATTAAGGTACTTATCAATGCACACACATGCGAGCAAATATAGTAACAAAATCACCAATAGGAGTATAGTCAAACAACCCAATTATCCACTCAGTTTAAATATCACTGCTTCCCCTTAGTAGGTCCAAAGTCTTTTTTTGGTTGTTGTTTTTAACTTTGTGTGCAATTTGCTTCCTATTGATCACCAGAATCACATTAATCCCTCGTAAACAAGCTTACCCTCTCTCCTTTCTGCCCAATTCCAGCTTCTCCCTTCTCGCCTTTTTGCTGTTGGGTTTGGGTCATGACACCGGGGACAGAGTTAGAAAACTCTCCGAGAGTGGGGCACGCAGAACACGACTCTCCCTAAAACACACAGACGGAGCAGGGAAGTTCAGAGTGGGTCACAGACTGCCTTGAACGAATAATCAGAACAGACTCATTTGGTTCTTTGACCCGGTCAAACAAGTTGCCAGTCATGGAAAAAAAGAAATCACATTAATAAGGTTAGAAACATTCTGGTGCTGCAAGACTTGTGGAAACAGGTAACTGTTTAGCCTCAAACATAAAAAAGACACAGAGCTGACCTTTTCACCTTTGGTACCATCAGATCCTGGTTCTCCCTGCCAAAACATACAAAAAGACAACAGTCAAGAAGGCATATTAGACCGAGCGCATCCTGACAAGCAGGCTTGCTTTGTCATGTCATGTCTCAGCATGGCATTGGAAGCATTCTGGCTATAACAATTAGGCAGATATGGGAGTATGTCAGTCCTGCACATACATGCATTGGGAATCGACCCACTTAGATAGCCATGTGAAGGAGTGTTGAAAGTGTGTGCGCGCTGACTTTCGTCTGTACTGCTGGTTGGCTTGCTTCTGCTTTAGGAGGGAGTCGTCTACAGTGCTGATGTTAGCATATCTGAATGTGTAGGAATGCAGATGAATAGGCCACGCTTCCACAGAATATGAATGAACCATAAGCTGTAAATGCATGGGGGGGGGGGGCTCAATACCTTCCGTCCTTCCTTGCCATCTGCACCTCGAAGACCCTGTTAAATACAGAGAAAAGGGAAGAGGTGGGAAGAACAGGAATTATCTAGAAGCAAGAATGTTAGTTCAACTTTGTGAGAGTAAGGTCATATCTCCCCTCTCCCTCTCTGCTGCTCTACCTCGTTCTCCTTCTGCCCTAACCAGGTATGACAGATGGATACTGGCACTATTGGAAATCGTTGCACAGTGAATCTCATAAGGCTTGAGATTTATATTCTTTTTTCCCCCACCACAAATCATTCTCTATTTCACCTGCTGGGGTAAGTGGGAAGATGCGGAATGAACAGAAAGAGAAACACAATGCACAGGGTGCCGAGTCCTGACTCACTAGAGAAACAGAGAGACGAGTTAAGATTACATTAAGAAAAAGCCCTTTGCCTTGGAGGATAAACTTTTGACAGCATATCACGCCTTCTCCCCTTGAGCTGCTGCAATACTGTGAGAATTACAAGGGCAAATAAAAGCCCAAGGTAGACATAAATGCCACACTTTCCCTCTGAATGATAAGAAAAATAAAAAAATATGCGTTATCAAAAAAAAAAAAAAAGTGTGCTCAAGGTTCAATTGTCAGCTACAACTCTGACCGTGTCTACAACTCCATAATAAAGAAATGTAGCAAGATCGTAAAAAAATGGCAAACTTAACATTCCGGTCAGGCGCAGATGACATTCCGGTCAAGCGCGCTACTTACAGACGGTCCTCTCTCTCCTATCCCTGGTAATCCGGGCTCTCCTTTAGGGCCAGGTTTCCCTTGCAAAGCCACTTTGTTGCCTATGTCTGCAGGCAGCACTGGACACACTTCGCATGGGTCACCCTGAAGATTTAACGCAAGTTAGACGTACAATGTGATGATGAGAGAGAACTCAGACAAAATGCATATAGAGATTAAATATAGTGTTTACAAGATATACCTTCTCTCCTTTATATCCAGGTGGTCCTCTTGGACCCTTTGAAAACAGCACAATCTCATTCAAACACTGACATATCGGATCAAAGTTCAAATCATGTCCATAACCTGGAAGCCCATCCATACATTACAGAATACTAATCGATGTTTAAAAAAGTCTCTCACTGGTTCTCCAGGGAATCCATCTTCTCCAGAAGTTCCTTTATCGCCCTGTAAATACAACAGCTGTTTTACAGAAAGCTTTTTTTTTTTAGTAATAAGACATTTCTTTTTGCCTTTGCTGGTTCTTGATGTGCAAACAATCAACTAACAACTTGCAAGCAGGATTTGCAATAAGCATTTACACTGGGACAGGACCTTGAGTATCCTCAAAACCACTGCATTTACATTATTACGTTGCAAAAAACATTGCATTTTCAATTACTTTTCTGCTAACTAGCCTATTTAACGCCATGATACTTAGTCAGGTATCATGGTTTCAACCATTTCAGTTGTTTGTCCATTAATTTAAGCAAACTTTTATATCGCTTGCTTAAAAAGTCGCCATTTCAACTATCTGTATATTAACTTTCAACTGTTTCAACTGTTCATTTATTAATTAGGTAGATATGTCACACATTTTTGATATTTGTTCTTTTTAGTTAAACATTTATACCTTACTTTTAGCTAACTATTTGAACTATTTAGTTAGCTAACTAGTACTTATTTGTTTAGTTTTTTCAACAACTTTAAGTTACTCTCAGCTTTTCAAACTCCTTACTAACAATCCTCCTCCCTTCTTAACAAGTATCTTCTTAACAAATATATGCACATATCTTTTTCAAGTTAGTGAATGCTAATGCTAATGGTAATAGTAGCTGCAGTGGTACCTTCCGAGATACAAAGGCACTCGAGTGCCATGGCCTTGAATGCTTCATATATTAAAGCAAAAAGGACATCTTTATTATAATATGCCTAAGAGCATTATTATAACAATCATAAGTCAAAATGTAAGTTTACCTTTTCTCCTTTTGCACCGCTGGGTTCACCAGGAGGGCCCTGGGAAGGAAAAAAAGGAAATGAATCTTTTAAAATGCCATCCTAAGATGCTTTTAGACTTTAATCAGGAGCAATCTGATCAAAAGAAAGCATTCTGCCACATCCTGCCATGTATTTTTGAGAGCTGTGGCTAACCCCCCCACAAAGAAACACACACTTTGGTCAAATAGAAGCCATTTCTAAAATGAGGATAAGGACATTAAGATAATCAGTGCAAGGACATTGTCCAGTAATTGTGTATATCATTCTTCTGCTTTCTGTGACCAGTTCTTTAATTAAAAAGCGCACTCACTGGAGGACCTGGTTTTCCGACCCCTGGTAGGCCTGGAAGTCCCGGCCTTCCCGGCTCTCCTGCCAATCCTTCCGGACCTACCATACCAGGGACACCCTGGGAAACAATTTCAAAACATATCTATTAAATGCAAACTGGACTGCAAGAATGTGACAGGTTAATTGTAGACGTGATGCAGACAGACCTTCTGTCCCTTGGGGCCGACCACACAGACCGATCCCGCTCGACCCTGGGAAAAGGTGACAGACAAAAAAGGAGAATTGCCATCATCAGTGCCAACTCCAAATAATCAAACAAATTGTTAAAGACACTTGTTTTCCCCCATTTGTCTGATGTTCCTCGTCTGAGAAATAAGAAAAAAACGGGAGAAATGTAGAGACTGTAAGATGTATCGTCTTCAGTGGTGCATACGTAATATTTTCTCCTTGTCTGATTCAAGTCACATCAACAGCACATTCATATTCACAATGTCAGATGGATGGGAGACTTAAGAAAATCTATCCTCCACCAAATCCATCTGGCCACAACAAGCAATTAGCCCGGTGAACGTGAGTGTGAGTGCGCGCCTGACGCTGAAACCAGGGGAATATCTCAGAGCACACACATGTCGTAATTTGTTCCTCAAAACTTTTCATGCGTCTACAGGATCACTGCACTGAACAGGGAAGATTAAAAGGTTTAAGTCTTCCTGAATAGACGCCCGCCTGTGTGAGAGACGAACAGCACAGTCAATGAGGCAGCATTGATTGTGCAAGCTTTGTTGCTCTAGCCTAATCTAACAGGCATTAACAGGCCGACTTAACGCAATGGGAGAGAGAGAGGAGGGGGGAATAAATATCAATGGGCGCCTGAGCTTAAATAGTAATACCGTATGAGTTTACTGAATATCCGCTCCAGCTTGATAAAAGTGGCTGCATAAGTGGATGTGCGTGAATGAATTAGTATGTTTGTGAGTGTGCCCTCATGTTTGTGCTATTGAAATGTAGATTGAAAGCTAAACTCTAAATTTCAAGCCTGAAAGGTACTTTGGTTGAATCTAACGCTCTAATTTGAAAGCAAAAAGAAGTAAAACCAACAAACACAAAAACACCTACATCCTTTCCTGGGGTGCCTGTCAGACCCTGTGGACCCCTCTCACCCTTCTGACCTTTGTCTCCCTGGAGAATCAGAGGGGGGTGAGGAATGAAAAAGCAAGAGGTTAGACTTTAATTAGATGATCATTAAAAAGTCATATCTTTATTATTCATCACCAAAAGTTTCTTAAGCTCTTCACCTTGTACCCAGCTGCTTCGCCCCAGTTGGCAGGGGTCGCCTGTGGAGAGAGTGAATGGAGACAAGGCCCAGATCAATGACCTGGCTCTAAAGAAACTCTAAACAGCCACACACACCACTGGAGCATAGCAAAACAACACAGTGACCAGTTGGCAACCGGTAAGGGCTACCAGCAGGGGCCATATGCCCCATTTGGACACACACAAACAAACAACTTGAAAAACAGGAGCACATTATAGAGCAGCAGTCCGAATGGCTTTACATGCTGCATATTAATCAGACGCAACTCATTGCTGAGAATCTAAATTTAATATAGAAACAGAGACCCCGGGGTTGGTTTCACAAAGCAAAGATGGATTTTGTGGATGGATTAGATCAAACTAATTCAAATTCTTCATCTGCTGCACAAAACACGTTAGACCTTGACTATCTTAAGCAGGAATGTGTTGTAATAAATATTGGATCAATTAAGACTTCTCAACAACAACATAAAAAAATAAAGTCCTGACTGAGTGATCACACCCAACCAAGTAACACAGATGGAACTAAGAAGAAAAAAAAATTGTGCTTTTTGAGAGATAATCAGTGGAAAATGTGACATCAGATCAGAATGAAACAGTCTACTTCCTGCCTAATCTCGTGAATTCATGATGTGATTTGCAGAGAAGGCACTGGCAACCTATGTGTGAATAAATGTAAAAGTAGGGTTACTAGTGTTTATGTTTCTTAAACCTGAAATACACCCGGTTTTATTTTATTCTCTTCTGCCCTGTTGGGTGCTGCTGATAGTCTGAGTCTTAAGGTTTGCTAGCCTAAAGGTAGGCGGTCAAGTCAGTCTTTATGTTTGTGCAACGCTCTAACTTTCTTCATTCACATGTGGCCACGAATTGCGGCTAGTGACCGAAAGAGTGAGCCCACAAATGTCAAGAGTGAGAGACAAATGTCAGAAATTAGTTTCCTACGGGGGTTCCTGGCCTCAACCTCGGAGGAGGGGTGAGGAACTCAGTCATCCTGGGGGGCTGCTCAAAATAGAGCCACTTCTCCTCTGCATTGAAAGGAACCGGTCCAGGTGGTTCAGGCATCTGGCCAGGATGCCGCCTGGATTTCAGGCATGACCACCCAGGAGGAAACCCCAGGGCAGACCTGGGACAAGATGGAGAGATTATGTCTTTCAGCTGGCTTGGTAATGCCTTTCTATATCTCTATGAGAGGTGGAGGCAGTGGCCGTGGAGAAGGGAGGTCTGGGCGATTCTGATTAGAATACTGCCCCCTTGACACAAAGCCAACTAAGCGGTAGAAAATGGATTGATGGGTCTGACCTGCTTCAGAGCAATCGAGGATAAAATTTAAAGCTGATCTAACTCTTTAAACCAGTCAAATCTATCCTTTGAGAAACCAAGCCCTGCATATATACTTTCATGCAAATTCGGTGAGTCACTCACCAAGTAAATAAACATACAAAGCACACCATCATTCCCACTGCATAATTAATACTGGGAAAAGGATGCTGGAAAATGAGGTTTCAAATAAAGCTCAAACTAAACAGCTAGGGGGTTAGCAGGGCAGTGGAAGGTGCTGCTGTAACCTTGGCAGTATTGGCACTCACCGACTCGCCTTTCTCTCCCTTCTGCCCCTTGGGTCCTTCTGTGCACTGAAGTTAGAGACACTTGGTTGGCATGTATAATCACAGACCACTATTGGCCAAAATTTCAGGCTCACTGCACTGCATGCCAAATAACTAAAAGGACCAAGCCAAAAAACAATGCCTTTCCACAAAGCGTGGCGTGGGGTGAGTGTGACACACAATGGAAAAGTAACTTACTGGACCTGAATGGGAGCCAGAACAGTCATCACCCTGAAAATAGAGAGAGGTAGAAAAGAACAATGATGGCAATGAACAATGATGTGGGTGATGAATAGAATCAGTGAGCACCGAACAATGCGTACCACCTAGATGGTAATTGGTCAACAGCCTACATCGTATTGGACTACAGCAATATCAAAGCGCCGAAGCAGACATGTCCAGGCACAAGCGATCGTATTGCTCATACCTCTGATATTAGTCTTACTACGCCCCCTCCCCCAAAATGAATGTCAGTATTCTTTGTTGTAATCCTTCATACTCACCCGGTCCCCTTTTTCACCTTTCACCCCAGCAACCCCGCCGAAGTTTACAACCTGCAAAACACAAAAACGCTCAGTTACCCACCAGCCTGATTTTATACCACTTTAAATAGAAAGAAAGAGAAAGTAAAGATCAGAGATCCTTACATTTTCTTCCCTATTCAGGAGTAAACACCCCCCACACTACAGACACAGAGAAACAGAGATTTATTATTATATGAGTTTAACATCCACTGAAGGACCTGCTGTGTGCCTGAATAAGACATGAACGTTGCAGTTCAATTTGTCCCCTGGCAGTGGCACTGTTGCACAAAAACAAATCGAATTCTGCTCTACAGTATGCAGTCAAAGGGAAGCAGAGGTGGACACACACGTGTACACACACACACAAACACACACACACCTCCCATGGGAGATGGAGATCAATAGGAATGTCTGATTCCCTCAGCACAGGAGTGAGCAGACCAGCTGCTCATCACAGGAGGGTACACACACGCCTGCGCACAAACACTCGCGTGCACACTCACAGGCACATGCATAGGAAAATAAGGATTACCATTATAAATAACTGAAGCATTTTTAGCAGAAGCGAGTAATTAAAGCCAAATCCCCAGTCCTGTGTTTCTGGGAGCCTTGCCTTCATATTAACAGAAGGTTTGCATATAAGCTGAAGCTGTGACTGTGCTGTGAAGAGGGCTGTAACAGCACAGAGACAATGTGTAATTCTCCCACTTCTCTCTTTTTTTTTCTTCCCTTTTTTGTTTTTCCACCCTCACGCACTCACTCGCTCACTCTTAGCAGCTACAAATCTATCAATGGCTGGCTAGACCAGCTGCAGTGACGAGTCACTCTTTCCAAGCTCTCTTCTGTGACTGTGGGCTTAGTCAAGACCTCTTATACATCTACTTAAACCGTCAGCAGCCTGCTTTTTGTTGTTTGTTCTCCACATTTCTCAAAGTTGGAAAGAAAAGTGTAAGAGCAAAATGTACTACTGAATATCGCTTTAATTCACATCACTTTGCTGGATTTGCTGTCAAATCCAAAACTTTGAAATCAAAGCTTTGGCATGTATACTATGCTCCGCATTGGCATTTCTATACTTTCTTTTTTAATGGCAAAGGCAATTTCCCTAATTGAAGTTGCTGGATTTTTTTTTAGCTTCGTTTCGCAAATAAGCAACCAAATACTGTTAAAATGTTTCTTTTGTTTGTTGAGGGAGGGAAAAAAAAAAGAAAATCCCTGACGCATCTGCAATGTGTCTGCCTCCCTCCAACTACTTGGCATGCAGCTGTGTGCTTGTGGAATGGGTCCAATCCTGTGTCAGTCAGTCAGCTAACATGTTGGCAGAGAGGACAGCTTTTGCATTGTGGAAGTATTCACACTTTATTGTGTGCAGGTTTGATATCAAGTGTTTGCTAGGTGCTACTTCACATTTTGAAGATGCACATGCAGGCTAAGGACATCTCTGTAGATGTGGCTAGTTGAGAAAGTTCAGCTCAAAAACTGCAATGGCTAGCTTTTAGCTAAAAATGCAACTTAAATGAAAATTAGCATGCCCGTTGCTTGTTATGTGGTGGAAAGCTACTGTTATCAGCTCACTATGTAATGAGAATGAGAATGTACACTAGGCTCTATACCATGTAGAAGCTAAATGTGTTAGCAGTGTGAAATATGAAATGTAAATACTAAATAGGATGCAGTGATTTGGAAAGCTCATGAAGCCTCATTTTGTCACAACAGAACAGAAAATATATCACATGTTTAAACTGAGAAACTGAAATTGGCAGAGTTTCTCACATGTAAAATGCACAGAGGTTCACCAATAGCAGAAAGCTGCTTCAGCAAATTGTGGAATGATTTCAGAATAATGCTCCTCCGCATAAAATTGTATGTAATATAGCCCCCCCCCCCCTACATTGCTGATCTGATTCGTGCACATACCTCCACTCGTAACCTGAGGTCATCAAACCAAAACCTTTTAGTGGTCCCCCACACTCGTTTTAAAACCCGAGGGGACCGATCTTTCCAAGCTGTTGCACCCAGACTGTGGAATGCACTTCCCCTATTTCTACGGGGTTTGGACTCAGACCTTCAAAAAGCAGCTAAATACATTTTTATTTCAAAAAGCTTTTAATTAGACCAGGGTTTTTATGATGTATTTTATGACTGTATTATGTTTTTACCTTGTAAAGCACTTTGTGACATATGTCTCTGAAAGGTGCTATATAAATAAACTTTACTTACTTACGTACTTACTTAATATCATCAAAAGATTCAGAGAATTTGTAGAAATCTGTGCACAGGGCCGAAAAACAAAATTAGATGGTCAGGATCTTTGGGTACTCAGGTGGCTCTGTATTACAAACAGGCCCAATTTTGTCTGTGAACACAGTTCACTGTGCCATCCACAAATGCAGGTTCAGGCTCTAACATATGAAGAAGAAGCCATATGTAAACATCACCCAGAAACACTGCCATCTTTTCTGGGCCACAGATCATTTGAAATGGACTAAGGCAAAGTGGGAATCTGTTTTAAGCTGAGAAAAACCCCTATTTTAAATTGGTTTTGGAAAACATGGACATCTATGCCCATCCAGTGGGCCTCAGGACTAAAGAGGATCTGGCTTGTTACCAGCCCTAAGTTCAAAAACCTGCATCTCTGATGGTATGGAGGGTGCACTGTGCAATTGGCTAAGCAGTTGGCAGCTTGCACATCTGGAAAGGCATCATTGATGCTGAAAGGAATATACAGGTTTTAGAGCAACATATTCCCCCAACCAGGAAATATCTTTTTCAGGGAATGTCATACATATTTCAGCAAGACAATGCTAAGATGCTAAGCTGCATCTCTTACACACCTTTGTAGTAAAAGATTCAAAGTAAACACCTCTGACCAACTGAAAAAATGTGTCAAAAATGCAAAGAAGACCCAGGACTGTTAAAGATACATAGACCCGCCCCAACTTCTTTGAGTAGTAGCTGTCCTCAAATTCAGAATGGCCTTATTTTTTTCTTGAAACGGCACATTTTCTCAGCTTAAACATTTGATGTGTTTTCTGTGTTTTATTGTGAATAAATGACGTGTTTATGAGATTTTTCAAATCCTTATTTTCAGTTTTTACTGACACTTCACACACCATTCCAACTTTTGAGGTATTGGGGGTTGTACTCTAATGAGTTACTTTTCGCAACACGTAATGATATGAAATAAAGGATTACTTTTAAATGGCAGGAGTCTCGTGTATCTTCAAGTACTTTTCAAAGTCGAGTTTAGGAAACACTGCACAGGGCAACATTGGCATTACTTTGTAGTCATGTTTCTGTTTTCTTGATGTTGGGCTCTGCTAACCCTTGGCTCAGTATTTTTTAGCTGCTGAAGATTTCTCTATTTTCACCAACTTATGGCCAACTTTGTCTTCTAGCTAAAATGCTCTGGATAACTGGATAATCATTGCAAGGAAAGAAACAACTCCCACTCACTGTCCTGTTACTTGCATATAAACTTTACTGGAAGAACAATGTTTTGGCCCTTAGACCTTTGTCGGGTATCTGAGAGACTATGAGACTGCCAGATACATATGGTCAGCACTTCCTCGGGTGAGGCCAGAAAGTTGAATTTCCAGTAGAGTTAAGTATTACAAGTAAAAGTACATTACACAGGCGTTTTGTCTTCTCTTGCCTATGAATATTTCCTCCTACACTTGTGTTTTGAAGAAACTGACTGTATGAGCCTTTCCGTCAAAATATTTCGATTAATACCTTAGTCAAAGGTTTCGATATCCCGCACAAAGCACACTCTATTTTTGACATCGCCATCCCAAAACAAAGGCGCTCACTACTCATTACGCTAACCAGCACAGATCATAATCTATGAGCTTAAACATCTGAGAACACAGGCACCAACATTCTGTCAGGGAGCCTTCTGGTAACACTTTTTGGCAATCCTTCTCTCCATCTGCCAGGTCTCAAGCCAGCGGACACTAATGCAAATCTACAAGTGTAAATAAAAAAAATCATAATCTCCTCTAATGCAATTCACTGAATTATTGTAGTGCATTAAAACTTTCACTGACAAATCTTAAAACAGGAACAAGAAGGTTTTATTCAAAGTGCAGGGATTTCAAACTAATTTCATATCGTGGGCCACATACAGCCCATTTTGATCTTATATGGACCAGATCAGTGAAACCTCCCCTTTCTGTCAATGTACAGAAATGTATAAAAGTATACCTTAAATCAATGGAAAATCCTAATATAAGAAAAAGAAGAGCAATTTCAACAGTATGTCAGAGTTTTTCTACACGATAAAGAAATGCAGCTGTAGAAAATAAAAGAAATCTCTCAGCATGACTAATTGGGCTTAAATTATAAAACATAAATGTGTAAAAGTATAGAAATCTATAGTTTAATTACTGTGGTGTAATATGAATGGCTATGGGAGAGGCCTTTGTCTGTAGGAAAACCTGTAAAACATGTTAAAAGTTATGTTCTCCTTCACAGTTTCCAAAACCATCCAGTGGGCCAGATTGGAGTCTTCACCAGGCCAATTCTGGCCCCTGAGCCTTACGTTTGACACCCCCTATCATAAAGGAATCTTTCATGAAAACATGCAGCTTGGCGATGCTGAGCATTTTGACTGACATGCCCAAGAATGCACTCGTATAAGATGAACAAACTATAAAAGAATAGATGGAAAAGAATGACATCAAGATTGCGACGAAAACGAGTTTCTAACTGAGCTTTGGGATTGTGACGCACAAGTCAAATCAACCCTTTATTCACATCATTTATGACAATAATCATACTAATTCATATGCCTGTTTGGTGCATTTGTTGGCATCAGCGATGCATAATATCTCCTCGTATTATCAATAGATTCCTATGGGTCGCACAACCATTTTTTTACTTTTGAATAAAACAGCTGCCTGTATAATTTGACCAAATTACATTGGTAGCACAAACGAAAAACTCACTTTTGTTTCCTTGAAAGTGTGTGTGTGTGTGTGTGTGTGTGTGTGTGTGTGTGTGTGTGTGTGTGTGTGTGTGTGTGTGTGTGTGTGTGTGTGTGTGTGTGTGTGTGCAGGGCAAGCTGCATGTTCCAACCCAGGTAATAACCTACATTGAGGAAGTCAGCGGAGGCGGCAGCCCGCATTAGTAAGCACACACCGGAGCAACATAATGAAGCGTCTGGAGTTTTGTATTCTATTTGTGAACAGAACATGCCTATTGTAGGTGAATGACAAAATTAATAGGCAGAAGCAACTCCCAACTGAGACCCAGCGAATAATGAGGTGTAAATCAGTCTTCAGTCAGTCAGCAAGCTGTGAGAATGTGTGGAGGCAGGAGGAAACAGTCCCATGCACAACACACATATACGCAGCCTGCACACACGTATACACAGACACACACACATGGCCTGCATATTGTTTTCGGGTTTCTGTTTCAACAGCATATAAATGCCGAAAGAGTTGTTATCCATGCATATGGCTGATATTTCCGGTTCAGATTGCAGAATGCACTGGGGTCAAAGGAAGGGTACATCCTAGGCTGCAAATAAGTTCTTAGCGATTCCTCCCTAACCTGATTTTTTTTCTTTTAATGAATTCCTAAAGAACGCCAGAATACAAACGCAGAACATGTCAGCTTCACTTTTTGAACCCAGAGCTCTCTTCCGTTGAG
Source organism: Rhamphochromis sp. 'chilingali' (assembly GCF_963969265.1). Lineage (NCBI taxonomy): Eukaryota > Metazoa > Chordata > Actinopteri > Cichliformes > Cichlidae > Rhamphochromis > Rhamphochromis sp. 'chilingali'. The sequence continues at coordinate 13,426,715 of NC_137944.1, forward strand.
GCGACCATCTTATGCAACAAGTGCGCAATGTGGTTAGAAATTCAGTACCGTAAAACTGTAAAACCACATGTGCTTTGTGTGTATGCGAGACTTACTTTTTCTGCAAGATCCTTGGATGCAAAAATCTCCTGTTGGCAGAAAAGAAGAAAAGAAAGCAAAGAAAGAAAACGTCAGGCACTTTTGTTTTCTTCAACTCATATTTGAGCATGACCATGACCACCATGATTTTCACCTTAATGACTTGATTAGCTAATATTCGGCCATATTGACTCAAATAGATTAGCATTTTGGTGCTGGTGTGATAACACTCTTACCAGAGTCTGATTTCCTTCTCAAATTTGTTTAATCTACATTATTATTATGGTATGTTTCTAGTTCCTTTTAATTCCTGTGCTTTGTGTCACGGCCAGGTGGATCAGCTGCACGCTGATCAGCCCTCTCTGTTTCTCTTCCTCTTCTCTCTCGCCGGGGCGGAACTCACTGTGGGTTCATGCCCTTGGTCCACGCCCTCGGGAGATGAGACCCAGGTGTCTCATTAAGGGGAGCAGCATTTAAGCCAGGAGGTGACTGCTGTTCGTCGCTGGATCGTTGTCTACCACGCGTTAGTAAAGTCAAAGCTACAGCAAGTTTAGTGAAGAGTGTTTTCCTCTGTGCATCGTCCTTAACCCTGTCTCCCTGTCTACAGAACCTCTTGGATTTTTCCCCGTGTGTTTCCCGTGTGGCAGTGTTGGAGTGTGAACCTGTGATCGTGTGAGTGGATATTCTGAAGAACGTATGCTTTCCCTTGGACTTCCCTGGAGACCCCTTCTTCCCCCACTCAGCTGTATATAACACCCCCCTGCACATTCTTGTATATACACCTGGTGACTTGTAAATAAACTCTTCTTGTAAGCATCAGTACCGGAGTCCTGCGCTTGAGTCCTCCTTCCAACCGTAACAATAACGATCCAGCCATCATGGACTCAGCGGACTCAAACCCCACCCAGCAACCCGTCCTCACCCCGGAGGCAATTCTGGAACGCCACGAACACATGCTTCGGCACATAAATCAACAACTGGCCGCACTCACTCAAGCCCTCGCTCAACGTCTACCGTCGGTAAGCCCACCCTCACCCCCTCCGTCTGTTTCTCCTCAGCTATCGGCTCCCAGTCCCTCTGCAGCCGCTCCGCCTGTTTCCCCCACGCCGGCCCCCACAGAACCACCGGAGCGATCGTTACCAGCGCCGGAGCCTTTCTCGGGTGAGTTCGATAAATGTGGTGGATTTTTGACTCAGATCACACTACAATTCCGTCAGTTACGAAGAACATATGAGACAGATGGGGCCAAAATCGCCTTTATGGTTCAACTATTACGCGGGCACGCATTAAACTGGGCGCAAGCTGTTTTGAGAACAGCCCCGGACATTTCTTATGAGGACTTCCTCACCAAATTTAAGAGTGTTTTTGAAAGAGGCACCGGAGCGGAGGCGGCTGCCCACAGACTGTTAAATTTGAAGCAGGGGAGGCGGAGTATGGCGGATTTTTCGGTCGAATTCTGGACCTTGGCCGAAGAGACTGGCTGGGGGCAGTCGGCATTGATAAGTACTCTCCTGAATAATGTTTGTGATGAGTTAAAGAGAGAACTGATGATGAGAGATGTTCCTAAGACCTTGTCTGATGTGATTACGCTGTGTGTGAAGTTGGATGAGCACCTACGGGCGCGTCGGGGAATCGGAAACTACATTTCCCAGAGGCCCCCGGGGCGCATGGAGACGTCAGGGGGGGGCGCGCCTAGCGGCAGTCACTGGTAGGACAGCACGGAAGAAAGTGAACAGCCCATGCAACTGGGTCGCTCCAGTCTGTCGCCCGAGGAGCGGTATCGTCGCTGGAGGGCCGGTGAGTGCTATTATTGTGGCCGCAAGGGCCATATTGCCATGGATTGCCAGGCGCGGCTAAAAGACAGCGCCCGCCGGTAGTGAGGAGTGTACGGGTGGGCGAGGTCTCATGTTCTCAGTCTCCTCCTCGTCTCATGATTGCGGCTAAGCTAACGGTTCGTCTCAGGACTCATTCTCTCGACGCTCTGATTGATTCCGGGGCAGAACAGAATTTTATTGATGCCTCGCTGGCACTGAAGTTAGGTTTTAGCACGGAGCCTCTGTCTCATTCACTCCAAGTCACAGCCCTTAGTGGCCAGCGTCTTCCAGACATTACTCATGTCACAGAACCGATTTCCCTGTCTCTTTCCGGCAATCATGTTGAAACCATACAGTTGTACGTCTTTAAGGCCCCACTCACTCCACTAGTCTTGGGCTATCCCTGGCTGTGTCAACATAACCCTGTGATTGATTGGAGGAAAAAGAGTATTTCGGGGTGGGGGGAGGAGTGTCACATGTCCTGTTTAAAAGCCGCCACCCCCGCCATGAACCTACCACCCAATAAAACTATTTCAGAACCGCCTGATCTGTCCTCCATACCGTCTGACTATCACGACCTGGCGCAAGTGTTTTGTAAAGATAAGGCACGCTCTCTTCCCCCTCACCGGCCGTACGATTGTGGGATTGACCTCCTCCCAGGCGCGCCGCTTCCGACCAGTAGGTTGTATAGCCTGTCTCGACCGGAGCGGGAAAGCATGGAAAATTACATCAATGAGTCACTTGCCGCTGGTCTCATTCGCCCCTCGTCCTCACCTGTTGCTGCTGGTTTCTTTTTTGTCACCAAAAAAGATAAAAGTTTACGGCCCTGTATTGACTATCGCGGCCTCAACGCCATCACAGTTAAAAACAAGTATCCCCTCCCTCTGCTGAGTTCCGCGTTCGAGCTGCTTCAGGGTGCCACCATCTTCACAAAGTTGGACCTGCGCAACGCCTACCATCTGGTGAGGATTAGGGAGGGAGACGAGTGGAAGACGGCTTTCAATACTCACCTGGGCCATTTCGAATATCTTGTGATGCCTTTTGGTCTCACCAATGCTCCAGCTGTGTTTCAGGCTCTCGTGAATGACGTGCTCCGAGATTTCATCGACCATTTCGTTTTCATTTACTTGGATGACATCCTCATCTTCTCCCAGTCTGTCGCCGACCACCGACGCCATGTCAGGCAAGTGCTTCAGCGTCTCCTCGAAAATCGTCTCTTTGTTAAAGGGGAGAAGTGTGAGTTTCATGTCTCAACTGTTTCCTTCCTGGGCCACGTCATCGATCGGGGTAACCTCAAGACTGATCCCGCAAAGGTTCAAGCCGTTGTTGACTGGCCGACCCCCTCTAACCGTAAACAGCTTCAAAGCTTTCTGGGGTTCGCGAACTTTTATCGGCGCTTTGTTCGCAACTATAGTAAACTGGTCCTGCCTCTGACCCGTCTTACTTCTCCCAAGGTTCCCTTCTGCTGGGATGGGCTGGCTCAACGTGCGTTTGCCCATCTGAAGGACCGCTTTGCCTCGGCGCCCATTCTCGTCCAACCCGATCTCGACCGGCAGTTCGTTGTGGAGGTGGATGCCTCGGACGCTGGAGTGGGGGCGGTGCTTTCCCAGCAGCAAGGAGGTAAGCTGCATCCCTGTGCCTACTTTTCACGCCGTCTCACCTCTGCAGAGAGCAACTATGATGTGGGAGATCGAGAGCTACTAGCCATCAAGCTAGCCCTGGAGGAGTGGCACCATTGGTTAGAGGGTGCTGCCCAGCCGTTTGTGGTCTGGACCAATCACAAGAACTTGGAGTACATTCGATCGGCAAAACGCCTCAACGCCAGGCAAGCCAGGTGGGCCCTGTTTTTCACTAGATTCCAGTTTACGATCACTTACAGACCCGGTTCCCGTAATGTCAAGCCAGACGCCCTCTCACGCCAATTTGCCGCCTCCGAAGACGCAACTCGGGACTCTCCCATTCTACCGCCCACCTGTGTAGTCGGGGCCCTGACCTGGGAGATCGAGTCGGCTATTCGAGAGGCTCAGCGGACAGAACCGGACCCCGGAACGGGCCCTCCAGGGTTGCTCTTCGTCCCCCCCTCAGTAAGGTCACGAGTGTTACATTGGGCTCATACTGCCAGATTCACCTGCCACCCGGGGGTCCACCGCACTATTACCTTCCTCCAACGTTTCGCCTGGTGGCCTTCCCTTGCCAAAGACGTCCGCGAGTATATTTCCGCATGCTCGACCTGCGCTCAAAACAAGAGTGTCCATCAACCACCCTCTGGCCTCCTTTACCCTCTGCCGACTCCGAGCCGCCCTTGGTCGCACATCGCTGTTGACTTCATCACTGGTCTGCCCGTCTCGTCAGGTAACTCTGTGATTCTCACCATTGTGGACCGCTTCTCCAAAGCTGCTCATTTTGTCGCCCTCCCTAAGCTCCCCACTGCTCTAGAGACCGCCCGGCTGCTAGCTGACCACGTGTTTCGCCTCCATGGCATCCCCACGGACATTGTGTCAGACAGAGGACCGCAGTTCACGTCGCGTGTATGGAAGGAGTTCTGCAGTGCCCTCGGAGCTCAGGTCAGTCTCTCCTCTGGTTTCCACCCGCAGACGAATGGCCAAACGGAGCGTGCCAACCAGGAGCTCGAAGCAGCTCTCCGGTGCCTGGTCTCCACTAACCAGTCAACTTGGAGCGAGCAACTGTCATGGATTGAGTATGCTCATAACAGCCTTACCTCCTCTGCCACCGGTGTGTCCCCTTTCGAGGCGTCCTTGGGCTATCAACCGCCACTCTTCCCAGCCGTCGAGGGTGAGCACTTTGTTCCCTCTGTCCGACAGCATCTTCGGAGGTGTCGGCGCGCCTGGAGAGCGACTCGGGCCTCCCTTCTCCGCACGGTGGAACGCAATAAGCGCCTGGCGGATCGCCACCAGACCCCTGCTCCCACCTACACACCTGGACAAAAGGTTTGGCTGTCTACCAGATTCATCCCCCTCAGGTCTGAGTCCAAGAAACTGTCTCCCACTTTCATCGGTCCCTTTGAGGTCGACTCTGTGATTAACCCTGTCTCTGTCCGCCTTCGCCTGCCCCGGAATATGAGGATCCATAACTCCTTCCACGTGTCGCAAGTGAAGCCGTGTCTCTCTAGTCCTCTGTGCCCTCCTTCCGGACCCCCTCCACCCGCCCGGGTCATTGATGGCCACCCGGCTTTCACCGTTTCGCGGATCATGGATGTCCGGCACCGGGGGCGCGGTCTGCAGTATCTCGTGGATTGGGAGGGCTACGGGATGGAGGAGCGTTCTTGGATCCCGCGGGCGGCCCTCTTGGATCGGGGTATGGTGCGGGCGTTCCATGCGGCTCACCCTGACAAGCCTGGGGGTCGCCGGGAGGCTCCCGTCAGGCGGGGGGGGTACTGTCACGGCCAGGCGGATCAGCTGCACGCTGATCAGCCCTCTCTGTTTCTCTTCCTCTTCTCTCTCGCCGGGGCGGAACTCACTGTGGGTTCATGCCCTTGGTCCACGCCCTCGGGAGATGAGACCCAGGTGTCTCATTAAGGGGAGCAGCATTTAAGCCAGGAGGTGACTGCTGTTCGTCGCTGGATCGTTGTCTACCACGCGTTAGTAAAGTCAAAGCTACAGCAAGTTTAGTGAAGAGTGTTTTCCTCTGTGCATCGTCCTTAACCCTGTCTCCCTGTCTACAGAACCTCTTGGATTTTTCCCCGTGTGTTTCCCGTGTGGCAGTGTTGGAGTGTGAACCTGTGATCGTGTGAGTGGATATTCTGAAGAACGTATGCTTTCCCTTGGACTTCCCTGGAGACCCCTTCTTCCCCCACTCAGCTGTATATAACACCCCCCTGCACATTCTTGTATATACACCTGGTGACTTGTAAATAAACTCTTCTTGTAAGCATCAGTACCGGAGTCCTGCGCTTGAGTCCTCCTTCCAACCGTAACACTTTGTTCCTATAAGTAACCAAATGCCCTCAAAAAAATCACAGGGCTCTACATCACATGACATTTTTTCTTTTTAGGAGTGGCATAGAGAAGCTTCTGTTTTCCTATTGCTTGTCCGGCGCATCCCCGTAAATTTATGTTACCATTACAATTCGTTGCATCAGAAGAAGAACAAAGGAGGATGAAATAAGGGCCATCATGGTTGCACACATGGGTCATTATCCTTTATTCTTTATTTTTGGTTTTCATGAAAAAGAAAAAGAGATGAAAGAAGATGAGTAAAGTGAGAGAGAAACCAAATGCTGTAACTCTGGAGCCCTGGGGTAAGTAAAGAGATGGACCCTGCTGTGCACAGTATAAAAAAAAAAAAAAATCAGACAAAATAAATAAATAAGTAAAAACAGCCAACAACAAGAGGGATAGAGGAAGCACAGAACGCTGAGCGGAAACAACCTGTTCCAAGATGGAAAGTTGGGAAGTGAACAATAAGAAAGCATGTCAGTAAAGGGAAGAGGGGAGAAGTCGTTTTTATGGCTGGTGTTAGACCTCATCATAAAAAGTCCAAGAGATACACGATGGGGAAACGAAACACAAAGGACTATTGAGTCTATTGAGGACTAGACGACCTTTTGGGGGTGCTGGGTTGAAAGCAAGAAAAAGAGGTTTCCAGTGGTCAAAGATAAGAAACACTGAGGGTGAGATTTGTTATACTTCAGAAAGGCAGTACCTGCTGTGACCACATGCCTGTGTGGGTTCACTCCAGGCACTCTGGCTTCCTTTCACAGTCCAAAGATATGCATTATACTGAAGGTTAAGTGGTGATTTTACATTTGGCGTAGGTGTGAATGTGAGTGTGAATGGTCGCTCTTTCTTAGCCCCGACAGCCTGGCAGCCTGTCTAGCATATCACCAGGGTAAGGGGAGGTTATGCAACTGAGATTTCAGGATATGATAAAGGACAAAATCAGGATATAATAAAGAAAAAAATGAACTGGTGATTACAAGATCTGAAAGGTGGGTAAATACAAAACCAAATGACATATTACACCATGTCATTATTATTTTATGAAAATAAACAATAATCTACAATAATGTTATAGAAGCAACAATTGCTGGGCGCCAGTCTTTAAAGGGTTATAAGCAAACTTCCAAACAATTTGACATCCATGATTCTAAAGTGAGAGAGCATTCCCAAGTGAAAGAAATTCCCATATTCCAAGGAGTGATCATCACACTAACTTCACCCCAAAGTCAGGCATTGCTCAACGAAGCTCCAAAATCCAAAGAGCTACAGTCCACAGGCCTCAGTTAGCATGCGTAATGTTAAAGTTCGAAAAAGACTTAACAAGTATGGCTTGCTTGGAAGGGTTGCAAGGAGAAAGCATCTCTCTTACAGGAGCGTATCAACATGGCTTAGGTTGCAAAGTTGCATCTAAAACAACCACAAGACCTTTGGATTATTGTCCTTTGGATAGATGAGAACAAAGTGGACATGTTTGGCCATAATGCAAAGTACTTTTGTTTGGTGAAAGTCAAACGTCAGTACTAACACCTCTTACCAACTGTCAAGCATGGTGATGGAGGCGTGACGATTTTGGCTCTAGACACCTTACAGTCAGTGAGTCAGCTAAAGCTGTGCTGAAATTAGAACAGAATGGTTGAAAAAGAAAAGAATCAAGGTGTTGCAATGGTCCAGTCAAAGTCTAGACTTCAACCTGATTGAAATGTTGTGGTGAGATGTTAAGAGAGCTGTACATAAAAAATGCCTACAAATGTTGATGAACGAAATCAAGATTGTAAAGAAGAGTGGGCCTAAATTCCACAGCATTGTGTTAAGTTATACAAAAAGCTGATTAGTTCAATATACTATACTATACCATACTGCTAAATGTGGTTCTAGAAGGTACAGAATCAGGGGTGTACTTAGTTTTTCATGCGCTGCGTCTGCATTTTGGCTTAGTTTTTGTTAAATAAACAATGACATGTGCAATACTGTTGTTGTTTATTTCACGCTGTATTTAACTAATCTTAAGAGCTATATTATTTTTTAATACATAATGAAAGAGGCATTCCAGTATATAGATTTGAACAGTTCTTGGATGAGTTTTGTGTTGAATATTTCTTTCCACATGCATGAAGAGTTGGAACAAGCTGAGCTAAAGCAGGTGTATGCATAAATCAGATGTGAGGTAGGGAAGGAACAGAATATTTTACAATTTTTTTTTAATTTAAGTTTTGCTTAAAAAACATAATGATCATAAAAAATGCTCACTTTGATGACCTAAGCTGAGTTTCTTTCAATAGCTTTATATTCATATTATGCCTCTGTTACCTGAAATCTTCAGGTTCAGTCTTTATCCTTAAAAAGCACATAAACACAACAAAAAATAGCCCAAAAGCTACACAGAAAGCAATTCGTCCATCAACGGGTTTTGTCACCAAGTGTTGAACCATGCTAAGTGCTAAGTGACATAACTTCGCAGGTCCCTCTAGAGCAGGGGTGCCCAATCCCGGTCCTCGAGAGCTACCGTCCTGCAGCTTTTAGATGCATCCCTACTCCAACACAGCTGAATCAAATGGTTTGATTACCTCTTCAGCATGCCATCGTGTTTGGCAAAGGCCTGATAACAAGCCATTCATTTGATTCAGCTGTGTTGGAGTAGGGATGCATCTAAAAGCTGCAGGATAGTAGCTCTCGAGGACTGGGATTGGGCAGCCCTGCTCTAGAGCCACGGTGTACAACTTTTACTCCAGCCACTCTAAAACAACTTTCATGTTTAGAAGTAGTAGAAGGCTATTTGTAGATGAAAAAGAAAGGAATCCACGTCTAGAGAAGTTGTTTTTCGTTAACTTGGTGTCTCTCTGTTAATCCAAGATTAATGGTTGCTCTGGTATGCATCAATAACATCTGGCTCACACACTGGAATCTTGGATTTCACAGTTTATTTAGGGTGTACAAAAGTGATACACAGATGAAATTAGAATTACCAGTCTTTGAGCGCTATGCTATTTTAAAAAACAAAAAGAGAGAGAGAGAGAACGGGTACAGTAGAGATAAAAACATTAATCATAATAAGACTAAATGTCTTGTTACCTAAAAGCAGTCAGTCTACTAGAACGTATAATAGCAGAAAAGGCGAGAAAGAGTGAAAGGTGAGGAAACCATCTATGGGACTGATTACTGTCTTAGAATCTGCCAGAGTTTTAAGTTAGCACCCCACAGGACAAACACCAGGCCCTAATGAAGAGATAATTAGATACATGTCCCATTAATATGAATAATAAAACAGGCAGCTGTGAAAACAAAAATAAATTGCCTGTATGTTACTGGAAGAACTTCCACATACCAAGCGATATTAAAGCAAGAACAAAAAATAAATTTTGAAAAGTATTGTGACAATTTGTGGAAAAAATGTCTCCCATGTGCTGCATAAGGCTCTATTTGTCATGCGTTGGACCCTGCTCACAGACACTTTGAACAATTGCTACCAGCAGACTTTACTGAACAGAAGTCACAGAAAATGACAAAATGATAAAGACTACTGCAGAGCAGAAAACATGTTGTCCATGGTGGAGCTTCAACGGAGAACAACAAAGCCATTTGGTACAAGTCCTGCTGGCCGGCGTTTGCTTGCCAGCAGGAGCATCTCAGACAGCTCAAACTGCCTGAAGAACAAAGTTGTGGCCAAGTGTATGTCTGTGTTTGTCTGTGTTATTTCTATGCCTGATGAGAGGCGGGGGGGAGATAATTCACGATCCAAGAGACAAGGGTTTGTTTTTCCCCCCCCCCCTTCATTTTGTTCCTAGAGTAAAGTGTTTGTCATTGGTATTAGAAATACTTGGGCATAAGAAGCGAATCTGCTGTGTACGGTAATTGGTGCATGTGTGTCTCCTCGTAGTTTCCACATGACATCGATTCATTATCCTAATGTCCACCTGGAGGGTAAAAAAAGATGCTTTCCTCCATTTACTCTGCCATAGTTCTTCAGTAGCCAAACATGTTTTCTTTGGTGGGTCATTTAAACTGATGCTCGACAAATAACTTACATAGGTAGGAGAATAAGAGGAGGGATATTCCTTTTCCATGAGATACGTTCAAGTGGACTTCAAGCAGGAATATCTTGTTGACTCTGGGGTTTTTTTTTTTTTGGCTTTTTCTTCTTCTGAGAGGTGATTACAATATTTTCTGGACAGTAAGACGATATTAAATCAATGCTGGCTGTTCATCTAAATCATCATTACCCATATGGAAAAGATATATATAAATCTTATAAAGTTTGTATCTGTCTTGTGTGAAACTTGTATGAAAAGCATACAAGAGTGAAAACAGATATAAGATCCCTTGAAAAATTATAAAATGAAACTTGTATGTTTTTGATACTTACTAAAACAATGTATGAAAGTAATGAGAAAGTGGCCACTTTCATGAGTAATCACATATAAGTTTTTACTATTTCTTTTCCATATGGGTATGGTTGGGTTAAAGTTAAATAAATCTTGAACTAACGTTAGAAAATATAGTATAGAGTAGTAAGTGTAGAGTAGGTGGCAACAAAAAGGTTGAAAAGTCATAAAGTTACAGTTGATCTAAAAAAAATAAAGCTATTATCGTTTGGACTATTCCATTTCACCCCTCTCCCAATGGTGCATCCCATTTGTCCACTATTGAAAAGTCATTGATTTATAGTTGACTGGTAAATAGTATTTAAAAAACCATGGGAAAGAACATTTCTGCATGTCCTCTATAAATACATCGGATAAGGACTCACGCAAAAGTAACTCTGCTCGGTTTATCATCGCACTCCCAGCACATCGTGCCTCGACCTCCCGGTCGGCTTCGAGCTGAGAAGAAAAAACATTCGCGAGATCTCGCAAGACTTCAGCTTTATTTTTTTTTCTCCAATGTCCCCTGCGGGGCTCCGTAGTGACACATACTGGAGATGTGTGAGTTTGACAGTGGTGATTATTAGACTCTTCTAAAGTGTCACTAACTGACTTTTTCTTGCCAATATAACTTTGATGTCACGATTATGTACACCAGATCTCAAGAGAGAGAACAAGAGGAAGACAGACTCACATTAACATACATTAAGTAAAAAAAAAAAAAAATCAAAATCTGAACAAAGTATGCTCCTTTCATACTTTTTTCATATGTTTTATTCACTTTATGGTTTTGTGATGTCTTTTGTAGATGTGGTGATTACAAATGGAGGCAGTGACAGTCTGAGAATTCTCCTTGACAGACAGTGTAGGAGTGAATCCACTAAAACTCATTTTAAACTAATGTTGATTTAATAAATTAAATACATTTGTACAAGTAGTACAACATTTTGAAGTATTATCAGTAACTTGCTATGCTTACATCAGTTGAAATACCACTGACGTCCTATTGATCTTTAGTAGTGGTGTCCACATGGTTTATAATTGCCAAGTGTGTGCTGCTGTTCTGTGATTATTGTGTAATTATTATTATTATTATTTTTATCTCTAAGCAACTAGAAATTTCTCGCTTTGTGTTTGTACATGTGTTGTGCATCGGTAGTCTTACCTGGTTAAATGTGTTGTCCAACAGGTCGTTTTCAGCAGCACGGCGGCTCTTGGGAGCATCAGGAGGGCACTGCAAGAGAGCAAAGACAAGATTTAGATCACTAAGGTCAAATTTCTGCTTTGGGTAGGATGTAAAATTTGGTTTTCAGTCCAATGCATCTGTTTTCTATTTGATAAGGTGCTTGTCTGAAGTTTGCAAACAATAACCGCTCAAAAACACAGAAGAAAAGAGGTAGACAGGCAAGAGAAAGACAACGAACTATAAAAACAATGAAACAGAATAGAAAATGGCTTCTGGAAGGTGCGACAAGGAACGTGAATGTTCGAAAATGGCTTTTAGTCACGCCTTAAGCTAATAATATTGGCAAATCACATTTTATGTGCAAATAACCAAATTAAATTCTTGTCGATTAACATATTATAGATTCAAACAAAGTTTCTGGAGCAGAATTAAGACAATAATCTTAGTCAAACAGCTGATGGATTCCTATAAAAATATGGGCTTCCTGCATACCATGATCTGCAGCCAAGTTTTTTTCTTCCTTTCTGACCATCAAAAATAAGTGGAGGGGGAAAAACAGAATAGAGCATTATAAAGACAAAGCATTGCTGATTAACAAAAAAACCCATAAAGTCTCAAGAGAAATTGCAGAGACTTTTTTTTATGGTATTTAATTTGGATAATGCAGACTCAGCTTTTCTTGCAGCTGTTTAACAGTAAAAGCCATCCAACAGATTACTTTTACTGTCATGGAGCTGCGACAAGCGCTGAGTTACAGTCACCGGGGCTCAGTTCAGCTCAGCTTTGGTTCAACAAAAGTAAGAGTCTGCCCCAAATTTACATTCAGTCAGGTTTACAAAACAACTCTTTTTTACTTTATTTGAATTTTTAATGAACTTCGGGTTTAAACAAGCCAAAGATCTTCAAACAGAAATAACAGCATTACTGCTAACACAACTCAAAGCTAGCCAAGAAGCCAGAATTCTGTTGAAGCTGAGTGTATGCTAACACCAGCCCAGCAGCCAGATCCTCATCTTCAACAGGTAACAAAAGCAGTGATGAACAGTCAGGCTTGCAGCCTCCATTTCTGTGGTGATTGCTTTAAAGTTTTTGTGCCCCAACACTGGTCTAATTTGATAGTGTTTGGAGATGTCAGTAAGTAGATTTCTTTTGTGTTCCAACAGCGTTAAGCTAGCTCTTTTGTGCGCTAAGCAGCTTTTTTTTATGCTAAAGTAGGGCATGCTGTAAAGTGCACGTAGACGCAGAAAGAAAGCAACGATTTTCCCAAAAAGCTAAAGTTTTCATTTAAACTCTTTGCTATTAGCCTCTGCTCCAGACAAAGTTATAGTTGCTGGTAAAGACAGTAAGGGTTTCCACTCTCACCCGTGCCCCAGGTATTTCACAGCAGGCCTCGTGCATGGCAAGTGAGGGGTCACAATACAGCATTGCCTGCTGAATATCCATCTGCAAAAAACAGACAGACAGAGAGAGGATAGTAAATACAGTGCTGGATATGGCGGTGTCTAAGGGTACTTTGCTTTGTTTATTTTATTAAGAACATCAAGTGTAAATGAGGCAGTAAACATGGCTGAGAGTCAATTAATTTCTCATTAATGTAAAGCAATGGAAAATCACTTCATCAGATGCTTCCTGTGAATGTCTGCGGTTGTGTGAGAGTGTGCGTGTGTTCCCCCCTGAACTGACAAAAGTGGCCTAGCTGTTTTCCCAGCTAGGCCGGTTAACCGATCATTAAATTAATTGTCCGGATTACTGGATCTGTTTAGCACTAATAGTCTCAATTCACTACATATATTCGCTTATGTTTTTAAATCAGGACTCATTGAGATTGTCTTAAAGGAATGAAAACCTTATGGGTGTAGAACAGACGCATATACACATACATATAAGCTTAAATATCTATGATTTCAGTTGAAAGGCATTTATGGGAGGATGGTAGGGAATGTCTTTTTTCCTGGATAAATGCTTCGATAAAGTGGTGAAATTCTAAATGTCAGGGGTCTACTGTGTTATATTACTCAACTGTGCTCTAGGATGCCCTCATCTGTGGCACTAACCTCAACCTGGCTCATTCATAACACCTCTGAAACAGTTTGTTCCTCATACAGAGAGAGACTAAAGGTCACCATATGCTCAAATAGTAACTTGAGATGACATTTACGTTAGGGCTGAACGATATATCGCATTTGCGATAATATCGCGACATGATCAAGTGCAATTTTCTAACCGCAAAGGCTGCGATTATACTCTGGACATGTCCAAATTCAAGGGCTGCATCCTCCTGAGGCCGCATTTGTAGACCGATTACGTCACAGCGACGTGCCGAAGGCTGTCCAAATTACTACCATATCCCAGAATTCATAGCGCGGCCCAGCCAAACTCCAGTTTCCAGCAATGGCGGCCGCTACTAAGTTTTAAAATTACTCATACTAATCTTTCTGGGTCACAAAATAAACTTTTAACATATTTTCAGGCGAGAAAGTAGTTGTGTAAACATCAAATATCTGCTCGGTTTATCAAGATATCCCATATTTGCAAAAGTGCTTCGACGTTTTCAGAGGCGTCTGCTACCCACCAGCTCGACAGCTAGCCGGGACCTCGAGGGTTACTGATGCGGCCGAGAGCGGCACAACTCCCGGCACATCATTTTCAGATCACCGCGGAGTTTCGCTGCTCGGGTTAAACGTAAAATATAAGTCACTTAGACAACCTAAAAATGTTATTGTTGGGTTTTTTTCAGTGTTTTGTTTGTTCGTGAGTAAATCGGTTTGGCTGAGATTAAAGTTATTAGATTAGATAAAATAAAACTTTATTAATCCCCCGGGTGGGTTCCTCCTTGGTTTTCACACAGCTGACTAAACGTCAAACAGAAAACTGATTAAACAGAAGTATGAGACAGTCGAGAATTTACACCAGTGTCTGGTTATATTTTAGATAGCAAGAAGCAGACGGCCGAGTTTATTAAACTCCACCGAGACAGCGGTGACGCTAATCAGAAGGCTAGACCGTCCAATTTCACGCCTTTAAATTTTAAAGGCGTGTTTGTGTGTGTGTGTTTATACAATTGCTATTATGTTTGCACTTTATGTGTAATGTTACTGACTGCAGAGATCAGTAAGATGTGTGTATTTTTTATTTATTAGTTTTATTTATTTAATATTATTTTTTAATTGAATGACTGTCTAGTAGTTCACAGATGTCGAAAAACTGAGTGTGGTAAAGCCACTGATTTTTTTTATGTATATTTCTGCAATCTGCACATTGTACTGACTTTCATTTTAATGTTTACACCAGGGTTCCTTGTCAGCACTTTATGCTCAGATGTTTGTAAGCTAAAAATAAACTATTGTGTATGTTCAAATATACTGTTGTGATTGAAGAAGTTAAATAAAAATGTCAGTCATCAATTCATGCATCACCTCATGTCATCATAACAGAGGTCTGTCTTCCAGGAAAGAACAGTTTAAAATTAATGTAATATAGTATTGGCCATACTATATGATGTATTGCTTGTCTTTGTTTAATAATACAGAAGACAAAGACCTTAAAAAATAATCGCATATCGCATCGCAATCGCAATATTGGGGCAAAAAATCGCAATTAGATTATTTTCCATAATCGTTCAGCCCTAATTTACGTTGCAAACCTTAATCTTAATCAAAAGCTCCTCAACAGTCAAGACCGTGAAGTCAAGCGTGTGATATTTCTTTGCCTAATGTCCCTCTATTTTCCCAGTAGACCATTTTTAAAAGCATGGAATGGCCAAGCACTAGCTAAAAAAAGTCTACCCTTGGCAAACCTTGGGCTTTGCTTGCAGTTGTATTGAATGTTTTAGAGGAGTTAAAAAAAACGAAATTTAACTTGTGATTGATACCGTCTATAAAAAACAAGACTTAATTTTTTGGGTGGAAAAAAAATGTTCCAATCTTGCTTAATTCACAACACTGAAACATGCTCAGGAGGCTCAAAAGGACAACTGCAAACTCTGGTAACTGGTGTGTTTTAATCTGGCTTCGAGTTCTGTCGACCACTTTATTTTAATCAATGTGCTGGCGGCAGATTGCACCGCTCTCCATTTGTTTTGCACCCAGCTTTGTGAAAGAAGCCTCACTGTTGAAATTGGGAGCACCTAAGTCACGCCACAGAAGAAAAAAAACAGATCACGTCGCTCCATTTTCTGCATATTTATGAACTGAGTTTGAGGACTGATTTTAAAATATGGCTAAGGCTTTCCACAATCAGGCTCTCGGTTACGTTGCTGATATTTTAATCCCTATAGAGTCCTCTGGTAGAAGTCTCCTGGTTTTTTCCAGCCACTCACTTTGTTACTCGGGGTGAATGAGACCTTGCTGTTCGTGTCTCAGCATTGGAGCTTTCTTCCTGAGCATCCCAAGTAAATCAAAAGCAGCTTTTAGGGTTCCCCTCTGTAAAACCATAAGAGCACTGAATGTTTAGCCCAAATGTGGCCCTATTTTATGGGTCTCATTTAGTCTTTACTTATAACGCTGACTCAGATTGTCTAACTCTGCCAAAGTCCATCTGATAGGGGCCAGATGTTAGATATGTTTCAACCATTTGGGACACATCTGGCGCACACACCATTTGCTAATGCCAGATTAGGTCCAACTGTATCTACTATCTAGGAAGTGTCTTTACTGAGGTTTTCCTGTTAACTATACATGTAAGTTTTTTATATCCTGTGTGTTTATGATTTTCTGTATTTTTTTTAAATTGTTGTTTATTGTTGACACTATAAAAATAAAATTATTATATTTTTTATTAATCTCATACTTGCACAGCCCCAGCATCTGACGCCCGAATACCCAGCAGAGTGTGTCCATCAGAGGGAAGGGCTCCTCTGCGCTCCAGGGGTTTGGTCTCAATTGAGCTGCAATCCACATGGAGGGAAGCAGCTCCGTGTTGGACACTGAGGGCCAACTTGTGCCAGTGCAGATCCATCAAGGCTTCCACTCCCTCTCCAGTGAAAACACAACCCACCAGGTCCGCTGAAGGGTTTGCCCCTTTGGCTCGAAAGGACAGGGTGCGATCTGGGCCGCTGACGTCTACGGAGAGCTGGGTTTTAGTTGGAGGCAAAGAACAGGATAAATGAGGTGGCATTGTACCAGTTAAACTCAAAATAATGCAAATAGGTAAAACAAAAAGAAGTATATCTCAAAGTGTTTGACTGGCAGTGGTTTCAACAAACTTTAATACAGTACGTACACGTGATTACCACCTAACAAACCTGTACAATTGACTAGCAAAGGGGAAAGACATATTAATTACACACACAAGCAGTACAGCCAATCAATCACTGCTAATGAGGCGACTTGGCCTCCATCCATCATACACGCCAAGTATTTAAATCTGGCCTCCAACTCTTAGTGATTATCGGGACTCCGAGGGACTCCAGTGCTTCATCATGGAACACAAGTGAATAACAATGAAGGTGAATGAAAGAGGAGAGTCGGAGATGATCGAAAGAAGACTGACAAAGAGACAGGGAGCAAAAGAGAGGGTATCGGATGAAAAATACGAGGGGACAAAAGCCGTATGGAATGAAAGAGGGGGGAGAAAATTGAAAAGATGTCACAAGAGAAAAGAAATCGAAAGGGAAAGTGGATGACTATGCAAGAGAGAGATGAGCGGCGGAGAGAATGAAAAGACAAAAAAGTGAGAGGGATAAAAAGGTGAAAGATCAAGGGAGAAGCAAGTAATGAGAGAACAGAAGGAAAGAGAGTAGTGAGGGGGAGGGGGAGAAAGTGTAAAACTGAGGAAATGATGAGGGAGCCGCACCTGTGGATATCCCTGCGCATCCGATATCTGAAAGAGGTAGATGGTGTCTCTCAAGGCAGCCTTCTTTAACGCCAGGGTGAAGACCAGAGTGAACTCCTCTGGCAGGCCATAGGGGAACACCTGGCTGGAGCACAGAAGTTCAGAGGGGTCAGATCCAAGACACTCCTCTATTCACAGGAGCTGCAAACTGTGAAGCTGCACACAGAGAATGATTAAAGAGGGACTTCTCCAGTTTTATACTAAAAGCTCATGGAGAGTGCTAGCCTCTCACACTTTAGAGAATTCACTGAGAACAAGCAACAAAAGTATTTTTTAAAAATAAGAAAATAGCTAAACTACAAAGGGCTTGTGCTACAAACTAAAAACATAAAGTTTAAAGTTATAATGTGTTTTTGATGCTTCTTTGGAGCATTACTCTCTTTATCGGAGGAGAAATGAAAAAGGCAGAAAAAACAGGAAAAGAAAAACTGGAATATTCACGGTTTACGAGTCTATGAAGAATGAATAGAAAACTAAAACTACAGTCATAAGTTCTCCCAGTGATTGCTAACAAAAGGTGTTATGAAGTCATTCCATTGTTTTGGGAAATAGATTTGTATCCAGTGCTTTTGGTGCTCATTAGCCAGTAAAGGTTTGGATGTCTCAACTTCCTTTATATCAGATTTTGAGACACAAACAGTTCTTATCATTTCTATGCTGATGATTTTCTGCTTTATATCACTTTTAAGCCTCAATGTGTTTTAAAGCTTTTGAACTGCATAAAAGCCTGGATGTTATGTAATTTTCTCCAGCTGACTGAGAATAAAACAAAGATCGTTGTGTGCATCTCTGCCTGCCTAGTCCCCCAGGTCCTTAGAAATCTGGGTTCCCTCTCCTGTTATGTCCTGTTTATGTTATCTATTAGAGACCCGGGAATGACTGTTGATGAGAACCAGATGTTAAGGTTGGATTTGAATGTTAAGGCTCTAGTTTGTTCTTGTTTTCATCATCAGAGAACTATAATACATTTTCATCCTACTCCAATTGCTCTGCATCATATTTAGAAATTAATTCAAAGTTGTGCTGTTCACCTTTTGGGTTCTGCATAAAGTACCCACCTATATTGGCAAATTTTAATACCATATGTCACCAGCAAGACTCTCAGGTCTTCTGATCAGGGCTAATCGTCCATCCTGAAATGTATAATAAAAACTAAAGGTGATGGAGACATTGCAGTAGTGGCCCCCACTCTCTAGAATTCTCTCCCATCCAGTTTATTTTCTGTGAGCTTATCTGTGTATGCATTCAAAGGCAGCTGAAGACTCATCTTTTTAAATTGGCATTTGGGTAGCATCCACACCTTTTCTACCATTTATCCGAGTTCCGGTCGTATGGGCAACAGCCTAAGCAGAGAAGCCCAGACTTCCCACATCCCAAATCTTCTAGCTCACCCGAGTGGTTCCCAACCCAGCCGAGAGTCATAATCTCTCCAGCATCCTGCATCTGCCTCAGAATAGGACAGAAGTCTCGCCTCACTTAGTGGTCGTCCAGAAGGCATTCCAGTCAGTCACCTGCAAGGTGCTTTAT
This sequence comes from Rhamphochromis sp. 'chilingali', assembly GCF_963969265.1. NCBI lineage: Eukaryota > Metazoa > Chordata > Actinopteri > Cichliformes > Cichlidae > Rhamphochromis > Rhamphochromis sp. 'chilingali'. Next base: position 13,445,469 of record NC_137944.1, read on the forward strand.
ATTGTAAGGTAAAGACCATACAATAATAGAAAGGAACCCCCAACAATCAGATGACCCCTATGAGCAAGTACTTGGCAACAGTGGGAAGAAAAAACTCTATATTAACAGGAAGAAAACTCCGGCACAACCAGACTTAGCGAGGGGCAGCCATCTACCAGTTGGGGGTGATTGTTCATGAAAACTACTTGAGTCATTTAAAACTGCAACAGTCCAACAAATAAGCTAATAATGGCTTCATGTGTGATGCAAAACCTGCCTTCTCAGGGGAAAATCTGCTGCTTAACCTTTTCAAGCCAACACATCTTATGTACTATGTGGCCTCTGAGTGAACTGAAAATCTAACATGTGACGTGATGCGTCACATAGAGCCTTTCAAAGTCTCTATGTGACAGCCCCAAAAAGAGATAGTGGTCTAATAAGTCTTAGCAGATCTCTGTAAATATATTCTGTATATGAATATGTATGACCAATGACCTAAAATCATTGGCCAGTCCAGTAAGGAATTAGCTTGGAGAGCAGAAAAGGGAATGTAGTTACTGTACTGCAGCACCACTAAATAATTTGCATGTGTAGAAATCTTTATAGGTGTGTATACTATGTGTATTTATGGGTTACGAATATATGTACCAACCTACTGATGGTTATTGTGTGTTATTTGCAAACCACGTCTTCACATGAAGACAGTGAGTAACCAGAGAGTTGCCATCTCATTTAATTGGGCTTTTACTCATAGGGACAAATCTTTGGGCTCATATATCTTTCCTTCACATCCTCATGAGCACAGAGTAACAAAGTAATCCTGTGTGTGTTTGTGTATTTACACACTTCTGCGTGAGTCCTGTTCTTTTCCATGCATGTTCCCATTACGTTTCTATTTTTTTCTTTCTTTTTTTTTTGCACTATACGTTTTGTGACTGCAGTACAATGCAAAGCCCGTGTGTTACCCTTTGGCATTAATTTTCATAGCAGATACAGTCCGGCAAGCCTCATCTCTCAGTTGCTGGTCAAGGGCACCTAAGCACATAAATATAATACACATACGCACACACACGCATTCACTGCTTGGAAGTGTGCAGATGTATTGAGAGATGAAGGAGCAGCTGGTTTCCCCTTCCTAGAAGTGGGGTGACAGTGATTTATAACTGAGGAAAGATCCAAGGGAAAACAGCCAACTACAGGATGTCAAAACAAAGCGAAGATGAGTGGAAGAAAAGGGTGATAAAGAAAAACACATGAAAGAAAGCAAGTGAAAGATGAGAGAGTAGAAAACTTGGTACAATATGAAAATGCATGAGAATTTGCCTTTAACTAATCCGCACATAGGTAGAGATAATATATAGGAAACTCTGGGGTTCACACAACTTGTGGAAATGAAATGGAAAAAGCACACGCAAGAAATAGAAACAGACAGGGAAATGGAGAGGAGAGACAGAAAATCCAATGTTGAGAACACAGTTGTTTTGCTGTCGATTAGTGACATGAGCTGCAGGGCACAAAAGCACTCATAGTACGGAAACTATTGACTTTTAAGTTGGAAGTACTGCAACTTGGCCTATTATGTTCAGGGTCAGACATATACACACAAACATGCAACGGGGAGATAAATCACTCACTGCGGGGCCCAGCAGATTCAGATCTAGACTCTAACTCTGAGAGAAAGTTACTTGTTAAAAAAACAGAAAAGAGAGAGAGAGAAAGAGGAAGGCGGCAGAAGAAAGTCTCTGTGAGCCAGAGAGGCACAGGGGAAGATGGGAAGAAGAAATCTAATGTTGAAATAGCAGATCTCTAGTTTAAGATGAGAATATCACCTGGAGAGGAATACAGACACCCTTATATTGGGTTCTAACTGTGCTGGAATCAATTGCTTTCAGTGGAGAGGACTTCTATCCCTGATGGTTTTATACACAACTAAACGTAAGGAATTTTAAACAGCTAGAACCTGACACATACACAAAAAAAGGGAAAAAGCACAATTTCAAGCTATAGCGGACATATACTTTTTCCTTTAATGCTAACATTAGCATGCTTGGATTTCCACAATGACAATGCTTGCATGCTGATTTTACAGCTGAAGCTGATAGGAAAAAAATAAAAAAAATAAATTCTATCACAATCCTTCTTGAGAGGACAGTCAATGTATGATTTAAATTTCATCAATTTCATCTATCCGTGAGTGGAGAGTTTTCTTTCAGAACCACAAATGTCAGTGTCTTGTGCTAGCTGAAACGCCAGGGGATTACCAACATCTTTAGGATTGATCCTCTGGGCACCTTGGCTGCCTCTACAAATTTGTATCAGATGATATGTCAGTCAATTTGACAGCTGCCAGACATTTCACTAAAAGCAAAAATACGTCTTCCTGCTGGCAGAGCTAGAGGGTAAACCAAGGTGATCAGTGGAGCAATTACAATATATTCTCTGAAGACCACAAATATCAGTCCAAGGGTTACAGCAATCCATCCTGTAGTTTCTGAGATGTTCTGGTTCAGACCTAAGCAGTGGAACAACCAATCTGACCGATACTGACATCCCCAGAGGCAGGTGACAGCACTGCTAATAAATGATGTTCCAGAGCCCCGCCCCCATCTAGAAAAATGACATTTAAGCTGTTGCAGAAAGTTTGATTTAGAGAAGAGAAAAAAGATCAAATCCTACACAGTAAGAGTGTTACAGACAACAATAGCTAGGAGTATATATGTCTCTCCTTACCGAGTTATCCCGAATCTGCCTTTTTTCTTCAAAAATACAGCTGCAACTTATCTTTGCTCTTTTGCTTTTTCATGAGCCCCCACCACTTCAATCTCTTGATCTTAATACTATAAATTTGTAACTACTTTCTTTTTAATAAGAGCAGCATCAATTTTTAAATTAAACTACAAATTGTACCACTCCTGCTGGGTGATAGTGAGTCTCAAATTCGTTAAACGCATCTCATTTCTGACTTAAATAGCTTCCACCATGGCCTCATTCCATAACATTACAGGACTTCTATACACTGGAGCTGCATAACAGAAACACGCTCGAAGCAACCACATTATATTTCTCTGAAATTAAAATGCGTGTGACCAGTTGTGACCGGTGCCCATTTCACTGTCAGCAGACAGCTGAGAGAGGCGGGAGACGAGTAGCTTCGTCTGACTGTCACTCATTTGCATTAGCTTGGATTAGCCTGGGATACAAAGCAAAACACCACTTTCCAATTACAGAACACACGTCCTTCACTTGAGTCGGCCTCACAGGAAATGAATTAAAAAGCCGTGTGAGTGACAGCGAGTCGGAGCTGGATGTGCGTTGTTTGTTACTTAGTTTTACAAACACCCCATGCAGCCTGACCTTGCATGAAAAAAGGGGTCAAATCTAACGCAAGATGCCACATCTATGCAGAGCAACACACACATATGCTTGCAGGGACACACAAATACTGTACTGCGAAAAGTCTTGAGACGAACCTCATTTCTTCATATTTTGCCAGGAAAATGGTAAATAGGTGCAGTTGTGTATTAAACTACTTCTTCAGTAAGATGGAAATAGAGCACATGAGGAAGAAAACAGTGTTTGAACAATTCTAACAAGTTTGAAAGTTGATATTTGGTATGGCCACCTTCATCCTTCGACACAGCCTGAACTCTCTTTAAGCTTTCTCGTAATTTCTTTAAGAAGGCTTCAGAATAGTTCTCCAGGCTTCTTGAAGGACATTTAAAGCTCTTCTTTGGATGGTGGCTGCCTTTTGTTCCATTCCCTGTCAACATGATCCCACACTGCTTAAATAATGTTGAAGTCTGAGCTCGGGGGAGATTAATCCATGACTGATAGTGTTCCACTGTGTTTTTTCTATCCAGGTTTTACAGTAGTGGCAGTGTGTTAGTGATCATCACCATACTGAAAAATGAAGCTGTTGCCAAAGAGACACTTTCTAGATGGAATTGCATGACAGATCAAATATGACTGTACTTTTCTACATTCATAGTTCGACAACTGGCTACAATACAGCCCCAAACCGGTACTGGTTTTATTTTGTTGTATTTATCCACGACATCTTAAAGGCCAGTCCGTGAAAATATTGTCGGACATAAACTGGTCCGTGGCACAAAAAAGGTTGGGGACCGCTGCTATAGACGATGGTTTAAAACTCCACGTAACCTGTTTCCACTGAGTTTCAGTCCAGTTCTCCTATAATTTGACTTTCAGATACTGTTCTTCTGCATTGTTCTTCTGGACTTAACCCTTAACTACATCCTTTAAAGTCTTGTGCACCTGCACTCTTCTATTCAAATATTGGTAACCTGTTCAAAAATTGAAATGGATGCAAGTTAAAGTCATGAGTAAAAAAATTATACAACCAAATAACAAAGAAGAAAATTAGCATTCATAGCCATTAGACAATAGCCCTTATTTGATTTGCCTGTCTCAGATTTGGTTTAATTATTTAGAGAACCCCATAAATGACAGTGAGTTCTATGTATAGAGCAATTCAAGCAAAGTGAAAGGTACCCAGAAGGCAAAGCTGATGTGCTAACATTGATTATTTTCTGTCTCAGTTAAAAAGAAGTCGCCCAGGTAGCGTTCTTCACTGATAAAACTGACAGCGGAGCTCTCGGTGGCATCGAAATTTCAATAATCCCAAAATCCCAAACGAGCAGCAGGGAAGAGATGGCGTTCCCATCCTTTCTTTGTATGGTTAGAGGCAAAACAAAAACATCTTGGTATTTCCTCTTTGGCTCCTAAGATGCTGATTTCCCAAGAAGTGACAGTTGTTTTTTCAGTTTTTCTCGCCCCTTTTTCATAAGTACGACTACTCTCCAAGTCTGTGACAAACAATATATGTGACACTTTTAGAACAAAACGTCTCAACCGAAAAGAGTGTTTTGTAGACAGATTTATCAGGCCTTTCAAGTGAGCGGAGCTCACGGCTCGCAGCGCTGGACAGAGTGATAAAATACTGCGCGCTGACCCAATTGGCACGTTGTGAAATACTGCTTTATTGGTGGGCAGAGAGAAGCTCATCCAGCCGGAAAAACAGCCAGCACAGAACTCTAATAAGCAATTTTCACACAATTCCAAACACAGTCTACACCCGACTGCTGTGTAATAACAACGTGAACACCCCGAGAAGGCATAATTACACCATGTCAAGCTGCAAAAAGCACGGAAGGGAGTGAAGCCATGAGTTGCTGCATTTTATGGCTGCGGGTCTCTTCATGTAGAAACAAGTTAAGAACAAGCTGCCCAATACGGCCTTTAAAGTCTTTTTTTTCCCTCTTTCCAGCTAACTGTGGCCCACCTTCTAATTAAGACGTCACTCTTATAGTTTCTGTTCAGGCAAATAAGTCATGCATTTCATTATGAAAGCTAGTTATAATAAGTACATGCGGTTGCAAGTGGGAAACCAACAAGCTGTTACAGCCCAGTTTACAAGCCAGGGTTGGTGGTGAGGGAAATGAATGGGTATTTCTGGAAATGCAATCACAGCTTGACCCACGACATACAGATCGCCAAGATTCTGCTTTTTTTTTTTCTCCTTTTCCTTTTTTTTTAAACACACTGCACTGCGCTGACATGTTGAGTGAGAGTTCAGAGGCCGAAGAGCCGAGGGTTTTCAGTTTCTCTGCCATCCTCTTTGTTCAGATATGACATGGAAACAGAGAGCCCGTCCACACAGGCCTCTAGAAAGCTGGAAAACCTGCAGAACTTCACTAATTCTTTCCCAGTAAAACATCTTCAACGATCTAAAGCTCCACGCTGCGTGCTCGTGCACGGGTTTGTCCGCAGATGCGCGGAGAAACAGATGAAACAGATGAAACAGATGTACAGCGGACTTACTCGCTGGGTCGTAAGAGCGCAGTCTTGCCCAAGCGGAGGATGACAGCTCCTCGAGGGTTACGGATCTTCTTGACATCTTTGCTCTTGAGCAGGGAAAATCGCCTCACCAGATTAAAACCTGCAAAGGGTAAGGCATTCGTGAGCAGCCACACCAAATAAAAGTCACATAGCAGCTGGTGTGTTTGGAGCTCATCTATTAACCGGTGATGTTGGTCCTGGCGCTCTGGGGAAACTTCCAGTCCTCCACTTGTAAGGACGGGCACTGCACATCTGAAATGCAAGGGGAAAAAAAGAAATTAAAAAGGGGGGTATCTAATAAGTGAAAAACCTCGACACGTACTGTAAGACAAGCATGTAAAGAAGTTGGTTCAGAAGCTGTGTCAAATATAACCTCTGACACTTATTACTGAGTGAAACGGACAGAAGTTTTGTTTTAAAAAAAAGAGAGTCAGCAGCTTCAAACATATACATTTGAGAATAACAGAAATATTGATCTGGTGGAAGGAGAATGGGAGTTGGTGGGGGTGAAAGAGAGTCCGAACGAAAAAAGAAAAAAAAATACAGTGTAAAACACAGAGAAGAAGATGAAATGAGGGCAAAGCTATGCCGAGTGGAACACAAGCCAGCCTGACAGGTTGTCTCGCACCAAGCTTGTCTGTCGCGGTTGCCTCCGTTTGATGGATGTGTTCTCACCCTGTCAGGGGAGGTTGCAGAGAAAAGTGTTGCCTGTCAGAGCGGACTGCCTAACTACAGGGAGGTGGGTGGGGGTGGGGGTGAAACCGGGCAAGCACAGGTAGACGTGGGCCCTGTGAAACGCTATGATCCACCCTTAATTGATCTCTTTGGGGCCAAGGAGCAAGACATACTGCTGGGCTCAGTTTTGAGATTTTTCTTTTATTATGACTGCAGATAATATGAATGCGAGGCCCTGAATTAATACAAAACTACCTCTTTTGCTGATTGGTTTTCGAAATCATTCACGTGTGCCGAAACTCAGGATGAGAGATTTTAGTTTCTGCCCCGTCAATCAGAAGGATGGTCATATTTGACAAACTTAAAGACTATTTTTATGTGACAAAATAACTGTATTCCATTAAAATGTTGCCTTTTTGATATAACTGGACATCTTGTAAGTCCCTATTTAAAAGCGCGTGTAGAGATAAAGGTGAATGACTTCAGAAGATGATGTGCTTTTTCAATCGCTTATTCAGGGAAAAACATCAACAGAAGTAAGACTCTCTACAAATGTAATTACCCCCCCGGCTTTAAAAGCTAGCATTGCCCACTTCAGTAGAAATAACTCTGCGGCAATTTGCATAATTGCACACCAGTCTCTGACACCTTGCTGAAAATATTCTTTCAGCTGCAAGACGTTTGAAGAGTTTCTTTTCTTTGCATATATGCTACTTGCAAATCACTCCATAACATTTTAGCAGCCTTCAGATGTGGCGTTGACTAGACCGTTCAATAAGCCTTCATATGACCAATTACTTGACGGATTTGTTCATGTTCGTTGGCTTGTTAACTCTTTGAAAGGTCCAGTTCAACAATCCAGTTCAAAATTCACCTCGTCATTAATATACCGGGCCCAGGCCTTGTCTCTGAGGCAGAAAAACAACCCCAAGCCATAACATTTCCACCACCATGCTTCGCAATTGGCATGAGGATCTTCTTTGGTCTGCACCACACATGCCAACAACTTTAGAAAAGATTCAGTTATCTAGCAATGTAATTCTAAAAATACAATTTACCTAAAGAACAACCAGAGTTGTCTGCTGACCCTGTAATGGAGCATCAAATCCTGGGTGCCTTCAAAAAATTAACTTTTACTGTCAACAGATTCTAGCAACTGCAAGGCAGAAACTGCAGAGGTGTTATGGTCCAATATATCCATCAATTTATAACACTAAATGGTGCAGCAAGTCAATGTGTTGTGGCGAGTTTCTGCACGAAGAAGTTGTTAAATGTGGAAATTGTGAAAGGGAGGGTTGAAAATGTAATATTGCACCTGATTCATGCAGCGCCATCCGCTGTGTGGCACAAACAGAACAGGCATATAGGTAGCTGCTTGCTGACAGTGTATTGTTTTCACCCTGCCTTTAAGAATGCAAAACATCTTGGACAAGTTGAAATCCCGGTATCAGAGGTCAAGTTGTGAATGTAATAACTCTAGAACAAGGCCATTTAGGATCTCCAATAAATCTTCACTTTCACAAAAGACAGTTGAATTTGTACAGATTATGGCAACAGTTATTTAATTGTAAATGGTTTAATGGTATGTAGGAGCATATAACTAAAGACTAGGTGCTTCTTTTGAGGAAGAGTTTAACTGGAGGACACTGGTCTTTGTTTCTATCACCTAAAGAGAAGACTGAGTAGAGGATTGAAGAAGCTGCCTTTTCTAAAGCCCTGTTAACACCACAAACTATTACTTGGGGACCTCTAGAAACTGGTGATCTTACATTGCCGGTTCTTATATAGTGATTTTCTACTCTACTTGGGTACTTAAAGCTCATTATACAACGTCTCATTCACTTATATATTCATACAAGCACTTTTTCTACATTTTAAGTGCCTTCTGTTTAACATAGAGTCTCTGTTGACTGCATTGGGGGGAGCTTTGGGGTTCAGGAACTTCACCAAGGATACTTTGGCATGCATACTGGAGCAGCCAGGGATCGAACCACCAACCTCAAGGTCTTCGGATCATATTAGTCTTGGGCGAATCAGGATCTCATGTGTTCTTTTTTCTTTTTGCAATCTTTTTTGGTGCTTTATGCACCATTAGGTTATGGAGTCTACAATGGAAAATATAAAAAGGAAATTTTGGTTGACTTTTGGTTTTGCAAATTCATAGAAAGAACAAGTTAAAATATACTGCAAAAGCAGTCTAAAAAAAGTGCCCCAAATTCCTGACTTTTAACTAATTTAGTTACATTTACATATTCCATGCTATTTTGTTACATAAAAATGTTCGATGTATTGAAATCTGGTCAAATGAAATGTACTTGATTTGTACTCAATTTAGACCAAGCATATGTTCCTTAATAATGAATTGCTTTCAAAAATCTCAAAATTATTGCTTCATGCTTATTAAAAGTGAAGAATTTTTATTCAGTGTAGGTTGGATACGTTATTCCTTTGTAGGTAAGGAACCTTTTGCTATCATTTAGGAAACTCAACCATTAATATAACACAAAGTTCAATTTTCCAGAGCTGCACAACAAACACAGATGTAAGAGTTTAATCACATTAAACAACACAGGAATACTAATCTTGTGCAAATAGGGCTTTACTCCCTGGAGTCCTAGGGAATGTCTTTTTGATGAAATGGGCAGAGCGCTTCAGGGAGTATTGCCTTGAAGCGTGCAATCTGAAGATACTGTGTATGTTTCCAAGCAAAATGCAGTTTTATCAAGGCTCACAGCAAAACGGGGTGAAATAGAGGAATATAATTCCTCGAATAATAACAACCAACCAACTTTAATCAAGACCCTGGAATTTAATTTCACGGAGGCCAGCTAAAAAAAAAAAAGAGGAAAGAATTAAATCCCTTTTAGCTGTTCATCACTTTTTATCAAGATCATCACTTTACGCAGTGCAGTTTTTTGCCCAATTTTGGTTCCAAAATACAAATGACTGTACTGCAAAGCGCAGCACATTTTGTCCCGTGAGCCCCCACCAGTGTGTCATTTTCTTATTGCTGTCAACAAATACAAATCAAGCCGTGGAAAAGAGATGTCATGCAGCAATGTTGCGGCACGCTAAGAGAGGCTTGAGATTAAAAGTAAAAGAAATCAGACGTGTTGGACGTGACTTCCGAACAACGGATCCGGTGGAGAAGGTATCGAGCGCTGCTTTAGAGTTTTCTCAGCCCTCTGATGTTGTCACTCATTCTTAAATCCTGCCTTCGCGCCCTCTCTCACTCGCACAGTCACACATGCTGTATTCATAATTTGAATTCTCCATCCTGAAGCCTAATCTGCCAACTCAGCACAAAGTGCAATGTGCAGCCTCACAAGCGCACACGCACACACACGTATCCACACACACACAGAAAGAGTGTATCTTTATATCTCCCACTGAGAGTTTTTTTTTTTAAGTCAAGACATGGTATGATCTGCTTTTTGTTGCTGCTTAGGCTGCTTTCTTCCCCCCCACCCCTTTTGCATTTTGCGTGGGGGTTGGTTTCATCACTGCCGCAGTTCCATCAGAAGGAATACAGATGAAGGCTTTGTCAGGTGTGGAGTGGAGAGACCCTGGCTGCAGGCAAACGGGCAGCACAATAAAAAGTTAAACAGCACAATAGAGGAGAAGGTGGAGAGATGAGGAGGGAGGAACAAAGGAGAGCAGAGAGAGAAAAAAAAAGAAAGTGGAAACATAACAGGTAATGTAAGGTGTGAAGTGTCACTTCAGGAAAAGCAACTTACCCCACAACACCCAGACCAGCACTCCCCAGGCTATAGTTTGTTTTTTCTGAGGTAAGACTAAGAATAGCTGACTGCATTATACTGCAAGATAAAGAAATCAAGTTTGAAGAGGCATCTTTTAGGATTAAAAAAAAGAAGCTTTTATCTCTCCTGTGACAATTTTAGGATATCTAAGCTTCATGTTCATGCTCAACTTTCAGCATGCTTAGGGCACAACAGCCTTCAGCAACTTAGAATTTGAGTAAAAAGAAACTTTAAGTAGAGCATATAGATTAGAGATGTATAGATTTAACGTGCTCGCTTCCAACCCTGTCCCTCCTGGTGACTCCCACTACAAATCTTAGCATCTTTAACTCTGCCACCTCCACTCAAGCTTCTGTCTTTTTGTCAGTACCACTTCCAAATTCTCTCTCACTCTTTCTGCTATTCGTCTGCCGCAAATCAACCTCAACACTCATCTCCACCCACTCCAACCTGTCTGCACTCTCTTCTTCACCCCTCTTGTGTGCTGTCAATTGCTTTGAACAGTTGAAGCTAGGTATTTAAACTCATCCACTTTCACTACCTCTACTCCTTTTTTCACCATTTCCCCTGCTTCCCTCCCACATGCGCATTCCTCTTTTATCCAGTGCATACCTCCACTTGTCCAGGCTCCCCCTACTCTCACTACAGGTCATGTCAATGCCATCTGCAAACATTAAAGTCTGCAGAGACTCCTACCTGATCTATTAACATGTCCAACACCTCTGCATATAAGAAAGAGCTCTGAGCTGATACCTGCTATAATCCCATCCCCATCTTCAACCTGTCACTCCTACTGCACACCTCACTGCTGTCTAGTTGCCCTCATCTATATTCTGTACCACCCTCACATACCTCTATACCACCTCTGACTTCCTCATGCTCCACCAAAGTTCCCCTTGAGCCATAAAGACAATGCACCTCCTTATGAACTCTGTATTTTTTGATCAGTCATCATATCCATAGTGTTCTTTCTTAGCATGAATTAATATTATTTATATGTTAGCAAACTAGGGCTAAGGCACTTGCAAACAACTATCATGACAGGTTTCTGAATTATCGACATTTCACTATACTGCAAATTGACTATGTGCACGTTAGCATATGCTACTTCCGGTGCGGAAACTCCTGTGGGGAGCTTTGTTTCCGGTGTCCTATTCGCGCCTGGTTTACGGTCCAAAACAAGTTAAGCAAATGAATGAATCAAGCGGCGATTTACATTTCTATAGATGTCTTGGGCATTTACCCAATATATCTGCAAATGATGTTCATCGACTTGTCAATATTTTTCCCCGCACCTCAGAGCAAAAGAGAAAAGGGATTCAAATGTTAGATTTCTCAGCTGTCCCTCGTTTATTGTGGGTGTTATGTTCTAAAAATAACCAGCGATAGGTGAAATCAAGTAGCCAATTTTATTTTTGGACGGTGCAAAACGTTTCGTGGACATCGTGGACATACAGCACTGCACTTCAGAGTCACACTGCTAGCGATCGATGCAGCGATTCTGTACTGTACAGGAGAGACGTCACGGAGGAGATCGTCTGCAGCGATCAGGACACAGGACACAGGACACAATGTGACATAAAAAAAAAATAAGCATGCAAACTTGCACTAAAAAAAACGCGAAACAGCGAGGTGAAAGGTGAACCGCGTTATAGTCAGGGACCGCTGTAATTTTGAAGGTAAGTCACAACATACCCTTCGTAAATACTAATGTATAGAAACCCTTACCAGCAATCGTTCATTTTTTGTGTGGCTTTTTTCACGGTTTGTTAACATGCTGTGTAGGTGTGTACTTGACTAGCTGATATCGACTTAACGGGGGAAACATCTGGTTTGACTATTCTTCACCTGTAGTTTGAATGCTGAACATTTGCCTGTTTAAATCATAAGACCAGTCACTATACAGAGATGTGCTTCTGAATGTGGACGATGTGTCTTCTGCATGCATTTAAAGATGGCGCCGGTGAGGTCGGCTGCCGTCACGACTGCTCCGACCACTTTTTCTTTGTCTTTGTTTTTTAAGTTAGTTTTCAGCGTTTCTAAATCGGCAAAATCATCACCATTGGGTACATTAGGTATGACAGTGACACTCTTGTTTCTATTGGTTTACAATGTACTCACAATTCGAAGTCTTTAACTCCGGATCCGAGCTGGCCGAGTGAGATCTCGAGGGAGAACAAAGGGAAGCGGCGGCGGCCTAGAGGGAAGCGAGCCGGCGTCAGGAACAGGCTGAGAGCTCGTGCACACCGCACACCTCTGCCTAGCATCCTGCTCGCCAACGTCCAGTCACTGGAGAACAAGCTTGACGACCTCAGGGCCAGGATAAAGTTCCAGAGAGACATTCGGGACTGCAATCTCCTCTGCTTCACCGAGACATGGCTGAACCCAGCGGTGCCGGACCACGCCATCCAGCCGGCCGAGTTCTTCTCGGTTCACCGCATGGACAGGACACGGGACTCGGGGAAGTCAAGGGGAGGCGGCGTGTGTTTAATGGTGAACAACAACTGGTGCAACAGTGCGAACGTTGTTCCTCTCACACGCTCCTGCACACCAAATCTGGAACTACTGTCCATCATGTGTCGTCCTTTTTATCTACCTCGGGAATTTACATCGGTCATTGTAAGTGCCGTTTATATTCCACCACAAGCGGACATGGTCACCGCCTTATGCGAGCTGCATGAGGCACTCACACAGCACCAGACACAACACCGGGACGCTGCGCTTATTGTGACGGGGGACTTTAATAGCGCCAACCTCAAACGCGCAGCGCCGAACTTTTATCAACACATCACCTGCCCCACCAGGGGTGAAAGGACACTGGACCACTGCTACACTACGGTCAAGGACGGCTACAAGGCACAATCCCGCCCCCCGTTTGGCAAATCTGATCACGCCGCCATCTTCCTCATGCCAAAATACAAACAAAGGCTGAAACAGGAAGTTCCGGTTCAGAGGAAGGTCGCGCGCTGGACGGATCAATCGGTGGCCACGTTACAGGACGCACTCGATGACGCAGACTGGGGCATGTTCAGAAACAGCTCCGACGATGACGTCAACGTGTTTACGGAAGCGGTTGTGGGATTCATCGGGAAACTAGCGGATGATACCGTGGAGACAAAGACTATCACAACGTTTCCCAACCAGAAGCCGTGGGTGGATAAAACCATCCGCGACGCTCTGAGATCCCGCACCGCTGCCTACAACACGGGACTCATGACGGGGGACATGGACCCGTACAAAGCCGCGTCATATAACGTGCGGAGGGCGGTGAAAGAGGCGAAGCAGCGCTACGGGAGGAAACTAGAGTCACAACTCCAACAGAGTGACTCTAGGAGCCTGTGGCGGGGACTAAGGACAATAACGGACTATAAAGCACCAACAACCGGTATGACGAACGCGGCCGTGACTCTGGCAGACGAGCTGAACACTTTCTATGCTCGCTTCGAGGCTGCAGCTAAGGTCTCCAACAATGCTAGTGTTAGCGGCGCTAACGGCTGCAGACAGGAAGATACTGCCAGCACCGGAAACGTGCTCGTCATCTCCGAGCATGAAGTAAGGAGAGCCTTCAAGAGAGTGAACACCAGGAAAGCAGCAGGACCAGACGGCATCCCAGGTCGTATCCTAAGAGACTGCGCATACCAGCTAGCTCCTGTGTTCACTGAGATATTCAACATCTCTTTATCTCAGTCGGTGATCCCCACATGCTTCAAAGAGTCCATCATTGTTCCTGTCCCGAAGAAACCCCACCCTGCTTCTCTCAATGACTATCGCCCTGTAGCCCTCACCTCAGTAGTGATGAAGTGCTTTGAACGCCTGGTCAGAGACTTCATCATTTCTTCACTACCAGACACACTGGACCCACTACAGTTCGCTTACCGTCCAAATCGTTCCACAGACGATGCCATCTCTCATCTCCTCCACACATCACTCACTCACTTGGACACTAGAAGGGGGAATTATGTTAAAATGCTCTTCATAGACTACAGCTCTGCATTTAACACCATAATTCCCTCCACACTCACCACCAAGCTGGAGCATCTGGGACTCAGCTCATCTATGTGTCAGTGGATCTCCAACTTCCTAACTGGCAGACCACAGGCAGTAAGGATGGGCGGACATGTCTCAGCCTCCACCACTCTCAGCACTGGAGCCCCCCAGGGGTGTGTTCTGAGCCCCCTGCTGTACTCTTTGTACACATATGACTGTGTGGCCACTACCAGCTCCACCACCATCATCAAGTTTGCTGACGACACTGTCGTGGTGGGCCTGATCTCTGATAACAACGAGACGGCCTACCTGAAGGAGATTAGGAATCTGGAGAACTGGTGCCAGAGGAACAACCTCCTTCTAAACGTCAGTAAGACAAAGGAGCTGATAGTGGACTTCAGCACTAAGCAAGAGAGGAACTACCAGACCCCCGTCATCAACGAGTGCCCAGTGGAGAGAGTGGACAGCTTCAAATACCTCGGAGTTCACATCACGCAGGACCTGTCATGGTCCTGTCACATCAACACCGTGGTGAAAAAGGCCCGACAGCGTCTCTACCACCTCAGACGCTTGAGAGACTTCCAACTGCCCTCCAAGGTGCTCAGGAACTTTTACTCGTGCACCATAGAGAGCATCCTGACGGGAAACATCTTAACCTGGTTCGGGAACAGCACCATGCAGGACAGACGAGCTCTACAGAGGGTTGTGCGATCAGCTGAGCGCACCATCCGCTCCGAGCTCCCTGACCTGCACTCAATCTACAGCAGGCGGTGCTGGACCAAGGCCAGGAAGATCGTGAAGGACCTCAGCCATCCCAACAACAGACTGTTCTCTCTGTTGAGGTCAGGAAAGCGATTCCGCTCCCTGAAGACCAACACAGAGAGACTGAGGAGGAGCTTCTTCCCGCAGGCGATACGGTCTCTCAATCACACCACCACACAGTACTGACCCACACATATGGTTCTTACACACACACTGGACTTTCTGGACTTTGGTTTTGCACAACACTGGTCACTATATTCTTCATTTCCGGTTAATACTTGTACAGCTGCTGTTATTGTGTATATATTTATTTATATTTAGATTTCTTCATACATTCTTATATAGTTCTATATTGTGTATTGTGTATTTTGTTGTACAGTTATTTTATTTTCAACTTTAATTTATATATTTATCTTTATCTTATTCTTCCCAGTTAAATTTACCCTTCATTCTAATTTGTGTTGTACAGTTATTTCATTTTTAACCTTAATTTATATTTTATTCCTTCCTAGTTAAATTTACCCTTTTTAATTTTTCATATTTATTTCCTATCTTATTCATAGCCTTTTCCTTTTTTGTTCTCTTTAGGTCACGAGCAGTTGTCCAAGCATTTCACTACATATCGTACTGTGTATGACTGTGTACGTGACAAATAAAATTTGAATTTGAATTTGAATTTGAATGCAGTGATGCAGTTCTGCTTGTGTTGAGTGATGTAAACAACTGATCGATCTAAACTCTTTAAACGTCAAAATTGATCATTAGATTTTTTATGACACAACAGTAGTGAGTGTTCCCACCTTCTGCTCTTTGTAACTTAACGCGATCTTTCCGTTTTCGAGTTTTGGACATGATTTTGGAGTATATCTTCGCAGTAGCGATTGACCGCAAAGTAAAGCTACCAGAACTGTACAACCCTACATCCGGTCTCAAACCAGGAAGTTAACATTTTCTCGTGCACAGGGCCAATATCCGGTTGTTCAGTGATGACGTGACGAATCCTACTTCCAGGTCTAAAGTAGTCTGCGTTTAATATGACTTTTGTGTTGTTAACATGTTTAATGTTATGTATTTTCTTCTATTTGATCTCAAAAAGCTCCTAAAACAGTCAGTGATCACTGTTGACCTCCCTCGGCTTTTATTACCGCTAATCATTTATTTAAGCTCAGTTTTTAAAACCTTAGGATGTAGCTACAGCCCAGCCCATGCAGCAGTATATGAATGACTAACCTCGTATTGTGGATGGATTATCTCAGTTGTTCTCCTGGCTGAAGTTTGGTCCTTTTACAGCATCCTGCCATGCAATTACATTTGTTCCTGACCACCGAGAACACTCACGTTAACTTTTATCGAGTTGTCATAAATGAGTCTCCAATAACACCAGAAAAAGTCGCCAGATTTGTCGCTAGTCGCTTTTTAGAAAAAAAGTCGCTATGGGGGTCTGAAAACTCGCTAAATATAGCAACAAAGTCGCTAAGTTGGCAACACTACCTCGCCCTATAGGTCCTAAACAAGTAGATCAAATCACCGGTTAGACACACATACAGAAATTCTTTGATTTACTAGTGAGGGATTATTAGGCTAATGGATAGGCTAATTTATGGATAGCTCTCTAATAATAAATTCAGTATTCCAGATAAAAGGATGAGGAGTGGGAATGAATTCTGTTATTTTGAGGTAACTAGTTAAACATTATTGCTATAAATGCTGTGCATACTTTTTAAACTGTTTGATCTGTATTTTCACTCAAGGAAGAAACAAACTACTTCCACATAACTCAAAGGATCGATGATTTTTTAGTGGACTGTAGCATACTCAGGCAGTTTGGCAGTGGACCCACTACGGAAGTTGAACCCCATTTCTTCTCAAGCTGTGATCAAATGAAAGCATTTGCTTGTTGACAAGCTAATTAGCACAGAGTATGACTGCCACTCCAGGATCCTGCTAGTAGCTGCATGTAGTCTTAAAGAGATTGGATGGTCTTGGCTGGGTTCACTTCCTCTTTGATGGGTTGTGTTTGAGCCTTGCCAAAGCAGGTAATGATACTACACTGGCAGTCACAGAGCACACTGCTGAGCGTGTTCCCCTCAGGTCTCCGCATTGCCAAAAATAAAAATTCAAGACATGTAAAGGTCTTTAGTGAGGTAAAACTCTATTTTTTGATGTATACATGCTTACATTTAGCTTGGAGGCTTAAAAAGTACAAACGTGTCAGGCAAGGATCACACCTGGATGATTTAATGTTCCAAATATACAGACAGGGAGAAAATTCAAACGCAAGTTTAGGCTCATACCCTTGAGGCATTCATTATGACACGGAACTATGCGTAAGTACATAGTTATTCACTCGACTTTCGCTGACCTGCTATTATATTCCAGTAAAAATAAGTTGCATTTGACCTTTTTTTTCTGCATTGTGTGTGATATTTAACAAACTTTCAAAGGTTAAAGTAGCAGTGGCCTTATCTACCAGTGCCTCATTGTGGTCAGGCCTGTGTTTTAGTTTTGTCTTCTGAGCAGCAGAGACTTGGCAGGGTACTTTCTTCAGAGGAAGGAGGTCACAAGTCTGCTCACAGTGTCAAGAGTATGTGCTGTGTGGTTTGGAATAAGAGATCGCGTGGTGCTTATTGAATGTGCCTTACAATGTGGCATTGCAAGATAATTGGACCAGGCTGCTGATCAGCAGAAAGTCAGGCTCAGAGGTAGTCTTCCACTTCCTCAGTCGATTAAAGACATGGAACATATAGGAAGCAAAGAGACATACTGGGTGATGCATTTGATAGTCTAACACAATAAATGTAAGGTAAACCTGTAAGGAAAGAGCTAAATGATGGTGGTAATAAAAAATATATATAACAAACAATGACAGAGGGAGACGATGTGTGTCTTACTTGCCCTGTCGGGCAAACGAGCCAGACGATAGAGAGCATTCCTGGTTATTTTCCAGAGATAAAATTGCAGTACAGAGGAGTGGAAAGACTTAAAACACAGCACTGCAGGGAGATGAGCTCACTCATTTTCCCCTTGTAGGCCTCTGGCTCAACTTCATATGCTCTCACAAGTACACACACACACACACACACACACAGATATAAACTGAATCATGACGCAGATTTACAAGCTCTGCACAGCAATAAACGCAGACAATTCGGATTAAATAACGTTTGGCATCCTGTACGTGCATGTGCGTAAAGAAGTGTGAAAGATAAATAATGACTATTATGATCATATCCATTGTTCAGTGCTTGAACGCAATCTAGTATCCCACTGCTTTCTTAACTCCCCCTTGCAGAACACAGTTAAACAATCAGGGCTCGAACTACAAACTAGGCCAGCAGTCACATTCTGAATGACCCCTTGAAACTTCAAGTTCACTGGATGCACAAACAGGCTCGATTTTATAAGGTGATCAGCAATGGATACTCCCTTATGTGGTGCTTTAATGATGGTACAGTGTATAACACATCTGTTTAAAATCCTCCTTATGTGTCCAGTATCTGTTGAATGTGCAAAGCATACAGTTCACATTCACATTTATGTGCTAAAAATTAGTTTGCATCACAGGATTAAGGGGACCACTCAGAATATCTCAGCACTGATTTTAAGGACCTACAGTAAACCAGCAAAATAATCCCAACACAGTAAAAATCACAAAGAAGGGAAACGAGATAAAGGCAGCAACTAAAAACACGGTACGTAGGCACGGCACAAGCAAGAAAGCACAATGCAGGTACAGACAGAGGGAGCTACAACCATCCATACATAACTCATGTGCTTCAGACTGGATACTGTCAATACTTTATGATGAAGAATGTCAGCATTTTGACTTTAACTATGTGGACTAGACAGCTGGTTAGACTCTAGTACTCCAGCTTGACTCTTCAACACTAGTTTTACTTAAATCTGCTTTCCTGCTGCAATGTCAGGAAATTACCAGCAAGCAGTGATTTGGACGACACGGAGGAATTGTGTGTGTGCGTATGTGACGCTTGCTGGGACTAAGTATTATTGCTGCACTTGAAAAAGCACTTTCTTTCAACCACTGGAAGGAAGGACTCAGGGGAACTGCGAGCTGACTCAGTCTCATCTAAAATGCTCCGACTAGGGCCTCCCAAGGGGGTCCCACTCCTCCACAAAGTTCCCTTCAGAGCTCAGCCAACTATGGAGGATTGCTCGGCCCCCCAAGTGATATCGCAGATCCGGCCCCGAGAAAATACTAGCAGTGCGATAAGGGAGCAAGGCAGTTGAAAGCAAAAGAAAGAAAGAAAGAAAGAAAGAAAGAAAGAAAGAAAGAAAGAAAGAAAGAAAGAAAGAAAGAAAGAAAGAAAGAGAGAAAGAAAGAAAGAAAGAAAGAAAGAAAGGAGAAAATACATTTCTTCACTCTTACTTGTTTTCTGGGGTTTCTGTGTCCTTCTCGCACACTTTATACTCATGGTAACACATGCACGTTCTCCCCGACACCGACAAACAGTCAAGCTAGCGTTTCATCATGCATGCAGACATGTTTCTTCTATACAACTACACAACCTCAAATGACTGACGGATCATAAAGAGGAACAAAACCGCACATGGTAAACACACACGCCTCTTTGCCACAGCCTGACCACACAGCTACCAAAAGCCACCAGCGTTGCACACGCAGGGTGTAATTACGCTCTTTTCTTTGTTGCCTTGGGGCCTTCATACTTACAGGGCACATACCCACACAGACAGACACGTGTCAGAGGATACACATCCTGTTTAGAACTTTTGCTTTAGGCAATAAAGGCACATCTTTGCAACTTTACTGTCATTTTAACATTTAAACATGTTCCTTTTTGTGACCTTTAATATTCAGTAGCATTTTGTTCACAGCTTGTACAACAGGAAAACTTAATAAATAAGAAGGATACAAAAAGAGCTCCACAAAGGATATGCACTTGATTTTCTTTTTGTACAGTCAGTACCCATTTGGAAAAATAAACTCTCCAGTGCACTCGTTTACTGTTTTGCTTAGAGCTCAATGGGACATTCTGTCCATGCAAGCTGAGCCTAAAGCTAGTATCTTGTTAGTTTAATTTATCTTTGCAAAAGCAGCAAGCTTACTTACTAGCTTAATATTTATTTACGTAACAGGTAAGCTTTTATCTAACCACTTTTATTTAAGCAAACCGTGAATCATTACCCAACAATATCTCATCATCCCTGATGATTAGAGCCTGACTGATGTATCGGCAGGTCGATATTATCTGCCGATATTAGCTATTAGCAAACCTGTTAGCATCAATGAAAAATCGACTGAAAATTATGAAAATAATTTAATTAATATGCAGACTAAATTATAATCATAAAAGCTCATTTGAAAAGTAACGAAGAGACAGGAGAAACATCATTAGAGTCAAGCACAATAGGCAGAAATCATTACAAAAAGGGTTTAGGTTAGCATAAATAAGACAGCAGTTTGTTTCTTAGATTTACAGTGTCCATGCTTTTTTATGCACAGCCACAAGAGGGCGCACTCCTGTTTTAGATATTTTTCTTAGTATTATTATTGTTTTGGGGTTTTTTTTTAAATCAGATTATTCCTTTTGTTAAACAAAACATTGTTCAAAAATTTACATTTCATTACCTATGCAAATAAATAACTAGGGTTTACATCTTTTGGAAAGGCTTGACTCACCTTGTTCGGACACCAGAGGGTCACACGATCCAAAGCTGATGGCCAGCAGAGCCAGAGAGGAGCAGAAAAGCCACATGGTTTCACTCCTCCAAAAAACACCACCTCACCTCACTCCAGCCACCAGCTGATGGATAAACACAGAGAAAAAGGGAAAGTCAAAAAAGTCAAATCCCTCCTTCATTCTGTCAACATGCCACCCAGTTTGCTTACTCTGCCGACAGCTGTGCATTATGCTTGACTCCTAAATAGACGTTGATGTATATTTATGAGTCAGTCACAGTTGATGTGTTAATTATGTAGTATGATGCGGGCTTTGTTAGTGGCATATGAATTAACCAGAATGGTCCTCATTAAGTTGTGTAACTCTATAATGTCTGATCATAGTCATTATCCTGTCCATCTGGTTGGCCTTCGACTGGGCAGCTGCTACACACACTCTGACACATACATGTGAATGTAACTAATATACATATATATACATATATATATATATATATATACACACACACACACACACACACACACACACACATATATATATATTATATATATATATATATATATATATAGCCACATTTGACCATGAGCACATGCGCACATTAAGCACATTATTGACGCAAACAAAGCAGCAAATGCAAGACAACAAAGCAGAAGATGGACATGAAAGCAAAATGATTTACATGCAGGACGGTTGGTCTAGAGTCAAACAGACAGAGGGGCCAAAACACACAAACACATCTGGAGACTATTCCACTGGAGCCATTGTTCTGCTGTACCAGATGCTTCCACGTGGCCAAACAACAGGCACACAGACACACACACAAAGGCATGCATAGATTAAAATGCACGCCACGTAGAAATAATCATTATATCTTGGCTGCGCAGTCTCTCTCCCTTACTACAGTAGCTCATTTATAAACGCACACAAGAATGTACGTGCATAAACATGCTAATCCCGCCCACTTGCATATAACCCGGGTAAACACATCCCAGCTGACCTGGACTTGCCCTCGGCATGTGCTAGGACCCCATAATTCTGTAGTGTTTACAGGTTCAGCAGGGCCCTCAAGGCAGGCAGGCAAGCAGACTGTATCTCTGAACACACACCTGTGCTGTCTGCCAGGAGAAATGACCCCCACACTCCCCTGGGGCTACACAATGTGGCGTGTGAATACTATCCAGCTTGACCTGACTTCTGTAGCAAGCTGTTAAAAGACAATATGGTGGAGGACGGTGCTTCAAATTATGTTCTGGAGAAACAGAGACAGCCTGACCTGCCCCAGACTTTCATTTGAAGTATGCAGTCCACTTTGGGAGCCGTTGACTTAAGTAGTGTGGCTCAGTTCAAATACTCCACTTCGTATATTTTCATGTACCATAATATGTACACAATGTGCTGGTATGCACAGTTTACTGCGAAGAAATTTTGACAGGTTAGCTACATTAAACACTGTAAACTTGGAACTAAGAATACGAACACTGTCAACTATAGCCAACAGGGGTGTTGCCAGGCCTGTGGTGCTTTTTCTTTATTTCATATTAACTAGTGAGTCAAACAAAATTCTGCTGCAGATACTAATTTTGGTGACCGTTAGGTGATGCACAGGTAATGTAAGCTGAACAAAACATGCAAAACAAACAGGGAACCTAACATTGTTTTGGGAATAACGAATACGAAAATCCCAAAGATTTTCATTTGTAAGAAATGCTTTTAAAAAACATATATATGTTAAAAATTGCTAACTATTGTTGAGAATACATACGCTACAATCAGTGTAGTAAGAAAAAGACGATGTTTGAAATATTAGACTTCGACGTCATGCTAGCTGCTCCATTTTCGTAACTATCGTAACCTACGTTATATTAAATTTGGTCCCACATAATACTACATTTTTCAGCAGGGACGATGGCACTATTAGGCACATAAATACCAAACAATATCATAATAAATTAACATAATGTATTTCCTATAATTCTTTTTTTAAACTGCTGCTGCTGTTAGCTTGCTAAGCTAGCACTGACGTCATCATTAATAGTGATATCATATGATGGTTTTGTTGACTAAAAATAGTTTAGTAGTCAAGACGGTAAGAGTGAACACAATTTGCTCTTAACTTTTTGGCCCATTCTGCGTACACCATCGTGCTCCTGGAGCAATTCATTTAGCCATGATGATAGGAACACTATTATGCATGAAATATTACAAATTCAAGTACCCTGAGACAGCACAGGCGTGGTTGCTTTTTCTTCCATATTTTTTATTTTAGGTTACCGGTTTATTTAAGAACCAAGGTCTTTGCAAGATCCTGTACAATTATGCTAAGCCACAAATGATCTGTCGGCACTACTGTTGCCAGTATGAGTACTATTAAGGTGAAACTATCTAGTTAGCTAAACGACAAGAAGAATACGTTAAAAAACGTGTTTTCTCCTGCAGCCGGATGGGTGGGAAGTTAATCAAAGCCTTAGACAGCTATGTTTGAGCAGTCTGAAGCTACAGCCATTATTATAGGCTTCATGCCACATGATCACAATAATAAGAAAGTTCACACAGTACATAATGCATAATGCATCACAGTCCACAGAACACAAGCTGGGGGAAAAGTTACAGCTCATTGCTATTATTATCTGGCCATAATCCAAAACAGTTTAATAGGTTTCCTGATATAAGTTGCTATGGATGTGTCTCTTTCCATTTCTGTCTCTGCACTGCATTCATAGCTTGCAATAACAGATACAGTAAAGCCAGGATGGGGTTATGCCACTGGGCTTGCCGCAGGCCCGGCCATGACTCGGTGAGCAGGCCTGTGAGTGATTGGGTCACTGGTTATGGATAAGACACAGGAAGGAAAACAGGAGCAGATGTCTTACTGTTATAGCTCTAAAAGCCGAAAGACAAGGAGTGACAGACAGAAGTAATGACCAGCATCCACAATCACGGCCCAGCCCAGTAGTACCAGTACTTTTTATGGATTTGAATACACATACAGAATGAGCCACTGACACAGTCTCACATAATAACCGAGGCTCTTGTGCTCAGGGCTTAGCAATTTTCACTGTCCTGCATTTCATCACAATTGCCACTGTTTACAGATGGAACAACATCTCTAGCACAAGCCTGTTTAGAGGAACACATTCTGACAGAGTTAAATGAAACATGTCCACTTTATGGCCTGACAAGAGAATTGCTTTTATTGCTTATTAGCCACCCAGACATGGATGATTAAATAACAGTGATCCAACAGCCCACTGTTTAGAATAGTTTGCATCTGTTTAGATTGAAGAACCCGGTGTAAATGTGTCTGTCATTCACTATCTGAGGGTTCATTGCTTTTCCAGCTGTCTCTCACAGCATCCAGAAGCAAGAAGACTGATAGGGGCAGTTTACAATCTAGTCTGCTTCCAATCTACTCTAGGCTATCACACAAGAAAACACAATCCAAGAGTGGTATTGCTGCTGAGTTGTGAAAGCAACTTCCTGATTGGCCGCCAGTTTGTCACCCTGGCTCAAAATCCTCAAGGGAAGTTCTCTCTGAGAAGAGGCTGTACATGGAATTCAGCCATCAAACAGAAGCCCTGCCTTATCGGTCAGGTAGCCCGCCTGTGTGCATTCGTGTAAAGTACAACATGTGTTCTACAGAAGGCGAAAGGGGCTGCCATACAGAGTGGACAGACATACTGAATAGGAAGTCAACAGAGGCTCATTTATGCAGATGAGCACACACACAGTGACTCAAGCCATTTAACACCATGCTCCAGAAGCTACCGTTCAACAACACAATCACAAACTCAATTTCTGTTTACGAGGTGCTTCAAAATCAGCTCTGCTAATTGTTAGTGTGAGTAAGGTTGGTCAATTCTTATTGTGAGAAAACTAAAATAATTGTTGGGCTGCTGTGAGCCCTGCATTCCTCCAGAGAATGCATGGCTGAAAAAAACTAGAGTCTACTTGCCTAGAGCGTCTATAGCAGTTCTGCATAGCTGTAATACAGATGTTATGCTAAAATGCTGATTTAAATATTGATGCTTACTACATTCAATATCTTCATTTAGCGTGTACCAGTGA
The DNA here is from genome assembly GCF_963969265.1 of Rhamphochromis sp. 'chilingali'. Lineage (NCBI taxonomy): Eukaryota > Metazoa > Chordata > Actinopteri > Cichliformes > Cichlidae > Rhamphochromis > Rhamphochromis sp. 'chilingali'. Next base: position 13,470,217 of record NC_137944.1, read on the forward strand.
GATTTAGAACTAAACACAAATGCATGCAAGTAGAAATACACAACAGGAAAACTTTAACTTGGACCCTATGATGGTCATTTATGGTCAGATGGATCAGAGGGTTCGCAGTTTACAATAAGTTACTTCTGAGGGGAACATGAGTGTGTAGATCAGACCAGTCATGGATCAGTCATGGAAATCCATCTGGTGGTTTTTGAGACTCCAAACCACAAATCTGAACCTTATGCTGAAGCAAAAGGGGAAAAAGGCAAAGTCATCAAAGTCTGGGATTCACCCTCTAAGTAAGGTTTACATTTCTCTCAATGTTTCTGACCTGAATGCAGTTCTAAGTACACTCATAGGTTCAAACAATACTAGTTACACTACTGCTGGATGTCGACGTCGGTCAACATGCTGTTTCCCAAAATGCATTTTGCTTTGAAGACATGAACGTGCACACTCTGTATCTGAAAGTTTTGACCTTTTCACAAACTTGTTTTAACTTTAAATAAAAGTAGCTGAAGTGGGCCCCGAGGGCTTAACACTCCAAATATCAACTGACTCCGAGCAAAAACCTTCAAACTAGCGAAGGTAATATCCAAACCTGTGTAACACTGAAAAGAGACTGAGGCAAGTTTTTACTAGTCTTACATTCTGGGCAGTGTTCAAGGGCTTTATTTGAATATTTGCTAGTGTGAATCAGACCAGGAAAGGAACTGAGCACTAAATACATAAAACTCTTTCCTGTGATTGCTCAGGGCTACCTGGAAGTTCCAATGCCACGGACACCTACGGCCCTTTTGCAAACGCAACGAAGCAAAGTTAGTCCTAATCTGATGACATGACCCGGTTGGCTCCTAGCCTATGTTGTGGATGAAGTCAGCCTGGAGAGAGCAGATGACTTGCCGATTTTCTTCAGCTTGACTTTACATTTCCGCCTAATGTTCACTTCACAGCTGAACTGAATGAGCAAGGAGTCAAGGAGATGATACAATTTCCTGTAGGCCCAACAAAAGCTGGTATGGAAGATATACGTGGGAGAACATACCGCCCTGTGGCCTACAGCTATGCATTGCACAGACAGCCTCCAGCAGGTTAAGTGAGCAACACTTAATGGGCATAGATTTGTAACGTTTGTAACAGGGCTATGAGGAGACTACTGGTGGTAGGAGAGTTCTGTTACATACCAGGGTTTCCAAGCTTACATGTGCAAGTTTCTTTTAGTTAAAATGACCCTTAAATGAAACCAGAATCCTACTTGGACAACGTGGAAGTGTGGAAAATGTTCCACATTTTGAAGGAGGAGGGTGAAAACAAAAAAAGAGTAGGAGGATTTATTTTTTAATGTGAGTCGTGGGGTGCAGACAGGATGCAAAATCCAGCAAACATGGGGGATAGCTGAGTAATTAGGAAAGCAGATGTTACTGCGGTATTCAAGCCCCCACTCCTCTGGCGTTCATTTTCTTTCCCAAGAAGTGAAAATAAGTTTTAGAGACCGATCCGAGATCATTCCAAAGCTGATTACTTTTTTCGAATGATATGCATGTAGTGGGGAAAAAACCCCAGTGTACTTAGGAGGCTTTTCCATGCCACAGGGGGTTGGATGCCATCCAAACAAAACAGCAACACCTCAGCCGTTCTGTGCCCATGCCTGGCTTATTAGATGTGAAGGAAAAATCAGCATCACTTTTGCCAGGAGCTAGTCGTTTTCTTGCAAAATCCAATAACGGAATACTAGCTTACTACAACTACACGAGTCAGAGCGGCCGAGAACATACAACTTTAATGATCTCCGCTGAGAGAAAGCAACTTTAGAGTACTTTTGCTCAGTATCCCAGATTGTTGGTGTGTGGTACACCCCGCAGTATGGTATCCCCATGTGACGTTGCCCACTGTAAGCAGTCTTTGCTGCTACAACACTTCCATCACTAAAGTTCCGCTGCACTTCACTAACTTGTCTTTAAATCTCCGGCGGATGTGGCAAAAAAAAAAAAAAAAGCATCGCTTTTTAAACGAAAAGTTAAAACGACAGAGAGCATGTAAAATCCTTACCTTCAATTTCTGATAAATCCACAAGTTTGCGAACACATTAATCCGCTGTTGTGCGTGTATAGATCCAAGGTCCGGTTTGGGAATCCTGCAGGGCGATGCAAATGCAGACAAATGTAATCCAGCCTAGTTTTTGTCCCCTTGCCTTTTTTTTTCTTGAGTCTTCTTCCACAGAGAAAGGAAAGAGGGAAAAAAAGTTACAGCAAGATTAGCCGTGTCCAACTTTTTCCCCCTCCCCTCTCTGCTGATCCCAAGTGTCTTTCTCCCTCTCTCGCCTCCTCTTTGCTCTCTCTGTTGTCTGTCTCTCGGTTTCTTATTACTTTTTTCCTCCCCTTGGTCTCTGTCTATTCCTCCAGCCTGTCTCTCCTCCAGTCTCCCTCCAACACCCCCCCTTTACCTCTCCTCTCCTCTCCTCTTTCTCCCTGCTCTCTCCCTCTCTCTTTGGGAGATCTCTCTCAAACATGTGGTGACATCAACTTGTCCACAAGGCTGGAAAATAAGCCCTGGGCATCTCTCTAATCTTTTTGGCAAGCTGTTCCAGGCCTCTCTACCCTCTCTTTACCCTCTACCCCCATCATCTTACCTCCATCTCCCCCTCACCTCTTACTATTTGATTCATGACATACCAGAAAAACAGACTTTCTATTCTGCCTGGGTTAAAGCACTGTATTAGGAAAAGAAATGCAGATTAGGCTCTCCTGGTTGGTGCATTATGGAGAGGAATTTACTCCATTAAAATTAATGAACTTACTTATCATACTTACTTATGATTGAAGGCCACATCCACAGCTTCCATATTGTTTTATCACTCACTTTTATTGCATCCAATCCATAAAGTGGCCTCGGTTGGAGCCCCTGACCATCCAGAAACACCAGTCCTAACAGCCACATAAATTCTACCTTTATTGTCAATAAGTAAATAGTTCAGGAGGCAGATAAATATCACTTTGTCTTTTGATTTATGCGTACCTCCCTTCAGATGGTATGGAAGAATAGGTAGAGGACTGTGCTCACATCTACAAGATATTTATTTCTGTCCTCTGTTGAGAGGTCAACATCTCTACTGAGTAGTTATCTTTAACTCTCTCATTAGCTTTTACCCCTAGTTTAAAAAAACACAATAAAGGAAAATGTGAAAACTCTCTAAGTAGCATCCGTCCACTCAAATTGTTTCACTTCTGTCTAATGAAGCTGAAAATGCTTTGAACTAGATGCTTACCCAGAGGTGTCCTCTTTGAACTAAAAACACTGGTGGAAAGCAAGGTAATTCAGCCACTACCAATGGGGAATCTGGACAAATGCGTGCATATGTCTTTGTATGGTTTGACGGCATAAGCAAAGAAAGAAAGGAATTGAAAAGGTGTGGCTTCCCCTATTTCACAGAGCATGTTGACAAATGATGTGTTGAAGTTTGGCTCTGACCAGACAATAAAAGTTAATCTGATGAATCTCCCTATCCTGACATATTACCCAACCTCCAGGGATGAGTCAAAATGTTAATGATGTATTGCTCATCCAGTTCAATCCATCACAGTTCATGACTTATTGCAATGTGTGAAGTGCAGGAACAAAGTAAAAGGCTTTCTTGTCATTGCCTGGCTGTGTTTCACAGTCTAAGTAGAATTTAAATCTACAAATAAGTCAAAGAGGCTCCCCAAATGTGTCATGTCCAGGACCAAAAGTGCTCAAGTTCAGCAGTATTATGATCACATGGTCAGTCGTAACCATGACCATTAAAAGCATGAAAATATGTTGACACATCAGCATGATGCTAATATAATGGTGATAGAATGGCCCCAACCAACCATACCTTGGTGATCTGCAAATCAACCAACAGGACTACTGCCAACAGGCAACAAGTGGTTACAACATATGGCAAAGATATATTTCAAGCTATCTTATAACTTGGTGTTTCGTGAAGTCCGTTCTTTATCATATTGCACATGCAAGTTTTGGTGAAATTTGTAAGTACTATGCATGAAGGTTATCCTGTGAAAATGTGAAAAAGTCCCCTTCAAATCATTTTTGTTGAAGATCATAAGGTGATTGTATACATTTATTTGTAACTCTTGCTGTAATCTGACCATTTCTGTAGATGCAGTAGTGATTCTTGTGAAATGTGATTAGATGGACAGTAGGATGGAAACACAATGGGCACCTCACAGTGGCTAGAGTTCACTGGTGTTTTGGCTGGTATGCTAAAAAAAGTCAGTGTTGAAAGCTGCAGTTCCTCAGAGTTCCACGGCAACAAAAGCAAGTCAGTTCCCATAAAATGTTTTGTTAAAATTCCCCAAATCACAGCAGAAACAGACACGTTTAGAGCTTGGTACTACAATAGGAGCTTACAATCAATTTCCCCTTGTTACGTTCCATCTAGGGGGCCAAGACATGAAAAGGAATTCATTTTCAACTTGCAAAAAAAGAATAAATGTTACAGAAAATTAAATCATTAGTGGTCATTACACCCACTTTCCCAAGATTAAAACATCCTCCCGATAATGGTTAATTCAAGAGTGACGAAACACTGATGGGTTAAAGTCAATAGAAACAAAGAGATGATAAAATAGACCTAAAGGACACTTCATCTCCTTTTCAATACAGCGCTATAAATTAGCTACTGCTTGAACTTTAGAGAAGCAGAATGGGATTATCTAAGCCCAGAAGCACTTGAAGTTTGAAAGGCAAGTGGAATTGGGTTCAAGTAGAACTATGGCGCGACACAGTGCTTTTCTTCTTCATCTTTGTTTTTGCATAGTTGTATCACATGTTGCTGACTCGTTTTATCACTGATTCTTTGGTTACACTTGGTGATGATGGACACTGGATAGGAAAACTCCAAAGCAGCCATGGATGATTTCTACATTTAAATATTTGTCACTCATGTCTCACATCATCAAAAAATGTAATATTAGTGAAAGATAACCGAAGTTAAAACAAAATGCAGTTTTTAAATGATGATTTGATTTAGTATGGGAACAAAGCCCTCCAAACCTACCTGGCCCTGTGTGAATTAACTATGATTTAACAGGTTTTGGAAAGCTGAGCTCAATTTCACTAACCACACCGAGGCCTGATTAATGCCAAACCTGTTAAATCAAAAAATCACTGAAACAGTGTTGCATCTTCCTATGAGTGTCAAGCCAAAATTACTCCAAGAGTGCATTGATGACTCATGCAGGAGGTCACCAAAAAAAATAAATCCAGGGCAGCATTTAAAGACTGCAGGCCTCATTTGCCTCAGTTAAAGTCAGAGTTCATGAGACTGGGAAAAATTGACATCCATGGTAAAGTTCCAAGGAGAAAACCGCTGCTGACCAAAAAGAACACAAAGCCTTGTCCCAAAAAACATCTTAATAATCTTTTTGGAAAATTTTTTTTACTGATAAGACAAAAGCATCTGGCACATAACTAGCACAGCGTTTCATAAAAGTACAACAATAGTCATAAATGGTGGTGCTAGTGTGATGACCTGGAGCCGTTTTATTGCTTCAAGAACTGAACAACTTGCTGTGATTGATGGAACCATGAATTCTGCTCTCTGTGAGAAAATCCTGAAGGAAAATGACAGGCCATCAGTTCGTGACCTGCAGCTCGAGCAAACTTAGATTATGAAGCAGGACGGGCTGAGCCCCTGAGTCTCAACACCAGCAAGTTTCTCTGAATGGCTCAAAAGAATAGAATGTTTTTGGAGTGGCCTAGTCAAAGTCAAAATGCTTTGGCATGACCTTAAACAGGCCGTTCATGTACAAAAGCTCTCCAGTGTGGTTGAATTAAAATAATTCTGCAAAGGTGAATTGGTCTAAATTCCTCCACAGCAATGGGTCTTTGAAAGACTCATTGACAGTTATCGACAATGTTCCCTCTAATTTTTCATGTGTCTGAGCAAACACACAAACTCCCTGAGTGGTCCCTTGGACCACTGCGAGCAACATTAGACATGTGCACTGTGGTCACGCCAGCATCGAATCCATCCAAGTTACATGGTTTATTAAAATAATCAAATTACAGCATTTATGTTAGACTACTTTTAATTAACTGCTTTAGCCCATTTACAATGAAAATTTAGAAAAATCTTGTTCATGACCTGTGTAGTATGTTAACACTATTGGAAGTAAAAATAATTTGAACTCCAATTTTGAAAACACAACTTTCTTTCTTTTTTTTCTTTTTTTTTTATATAAAGCTCTGACTTGTATTATGAGTATGAGTCTGGGAGAGAGTCCTGTAACTCTCTGTCTGCAAAATACAGAATATAATGGCCACTGTTGGGCAATTAATTATGTAGTTACTTCTTCAAAAAAGTAACTGAGTTTTGCTAACATTAAAGATTCTTGCAGCTATTTACCTAAAAACGCAGCCAAGGCGTTTTTTTAAATAAACATTTCAAACTATTTACAGAACAATCAGCTGTTCTGCATCAAATTTGATGCCACACAAATTATTTGTGCCACTCCAAAAAATTATTTCTGTCCACTATAAAATAAAGGAGAACAACAGCCTGATACCTGCAGGCATAGCTGGACCGGCCATCAGGCATACCGGGCATTTGCCTGGTGGGCCGTGGGCAATTTTTTGTTTTCATGGGCCAATGGACTTTTTTTTTTTTTTTTTTTTTTTTAGGAAGGGTATATATAATGAAAGGTGTTGGATTGGCCAATTGGTCATGATCGACTCTGGGCTGGACCAATTACAGCCGAGGAGGCCGAATGCACCCTCCCCCTTGTTTAGCAATCACGTGATTTTCGCGCATTGCATGCCGGGAACTCGTGGCAAAACAATCCAAGTACCGCATCAAATGCAAGAATTTGCAGCACCGCAAAACGTTCATTCTCTGGTTCCAATACCTTCTTGTTTTTTCTTTGCCGCACAAAAAAGGAATGTACAAAACAAAAGGAGAACAATGCCGGTCCGTACAAAGACAGACTCGACGAAAAGACAAAGAAAAGATACGAGGAAAAATCAGAGTGAAAGGGTCAGACCCTTACGAGCACACAGAGTGGACAAAAGATGTCAGCGTGCTGCCCAACTTTCACCACGCTCAGATTTATAATTATACGCTTCTTGGAGTGAGTGCATACACTCATGAAGTTTAGTAACTTCAGGTCACTGCAACAAGCCCAGGTACAGTTTACCGACGGATGGGTACAGGACCTTGAAATGCACCGTGTAGAACGAAAGACCATCGTACGAACAAAGGTAAGTTTACCAGTCTCACAAATCGTCGTCATAGATACACATTCGTTAACAGTTTATTAATATAACCTTTGAGCTCAAGGGTAATTAATTAGTAGTGGAAATAATTTCTGGTAGCATTACAGAAATGTAGCAGTGTATGTTGTAATCGCACTGGACAATTAGTGATACAAAACAACTGTTTTATCCTGTGAATAAAAGTATATGTTTTTGTCAGTGTACCATAATAACAGAAGCGAAACGCAATATTGTGTCAGGACAATTCACTATTTATGCACAATAAACAAAGGAGCATAGCGCGACAATTTCTGTTCAGCGCCAGACTTGCTTGTAACCTATATCACCAATTATGTTAAGAAAAATGACGTATTAACTACAGCAGACTAACATGTGAGCTGGAGTGTTCTGAGACGTTATATTTGGTATATCCAGACCATCCGTCGGCTCTTACTTCGGAAACATGGCTTAAAAAATTTCTCTTCAACGACGTAATCCAATAAAAAAAAAAAAACGATCTCTTTACCCGTCGGCTTCCCGTGGCTGCCATGCGACCGGCTATTGCAGTTAATAATACAACAGCTTCTTGCCATTTTTTTGGGTTTCTTTTTATCGCTGTGTAACTGAGTTCAATTGAAAGCCTGCGTGCGCTAGTACCTCTTGCCACAAATTCCCAGAATCCTTTGCGGTTTTACCCCTGAATGACGTCACATTTCCAATCTTTATCCTGGTGGGCCGGTCTCTAGTCAAAATGCCCGGGCCGATTTTTTGTCCCAGTCCAGCCTTGCCCGCAGGCCTGACAACAGGAGATGTATCACTCCTGTAACATTCAGCAGTCGCCTCATTGTCCTGACACACACAACAAAACTATTGACTACACTACACACTAACTACACAAGATTTGCACTAAACGTCGCAAATCTCTCACATCTCAAAACACTGCCGTCACCTCCTAAAACTTCCCCCTTCCTAAACACTAAATGCCATGTTGCCATATCATTTTTTGATTGGTCGACATGGTACATTTTTTCACCAATAGGAAAGGGTGTGGCTTTTGGTTTTGTTTTTGCTCACAGGCGGAGAGTGCTTTCGAGCGTTTTCCTTATAAAACGCAGTTTTTACCGTTTCTTCCCGCAGTAAATATAAACAACGATAGTATTCAGGAAGAAAACCAAACACTGCATATATTTTTATCATAACTCTGGTTTTACGTGGCCTATCAACACAATTTACAAACTGGTATAAAGTCCACACTTTTTCCGTCAATTTTTCCGTCTGTCCTGCTCACATCTCCAATGGTTGTACACGTTGTCATTAACGTTGCTTCACTCCACATCAGCCACGCCGCTGTGCCAGCTAAAACACAGGTGTCGGCACATAAGGACGCTGTCATAGCCTGTCAACGACGTTGATTAGCTGCGTATATACGAATGTGAATCGCATCATTGGCTGGACTATGGGATAAAGTGGCATCGTTCTAATCCCATACGGGAGCAGCACTGTCTAACACTGCAAAGCAGAATTGTTAAAGTATTAATTTTAATTTCAATTCAGGTTAGATTTTTTTTCTGTGCGCAACGCAGAGACCGTGCCAGCAGTGCGCAATTGCGCACAGCTTAGAGGGAACATTGGTTATCGCAATCATTTGATTGCAATTCTTGCTGCCAAGGGTGATTTAGAGAACAATTACATGTATTTTTTTATAGGGCCAGATAGGTTAGGATAACTTTTTTCCCTTGAATAAATAAAAGCATAATTGGAAAAAACTGTATTTTATAATATTAAAATTTGTGTTGATGGTCTGAAACATTAAAATGTGACAAATATGAAAAAACCCAAGAAATCAAAACGTGAGCAAATAATTTTTCCCAGCTCTTTATATAATCTGAACCCGATGCCTGGTATTTGAAAACTTTATTTTGCAACTTTTTTTCCTATGAGCATGTTCACATTCATTTCAAAGCCATGCTCATGCCAAAGAACCCTGAAGAGCAGAGCACCTAGCATGGGAATAGATTCTTGGTATTGTTTGAATATTGGGAACTTTAATTTTCTGTTTGAATGGATAAAACTAATACTTAGTTAAGTTTTTAAATTGCACAACTTTAAACAGGCTACTGGCAAATTCACAGACAAAAATTCAAATCACTTTAATTTGAGCCCGTAGTCTTCAGAGTTAAATAGTTTAATGCTCAAAATTCAATGGTTTTTGAATCTCCAGAGTAAAGTGTTGTTATAAAATTCTTTTCATCACAGTCTTTTCTTCTCTGCATCTATTAAAGTTTTAATTATATACAATGAAAGAATAAGCTCGATCTAAAAACAAAACAAAACTTAATTGCATTTTTGTAAAGGCTTAGTAAGGGAAATGGCATTGTTGCCATAGGAATTGTAAGCTTTGAAGCACATATTGCACAAGCTGTCACCCTTTACACACAGACACTTAAGCACTCTCCTTCACAGCTTTACAAACACCCTTTCATCATAACGGACTTGTAGCTATTTACCTGCTCCACTTTGCCATCATCAGCAAATGCCATGATTACTGAGGAGAGATAATTTCTGTGCCAAAGTTTTCTGCTGCTGTGCTGCTCAGAAGTGCAACTTGCCAATGCAGAGGAGAATTGCGATAATAATTACCAGACCTTTCCTTCAAAGGTGCCTCTGAGTGTTTCTGAGCAACTGAAGGATAACAAGAAAAAGGGATTGACAAGTAAGATGCAATTATTTTGAAGGTCTCTGTATTATACATGAAAAGACGCTGTTTCGGAGCTCTCCCGAGAGCTGCATATGGTTAACAGATTTGTCTTCTCCTCCAGGTCTTCACAGCTCTACTACACGTACAAGGAAATCAGGCCATGCTGCTGCATGCGACTGTGGTTTCAATGAGAATTGATGTAAATGCTCCATTTCACATGCATATGAGCCATTCATATCTTTGCCTGGTGGGACTAAATTGTGATGACAGCCCTGAGAGACACGATCATAAAGGGCTTCATCATTAAAAAGTATGGGAAACAAAAGACAATAAAGGCGAAATAAAAGATTGCCATGAAGGATCAGCGGCGGAGATATGATCGCAAAAATTCGGAGCCTTGGGGGAAGAAGGGGTTCAGAGAAAATAGGCCTCACTTCAAATCACTGCCTGCGATGTTGTTAAACAAATTGACAGGGAACACATTGAAGGAAAAAATGTCCATCCCGGTTTTCCCTCCAAGGCACGAGCGATAAGCAGAGTTCTGTCCTTTCCTTCTAAGATTCCTAATTATTTAAAGTAACACTCAGGTATGCCATTCAGCTGGGTTAGTTACGACGTCGGGAGCAGCTTGGGAGAACAAGGAAACACAGACTGCTTCAGGTTGTCTTCCCAAATCGACTCAAAGGTTTATTTAGTACATAACAGCTTATATAGAGGAAAAAAAGGTTCGTGTGTCAGCAAGTTCTCAGTTCAAACCGGTACAGACCAAATAAGGAAACGTCTTCCTGCCTTGTGAGCAAAGAAGTATCCTGTGTGTAGTTCATCAGTTCAGCTACAATTTATGATCATCCCAGCAAAATACACTCCTAGACATAGAATACAGAGTTCTTTCATTAGTGAATTCTGAAACAAACCACCTGGCCTTTAACGAGCCTTTTTCTAAGAGATAAGGAAGGGAGGATGGGAGTAAGGAAGTGGTCTCGTCTCTGTGGTGTTTTCGACCTTGGGGTACCAGCCTGTGAGTCTTACACATTAATTCTTGGGTCACAGAGAAAGAGAAAAACAACTATTAAATGGGCCTTATTGAGTAACAGTTTTCCTGTATAAAACAATATCCTGTAAATGCTACCGTGGTATCAAAATATCACAACACACATGACTGCTGCGCCTGTCCTGGTTAGACCGGGACAGGTTTTTACAGGCCTTGTGTGTCTATCTGGGCATATAGGTGTGTGTGTGACGGTGTGATACATTACCATCACACGTATATCGTGCACGGTGGGTGGTTTGGCCGAGTTCCAGCCCTTGGCTGGGGAGGATATCTGGAAAGGAGGATCAATGAGCTAGTCAACCGGCGTCGTATGGTGGTCTGAAAACGTTGCATGATTTACGACAGGCGAGGCCTCGGTTTAACCGGCTTTATTCCATCAGCCTCGCCTTCTGTTCAGCACCTCTACTTTACACGCACCTGTTCCATACTGCTTAACAGGACACCACTTTTAAAATTAAGTAGGGCTTTTCAATTTCAGCTCTCTCGAGTTTCCCTAATTAAAAATGAGCAGGGAGGCAATCCAGTGTGATTACAGCTGAGGACTCTTGAGCTTCGTGCCGCAAACAAATCTAAGAGTCTCAAGGAAGAGGTTGCACCTGTTGCAAAGCTCTCTAAACAGGTTCTCCAGAACTAGCCAGACTCTCTGTCATTGGCACCTAGGATTAGGATGAGGCATCAAGGGAAGGGAGGAGTCCACATGTGGGAGCACATGTTCTATTCTAGACTCTGAGTCTGTTTATTTCTTCATGCCCTCCTTCTCGATCCTCTCCTGTTCATCTAACCATGCTTCTTTCACATTACCCTCCGCCACCCTCTTCATCCATGGCTGTACCCGTACTGAAGATGGACTCTACTCCCTTTCCTCCTCCCTTACGCCCATCTCCAGGACTCTTTCTCTCCTTCAGTAACTATGTGAGGCACACGGAGTGAATTGATCCTGGCAGTGTCTTTATTGGCTCAGTTATTTCCACTGCATGCTCCCATGCTCCCCTAAAAGGATGAGGAATTGGACTGCAAGGATGGGAGGTGGGGGTGGAGGGTGCGGTGGCGCTGAAAGAGGGAAGTAGGCAGGCAGGATGGGCGTTGTTTAGGTAGAGATGAGGTAGGGCGCTGAGAAAAGAGAGTGGGAAAATGAGAAAGAAAGACAGAGGCGCAGTCAGTGAACCCTCACACAGCAGCAGTGAAAGTTTCGCGCAGACACACAGCCGAGGAGAAGATGCAGAAGGCGAGGCCGTGTATCTTCAGCGCAGACTGAGAAGTGGATTCTATTTCAAGCATGAGTGGCGATATAAATCAGTCAATCAATAACGAAAGAGATAGCCACACATGCTCCGAGATGGGCAAGGGCCCAAAACACATTCCGGCACACAGCAGTAATTTAGTGTGAGGTACTCCTGTTTTGATAGTCATTAAAAGCTCCAGTACACTTGTATGTACCAGTAAATTGGCTTAATGCTCAATGCTGGCTCTTGTGGACTGATAATGTAACCCAGGCATCAGCTTAGCATGAGTAAACGTGTATGAGTGTGTATAAGTGTGTGTGTGTGTGTGTTTGCTAAGCTCCTCAGTTTGCTGGTCTGCATTATTGCCGCAATAAGCCATGGAATAAAGTCAAACTGCCAGGCCCAAGCTGAAACATTCTCACTGCTGCAGCAAACCAGAAACGTGAGCAACGACATCGCCACACACCGAACGCGTTTCGGATTTAAGACCGGAGCGACGCGCTGTAATACGTTACCAAAGTCTAATTTAGCCTGTCGTGACATCGGGGGTAGTGGAGAAGCACAAAATAGAGCATCATAAAGTGAAGGAATGGGATCAATAAAGAACGGGGCAAAATATAGTTAGTGCGGGGAGATAGGGAAGGAGGGCAGAAGGAAAAAGAAAGATGAAGGCGGTGTAGATTAAGTGTGCTACATCCTGCACCATGACGAGAAGCATGTGGAGCCTATTTGTCCAACTGACACATATTCCAACAACAGCAGTTAATTTTTTTCTCTCCCTTTCTCCCTCCCCTTTCTTCACTCAGTCTTTCCTACCAGAAGAAAGGTTCGTAAGGCAGTGAAGGGGGGCATGGGTCTGTGGAATATGTAGAGACAGGCTAATGAGAAAGAAAAGAAAGAGTCTGAGAGAAACATGGAGACACACACGCAAAGAGAGGAGAGAGACCACAAAGTTGTGGGGAGCAGTGGAGGAAATACAGTAGCTCCAGCAGTAGTTTTCCATTGGGGTCTGGAAAGAGTTGCTGTACTCCTCTTTCTCTCAGAGTCAGAGAGAGGAGTCTGTGGTCACATGATCAACACGCCACGTTATTCAGAAGTTGATGGAGCCCTCCTCTGCTTCCAAGACTTTGGAAAAAGCACAATTTTCTTTTGGCCAAGTTTTCTAAACATGCCACATAAACTTAACACAAGTCTGATGGTCTTGCATGCCAAGTGAATTTTCCATATAAAATGTTAAACAGACAGCTCCCTTGTACAGATCGTCCCCCCCCCCCCCCCCCCACTCAATCATAAATGCTGGTGCTTTGCTTGAACTTTAACATTTCCTGTGGACACGTTTCTCTTTTATGCTCAGCTTTTGATATGTGCTTCTACATGAAAATGATATAAAGAATGTGCAGATGTGTGTGGACATATAATTTGTCTTATTCATAGTATTCAAATTCTGGTATCCTGTCCAAGCATCGCACCTGTGAGGACGCCAAGCAAACAGGCCTCTACTTGAGTGTCTGAAATGCTGCGTCAACATTGAGCTGTTTAAACCAAACTTAATCTAAACTGGGACTTACTGTAAAAAATGCTTTAATAGCAAATGGTCTTAATTCAAGTACAGATATACAACTTATTTAAATCTGTGTTCAGCTGCTGAGTTGCCAAAGCAGATCATTTGCCTCTATTTTCTATATCTGAGTCTTTCCTCTCCAATTTTGTGTTCAAATTGCTCAACCTGAGCTGTCCCACTGATGTACTCTTGAACATCAACATCCTCACCTCAGCTGTGTTTGCATGCTCACAAGTGTCTCCAATTGTCTCTAATCTTGTACTTCCATAGGTACAATAGCTGTTTTCAGTAAAGCAATTTCAACCACTCAGAAGAAAATGCATTGTTGGCACACATGTTAATGCCAGTGTAGCTAGCTAACAACAGCTGCTATTTGTGAAGCATTACATACAGTCATGTGGAAAAGAAAGCTTTCAAAAAGAAAAAAAAAAGTTCACTCTTTGTCATGGTCTGCGAGGGCAGACCGTGTGGAGAGTGTGTTTGGTGGACCCAGGTGCGGACACAGACGCAGGAGGCAAAACTTTTGCTAAGCTCAAAGCGAGCCTTTAATCAGGGCTGATACAGAAGGCAAAATAACAAACCATAAACTATGGGAATGACAAAACTAAGAACCTAAACTGGGAGTAACTAAAGGCTATGAACGAAGACCAGGACTGAACTATGACTAAGTACTGTGGACAGACTATGAACACAACATAAAAAACTATGAACAAGATCTCGGTACCGGCACATGAAGGTGCAGGGAAACATGACTGGAGAAAGTGACTATGAACATGTCCAATACCGACTCTTGCAGGCTAGAATCCTGACATGCAGCTAGAAATAACAGGGTGCATGAACAGACGACACGAAGACACACTGGGCTTAAATACACTGAGGAAGTCATCAAGGAATTAGAGACAGAAGGGGAACACAGCTGGGAGGAATAAGACCTAATGAGACGGGGGGAACAAAGCTAGAAACACTGACATAAGACAGGAACATGAACCTTCAGAGTAAAACAGGAAACAAGACACCACTAAACAAAGACGCAGACACGACACTGAGAGACAGACTAGACACTGAACTAAACCTGCAATAAACACGAGAACACAAAACCTACAAACTAATCCCTAAACAAGAATAACTGAAACATAGATTCATAATCATCATCATCATAATAATAATAAGAAAAGAATCCAAAATGCAAAAACACACCAAAACATAACAACTCAAAATACTGGGTCAAACTGACCCAGAACCGTGACACTCTTACTGTTTCCACAGGAATTAAGAGGGTAAGTAGCAGTCAGGTGCTGCTAATCAAATCCACTTGAATAAATAATGATCAGAATGTGAGCATTTCTACAAAAGCAGAGGATTTAGTGATTGTCTCATCTGAACCAATCAGATATGTGTTGACACAATGCTCCAATCTTCTCAAAAGCAGACAGAGCAAATTTACCCCACATGAGACTGCATCTCAGACTTTATAGGCTTCGGTTAGCATTTCAAAATTTTCAGTGTTTATGACAAAAAACCTCTTGTTTCTAAAAAGAGCATTATTGCTTAGCTTAGGTTTGTAAAATAACATCTGAACAAACCACAAGATTCCTGCAACATTGTCCAGACAAGACCAAAGTGGAGATTTTTTGGACATAATGCACAGAACTGCCAAAGAGCCTAGCTCAGCATACCAGCACAAACACCTCATACCAACTGTCAAGCATGGTCGAGAGATTTGGGTTTGTTTTGCAATCACAGGATCCGTGCAGCTTGCAGTCACTGAATCGGCCATGAAGTCATCTGTATACCAAAGTAATCTATAGTCAAAATCGAGGCCATCTGTCTGACAGCTAAAGCCCGGGCAAAATTCGGTCATGCATGATTCCAAGCACAGCAGCAAGTCTTCAACAGAATGGCTGAAAAAGAAAAGAATCAAACTGTTGCAATGGCCTAGTGAAAGACCAGGGCTCAACCTGACTGAAATGCTGTGACAGGCCCTTAAGAGAGTTGTGCATAAAGAAAATACCGTACTTTAGTTCAACCATTTTTTCATAGGACTACATAGAGTCCTGTGACAAAAATCCTTGTGTACGTGTGTCGCTGGGTGACAATAATCGTTGAATCATTGTTTTAATATGGATGATAGAGTGTGAGTGAGGATCAACACGTTTCAGATGCGCACCAAATGTGGCAGCAATCACCTTTTTAGATAACAGCACCGGCTGTAAGTTCAATACCTGAGTAAATTTGCATAAAACACCAGTAATTATCTAGTATACATAATACTGAATTTTAACTTCTGGGATTCATTGTAGGGGGATTTGTAAGTCTGTACAAAATTTCATGTTGATAATTTTCTTTGTATGCTCAATAAGAAGGATCTGTATTCATTTATCTGCTTCCATTCCTAAATGTTTGGGCTGCCATTCTCTTCCTTCCATCACTTCCACTTTCACACACTATTAGTTTCAATCCTGTCATCCTCACTCTGGTCAAATAATTGTCTTGCCCACCTTCTGGGAGCAAGTCTCTGTTCCTTGTGCTTTCAAGCTCAGTGCTTTTATGCTACTCTGTATTTCAGACTCTCATTCACTTCTTCTCTACCTCATCCTGGTCAGCTAATCCAAGTCTCCGCCTGCTTCACTTCCAGCAGCAGCGGGGTCTGGACTCCAGTGGTCCTGTCCTACTTCCTACCAATGCTATGTTGCTATGCTAGAGTCTAACCATCAAATAGTTCATTTCTCAAACTCTGTAGTTTGATACATATTGTTCAGTTATTTCAAATGATCTCTCTCTGATAAAATCCAGCCAGTAATTGACAAAATCAATTATATCTACAATGTTTCGTGTTTGCACCAGATGAGAAGCCAGGCGATCTTCAAAGTCATCGGGATTCATTATCTGCATGCACTGCGAACCTGTCTCCTGACTGACTGTCAATCCAAGCTGAATGCTGTTAGGCTACAATGACTTATTTAAATGCATTAATCTGGTCTACTTTTCTTTATTTGTCTTTGTTTGTTTTCCTTTGGCCTGCAGTAGACTCTGAGAAAATTAAATATCCCCTACAGACATATTGAAAGATATATAAAAAAATAGTCTCTGCTGTGAATAATAATTTATTTCTGACATGCCGTTTCCCAAAGAAACATTAATGCAATTATGGTGTTCTGAAAGCGTTGAACTAAGAAGGACAAAAGTGGAATTCTATCCTCGGATGAAAAACACAACTTTCCTCACACCTGCTGGGAGAGGATTGGCTATTGAAATGCTACGTCAGGTACTTGGATTTTGCTAACAGCTTTGTTGGCCGATTCTAAAGAACTAATCTCCAGGACCCTGACAATACCTCAGCTGGAACCTTGTCACAGGGACAAACAAATTTCCATTTGAGGTGTAGCGCTTTCCATCAGTACTTGAACTTAATCGATTTATAAGGGACGATGTCCAAGGCGGAGGGAGGGTGGGCTTCATCTCTTCCGTTGCTCTCTGAGGATTCATGAAGTGATGTCATTTGTTGTTCAAGGGCTGGAGATATCCAAAGAAGTATTAAGACTTGGCCAAGGTCGACTGTTGACACATGCCTCCTAATTGCCCGGGGGCTGCATGGACGCGCAATCTGTTTCCAAATGCAGAACTGCACTTTAAGAGATTACAGAGGCACACCTGGAATGCATATTACTCTTTAGCATCACACAAGACTTGCCCCTGTGTTTATCGGCTAAGATAGGTTATCCTGGCAAAACTGTGGGCGCGCACTTCCCAAAACACTCGGGCACGCTCTTTAATAACAGAGCATACCAGTAAAAAACCTTGGCATGCAGAGGCAGATGCTGACTGGCAGCAGCACAGGCAAAACTGCATTACCACATAGAAGAGTTTTACAAGACAATACTCAGAGGAAACAGAGGCACGTGCATGTCCTTCAGTTACTCTGTAGCCTATTACAGGAGGCCGTAAAGCACATACAAAGCGCATACTGCAGCGAGCGTCTGACTGAATCAATACCGGCATGCTTCATGTGGCGCAGGCTCAAACGCATTCATTCTTTCAGTCACAAACAGACAGGGTGTTTATAACCAAATCAATAGGAGCAATATCAGTGTTGCGTGTCTCAGCTGTAACCTTACTGCTGTGTCTGCCATATGCCTTTTTGTGTATCTGCTCCATTAACTCTTCTTAAATGCTCATAAAGATATTTGTTATTGGAGAGTATTTCATCAGGGTAAGTCATCTTCGGGGTGGATAGATTTCAAACCAAAGTCATTAATAGTGGTTCTCAGTGTGGTTTCACGGCGGTTTACACCCTAAAAAAAGAGAAAGTACAAAAGTAAATCAGCCCCGAGTGGGAGGCTTTTAGGCTAATCGAACTGTCCGCCAGGTAAACGAAGCACACCAGGAGTTCAGGAAACTTCTGAGAGCCGATGGTGTCAAGTGTAATAGAAAGTGCTGGCTCATTAACATAGGGCTCAGGTAGTGGCCCTGCGCTGTCCCTTCCAGGCTCATTATCTCAACAGCAATCCACCTCAGCCATAGCTAATTGGTTTCAAAACACAATAAAACTTCCAACATTTCGAGAAATCATTAGAACAAGGTTGTTTAGGGGGCTTGCTAGCGAGTTTCAGCATGTCTGGTAACACAAAGTGTCAGATGACTGCGGGTTCACCCTAATTTCTCCACTGTAATGATGGATCCCACACACCGGGAAAAAGCATGAACTGGAAAGTGATAGGGACGCAAACAGGAGAGGGTGAAGCTGTCCTCCTTTTACAGAAAAAGTGCATTTTCCTCATGCAGTTCTGCAGTGCAAACACATTGTCACATAGAACTACAAACATGTGCCCAATAAGAAGAGAAGCACCCCTTCTGTCACCTCTGCATTAATACCTGCAGTGAAAGGAAAACTAAACGCGGATGCGGTTTTTTAACCTAATTCACAAAACAGCATTAACATTGTTTCATGCTTAATGAATCGATCGGTCACCAGTGCTTGCTCCTCAAAAGCCGATCAAAATCAGATGAGAGCCAACGACTCACCAGACATTAATTTATTTGCTCACGGGTGTCACAAAACAAACTATATGTTGTAGCAGCTTATTACGCCATGTCTTATTATTTCTGTTAGACTGCTGCGTGTCAAGGCATTAAAGTGAGCAAGACAGATTACTGCATTATGTTTTCCTCCAGTTTGCAAGTAAATAATGTCCCAAAATGAAAACAAGAGAGCTGTTGCAATTCTTTTTTTTTTGTAACTGACAAATTGTTGAGTAAATTTGCAGCAGCACTGACAGGTAGAGCCTGCAGGGCACAGAAGCTAAAATATCACGCTGCCTCTGCCTTAGGCATTTAGAGTTTGTTAAGGTGTTTTGAAGGGGGCGGGTGGGGGCATGGGGTAAAAACAAAAAAACTATCCCCAAAGTATCTGCTTTGCGAGGCAGGTGAGTCATCATGTCTATTACATCTGTAGTCTTACTTCTCTCCGAATCTCAGTGTGAGATGTGTTAGGTTGAATATAAAGAAGAAGAAGATGCAGATTTAATTCTGGGGGTGCATTATTTCTTCATGTTCGTCAACTGATTCTGGATATCATACTTCCTACATCCTCAGTCATATTTTTTCCCTTGTACTCTCAGACATTGTTAGATTAATGGCATTTACTTTACCCCATAACTACTCCATAGCAAAGGAGAGTATCTGAGAACCTGACTAATTCATAAATCCGTCATTCTTCAGCTAATGCCAGCTTAATGGTAGCACTATGATAACTCTATGTGTGTATTTGTCCTGTCTTTTACCCTTCACCCCCAAAAAGTCATGGCTAATGCCCGCCCCTCCCTGAGCCTGGTTCTGTCAAAGGTTTCTTCCTTCCCACTGTCCCTAAAGTGCTTGCTCATAGGAGGCCATGTGATTGTTGGGGTTTATCTCTGTTTTCTCTGTATTAATGTAGTGTCCTTATGATATAATTTTTAATGTGATCTGCTGCTATATAAATAGAATTGAACTTAAATGATTTAAACTAGCTTTCACTTCTCTTCAAATTTAACATAGTCGATCGTGACACTACCACGGTGCCCTATTTGAGAAGGTTAAAATCATCACATCACAGAAATAAGGTCATGGATTTGGATCCATTGGCAGGCTGTTCAAAGACATGGATGACTCAGGTTCACTGCTGACTGCTTGAGGTTTTCTTTCAAAATCTTCACACATCCTTCTTTCTTCACGATTCTTTCCACCTTCACAAGATTCCCAGTTCCAGACGCACTGAAGCATCCCACAGCATAATTTCTCCCACCACCATCTTTCACCATGGTGATGCTGTTTTTTGGGTTGTACACCTCTCCCTTCTTTCTCCAAACATAAGCACCGTCTCTGTGGCAAATGAGCTCTTCTTTAGTCTCATCTGACCAAAAGGACACGCTTCTGTTACGGATCATCTTTCTCCGGGTTGCCTTTAGCATACTTTAGTCTGGCTTGAAGGTGTCTCCTCTGCAGAAGTGAAGTTTTTCTTTGTTTGCAACTTCAAAGTGTGCAGGGTTCTAGTGACTGTCTTCTTTGAGACTACAATTCCCAGCTTGGCTAGGTCACTCACTGGTGTCCTGGCAGTTGTTCTGGGGCCTTTAGGCATGTTTTCTTTCTAGAGTCTTTGAAATCTTCGTACCTATCTCTAACCATCTCTGCCAGGCTTGTTCTGTACTACTGATTTGATACTTCTTACTCCAGTTTTTGACACTTGGTAACACTGCGATAACTTTATATACCCACTTCCTGCTTTGCGACCATCAACAGTTTTTTTTCTTTCCCAAGCCTAAAGTGATTTCTTTTGATTTTCCCATAATGCTTTCCTCAAGTGACAGCTAAATCTCTCGCTGAAGTTTTTATGCTGTGTGGAAATTGTAAAAAACCCCTCAGTTTTAACTTGATTTTACAAGCTCTGAGCATTCCAAGGTAAAGCAGCAGTGGTTTGTCCTTTGGCTCGATAAAAATCTGTTTTTCAGGGGGCTAATGATATCTTTTTTTTTCTGAAACAATTCTGTTATTGTATGCAAATAGAAGAAAATGTGTGCTTTCTAAGGAAAACTAGCATATTTAGAAATGCATGCTGAAGATCCCTTGCTCTGTTGAAAAAAAAAGCACTTAATAAAATTTCAATAGGTGGCAAATAATTCTGTTATTGCTGTGTTTTTTAAAATTGATTTTTATTTAATTTATTCATTTTAAATTTGTAGCTGTGCTTATGAAGGTCCTTTACCATTGCTAGGGGACATGCAGCATCTTTAGAGCCTCTTCTTCCCACGGCCCTGCCTATAAGCCTACAAGATGCAGTCCTGAGATGAACCACAGCCTAACTGAGACCCAGAGGATGCTTCAGGTTTCAGTTATGCACCATAAAGCATAAAGCATGATCGAAGCGTAAGCAGCTTCTGTATATTAACAAAACAGAAGCGTGTCATGTGTGTGTAAGCTCCTTGAGTAACATCCAGTCAAACATCACAGGTGCGCCACGGCAACAAATTTTTATGTTACTCAAGGAGCTTACACAAAATTTGTTGCTGTGGCGCACCTGTGACGTTTGACTGGATGCCAAAAAATAAATGTGCACCAAGGCCACACGCCTACTATGGAGCTGTTCTACACACCGATATCATATTAAACAGACTCCCTCGACCAAACGAGTGTTTTCTGGTAAATTCTGGCCCAGCAACTGAGAAATGTCTGCACGGGTACAGCGCGATAAGAAAATATATCCTATGAGCCTCGTGCGCTTGAAAAGCACTGAGCGTTGGAGAATGTGGAATAAACTCTGCCTTTCATCAAGTGTAGGCAAATAGCAGCAGGAGATGGTACCTTTCATTTGGCACCTGTCTGCCCGCACTCACACACGCCCTGCCTGCCTCTTTCATATGCATCAGTGGTCCTTGCAATTATTTTAGATTAGCTAGACCCCACTGCAGGGAGAACAGCCTGAGCCCGGGCCCTTCTGCGGCAGCGAGGCCTGGCTGGTGATATATCCAATGTGAAGTGTTGAAGTTAGTGGTGAACAGAAGCCCGATCTTGCACTGTTATTTTTTTTACACTTCCTCAGGCTGCTTCAAGCAGGTTACAGGGCTCAACGTAAAGACCTTTTTATTATCCTATACCATTTTCCGTCACAGTGTCCAGGTTATTAAGAGTCTCAAAGACTTCAGAGTTGACCTGTTCACCCCGCCCAGAGAAGATATGCTCGCTATGATCGCCCGGGATCAATGATGGTGCGAGGCTGAGAACAGAGGGAGAGCAAATAGAGAAAGACAGAGAGAGGAAAGAGAGAGATAGAGAGACAAAGAGACTGTTCCACATCAAGTCCTAAAGCTGATCGATTTCCTCCTAACAGGGCCTAGTAGCATTGATCGCAGTGTAAGTAGCTTCCTCGCTGTGGCTTACGCTGAGGCCCACACAGCATTGCCGCAATGGTCCACTGATACAATGATACCACACAGAGATTTATTTCACTGAGGTGAATGATATGGTTCGGAGAGCCGTTTTGCAGCTTTGATATGACGTGCATGCCGTGACACGTAGGAGTTTCGCGAATTTGGTGAATGAATAATGTGTTAGACAATATGGTGGAGACTGCCCTGCATGGGACGGGGTGGGGGCGGGGAGGGGTTCTATGATCATCACAGGTGCTCGCCCACACACGGTTGTTGTTTTTATCAAAGGACGACTTCTGTGCCTGCGTGCGTCAACATGCGTGTCCTCTGAGCTGAAGGATTTTCTTTGTTTGCGATCTCAGCTCAAAACTGAAACATGCAAAACAGAGCAGAGAGAGTGGGGGGCTAGGGCTTTTTTGGGGGGGGGGGGGGCTGAGCAGACAGATGAGTGAAGGATGAAGGGGTGGGGAAAAACAAAAAGAAACCAAATCAGGTCAGGTCTCGAAAGATTACTGCATGAAGGTGGTCTAGGCAGCACGGCCAATTATGCATGACATTACTGAATAAGCTGTTCCGCTTGCTACATTTTATTAAAGGGAGTGAGAGGGCGCACGCCTTAATTCATTATTCATTGATTTTACTTTTTGGTTGTTTCTTTTTTTCGCGGTGAGACGAGTAGAGCAAACTGTCCGGCACATCAAAACTTGGCCTTCAGGAAAACTTGCATTTTCAGGTAATTAGCTCATTGATTTTGACAAACGAAGCGGCTGCAGCGCAATCAGATGGTATGCGACTTACAGCAAGACATTTGGAGTTACTCTGTACAACACAAAGCAACAAAAAAGAAACAATAACCAAAACAAAACAAACAAAAAAAGGAAAAAATTATTGAGACATCACACTCTGACAGGACATAAATGTCTGTGGGCTTCAGGGAGGTGCGAAACTGCAGTTGCAGTGCCTACGTGCAGGTGAGATCTCAAGGCAGCTTTGCTCCATTTACCCAACCGCAGAGGCAATCCAGTTTTACAAATAACTATAAATGTTGAGCACAAGACAGTCTCCTGTGCCAGAGTTAGAAGCAATCAGTGAAGGGCTTTTTTTTTTTCTGTACGAGGCATTGACTCAGGCCTCCAGCTGAGTGAGCTGTGATTCTAATCTGTTTATTTGTTGCCTCCGAACAAAACACTCGCCAAATGTGTTAATCTACCCAAACACGCCAACTTATTTTACAGCGAAACCTGATTTTCTGAAAGCAAAGACCCCTGGTTTAGTCCTGTATACTTGTGGAATACATCATTCACACAAAAACGTAACGCTGACACAAAGGCACTTAGACACAACCCCACACACACGCCCGTTCATCCATGATCTTTGAGCACATATCCAAGTTTCCCCAAATATGTAAAGGCCTATCCAGCGCACCCATGCACACTTTAACTGAAACCCCTTTGCAAGGCGCTGAGCCGTGGGAGCAGCTGTTTCTGTGCATTGCCAGTGTGAATTAGAGAGAAGGCTGCTCTGCCTCCACTAAATGTTTCATGATGTTTACCAGGCTGTTTGTTCTGAGAGCAGATCAAGGGCGGACCACTCCCACTGGCACCAATCAAAGGGGAAAAGAAGGGAGGGGAGGGGAAGGGAGGGGAGAGTGGGGGGCAAGGCGTGGGTGAGGAAAGGAAACAGGGGTGCATGAGTGAGTTAGTATAAACCTGGATTGATGGATGGATTTAGTGATGGATTCTACGAGGGATGAAAACAGACAAGCTTAATGCCAGGATCGCATCTAATCTGCAATCCAAGTGCATCGCTGCCATTTATAGTATGGACAGAATGCAGGATCTCGCTCAAATTCAAGTAATCAGCAAAATAATATTCCGTATATGTCTGCATTTGTCAGTGCATACATTAAAGGAGAAGAAATAAAACCAGCTTTTGGAGCTGAATCTAAAGTTCAGTCGGTGTAAACACAATCACTGCTGAGCAACAGTGCTTTATCCAAGGACAAAGCTTAATGAGCAGGATGAAGAGAGCTGATTAAAAAGTTAACACAAAATGAGGATGAAATGTATAATAAAGACAATGAAGAGCAAAAAAATTTAAAATGTGAATGACGTAACTTAAATTATCCCTGATTGCTTAAAAATGGATGAATGGTAGCTGTGGCTTTGAAGCAGAGGGGGTCCACTGATCTGAGGTTAGTCAGTCTTAACTCTTAATGCTGTTTTTTAGGTTTGTGTGTGTGTGAAAAATAAAAAGAATGTAAATGGAAAAGGAGCAGTGCATAAGAGTTAAACAGTATATATCAAAATGCACTCCATTTACCATTTGGACAAGCTGTTGCCCAGGTAGCTGCATATCATCTGCATATGAAATGAGACGAGATGGAATTACAGCTAAAAGTCAAAACGAGCTTTGGCTTTTAGTGGGAAAAACACAGGATACGACTAGTGGTACGAATTCTTGAAATATTCTTAGCTGTAGATCCTGAACAGAACAAATACATAAGAGCATAACTGCCACCTGTTGATCGTCAGGCTTCTAAACTTAGGACCACACACTGTATATAAAAGATGGATGTAGCTAAAAAAGCCCGAAGCCTTTTTAAGAGCGACCCCTGTACTTTAAGAAACAAGTTCACTAGTCTATGGGGAAAATAGCACTTTGGGTCTGTTAATCGGTCACCTCAGTAAATACTTCCCTGACAAGTTTCTTCTCTCATTGGCTACTTTTAAGGCTTAATGAATAAAATATGATGTTTATATTGCAAATTGAGGTCCCTGTTATCAGTCAGAAGAACAACGGAGCAGGGTACACTTTAAGGAAACCCCACCTCACGACTAACAAGCTGCTCCTGTGTATTTTATGTTGTTAGATGCTAAGCTAAGGTGGCTAAATCTCAAGGGTTGGAAAAAAGCAATCATCGTGGCTACGTCCATCTTTTATATACAGCTTGTGATTAACAAAAGGACCGAAAAAGAAGCAAAAGTTTTATACATGTCAAAACCATTTTATTTTATTTATTATAAATGCTGGAATACAAACATATCGACCACGTGTTGCCCCTCAGCAAGCCCAAGATTATAGTGCATTAAAGTGACACGTGGAATCCAAGGCAACTTGCTCTCTTGCCTCTTATCTCACATTAAACAATAAAAAGGACCAAATTTGTATTCTATCATCTTTCATATTCTTCATCCTCTTTTTTTCTCCTTAATCTGCGACGCTGGGCAAATATTTCTCCTCCAGCTCGCCATTTTTCATCATTCTCGACCCCCTCCTCCCCCCCCACTCCACCACACGACGGCGTTTAAGACGATAATTGACATTCTCAGACAAGATCAGTGCTGACCTGGAAGCGAGCAGGGGAGCGTTTAGACGATGGCGAAGCTCACAATGCCCCCGCTGTTCTGCCGGTAATTACACCCGGGGCATAGAGATTGGCTGCAAGCTTATTGAATTCATATCAAATGAAACTCCGCATAAAGTGCCGGCCGACAGTGCAGTGTACCAATCCCCACCATCCCACCACCACCTCCTCCTCCCCAATCGGAATCTCTGGCTGCTCCTGCTCCCCCCTAAAGCTTGTATCTCCAGTACTGTATGAGAATTTGATTCCCCTCAGTCTGCCAATTTGCATTTTTCATTCTTTTCACGAGATTTCACTTATGTAATCATTTCCCTGCATCTAACAGGCTCACCGGCTCTTCTTCTTTTGCATTATTGCTTTCAAAGGTCACGAGGAAAAGAACAAAGTAGCCTGCTCGCACACTGGCAAACTTGTTTCCGGCTTGTTTGCAGCGCTGCTTCACTCTTTCTTCCGAACTTGAAAAATACATTTTGCTATTTTGTCTGAGGCACTGCAGCAGTTTGTCCCATTGCTCCGTCACTTCCGCTACGTGCCACTTGGGGGCGACATGACCATGCGCTTCCATTCACTGACTTAGCTGCAACTGCAGGTCCACAGCCCCTGCTGTGCCTCACACAGAGTCCACAGTCTCTGGGTAGCTGTGCCATCCCGTGGGCTCTCTCCTCCTTTTCTTTTTTTTCTTCACTCCTCCTCCTCCTTGTCTGTCTCTCTATCCCTCCTTTCATCCCTCCATTACCCTCTCGCCCACCCCCGCACTCCTTAAATCAGCTGCGATAAAAACAGATGCCGGATTGAAATGTCACAAGCGTATCTCAAACTGCCAGAACATTAACCTGCTCACCCTTAGGTGCCTTGCTTTTCTTGAAGGGTGGGGCTGGGTTGGGTGGGGGGCTAATAACAGTGCTGCTGAAACAGAGAAGGTGGCAACAAAATAAAAAATAAAAAAAACCCAGATGGAGGTAGGGTGAACTGCCATTGATTAAGAGCCCTCTTGGGTTTCAGAGAGCAGTCTGTGGGGGGAAAACAGGCGGCGTAAGCAAAGTAGACAGAAAATACTCCAGCGGCTAGGAGAAGGAGGGGGGGAGGAAAAGAGGAGGGAGGTAGTGAGAGCAATAAAGCAGAGCGAGATGAGAATGAGGTGGGGGGGAAGAGAGAGAGGCAAGAGGGTCCACTGAGCAAGAGCCACAAAGTCAAAGAGACGGGGAGAAGGAAGAGGAGGGCGGGGGGTTGAGAAAGGTGAAAGGTGAGTAAATATTAAAGCTAAGGTAAAAGAGTGAACGATAAACGGTAAGACTGGGAAAGCCAAGTTATATATGGCGATGACGGTGGGGGTGAGCATTGATCTCAAGGAGTGAGTGAGGGATAGAGAGCAGTGAGAGTGCAGAACAGAGCAGATATGTGGTACATCTCAGTGGGGGCGATTTGGTTGATAATAGGCTGATAAAACCACCGCCTGCTCTCAATGCCTGTCATAAATCTTCAAATCAAATCAAATCAAATCACTTTTTATTGTCACATCACATGTGCAGGCACACTGGCACAGCACATGCGAGTGAAATTCTTGTGTGCGAGCCCCACAAGCAACAGAGATGTGCAAACACAACAACACAAACGAGCAAAATACAAGAATGGCCAACCTGAAACTAATAAATATATGTACAATATATAATAGTGTATGCATTTCTGGATGTGTATACTAAATATTTTCCTACGTGTGTGTGTGTGTGTGTGTGTGTGTGTGTGTGTGTGTGTGTGTATACACATTTTTACAAATTAAATAGTAAAAAAATAAAATAAAATAATAATAATAATAATAAAATATATAAAATATACAGAGTTGAATATGTGCAAAACAAGTGGCATTTATATACAGTGTGGAGTGCATAATGTTGAAGTTCCAGTAGTGAAGCTGAGGTGTCTATGACGTGTTCAGCAGTCTGATGGCCTGATGGAAGAAGCTGTCTCTCAGTCTGCTGGTACGGGACCGGATGCTGCAGAACCTCCTTCCTGATGGAAGCAGTCTGAACAGTTTATGGCTGGGGTGACTGGAGTCCTTGATGATCCTCCCCGCTTTCCTCAGGCACCGCTTCCTGTAGATGTCTTGGAGGGAGGGAAGCTCACCTCCAATTATCCGTTCAGAGCACCGCACTACTCGCTGGAGAGCTTTGCAGTTGTAGGCGGTGCTGTTGCCATACCAGGTGGTGATGCATCCAGTGAGGATGCTCTCAATGGCACAGCGATAGAAGGTCCTGAGGATGCGGGGGCTCATGCCGAATCTTTTCAGTCTCCTGAGAAAGAAGAGGCGCTGCTGCGCCTTCTTCACTGTTTTGTTTGTGTGTACTGACCACGTAAGATCCTCAGCCAGGTGTACTCCAAGGAACCGGAAGCTGCTCACTCTCTCCACAGCAGCGCCGTTGATGGTGATGGGGGTGTGTACTTCTCTGCACCTCCGGAAGTCCACTATCAACTCCTTTGTCTTTGCGACGTTGAGGGTGAGATGGTTGTCTTGACACCAGTGGGTCAGGGCGCTGACCTCCTCCCTGTAAGCCGTCTCATCACCGTTGGTGATAAGACCCACCACTGTAGTGTCGTCCGCAAACTTCACAATGATGTTGGAGCTGTTAGTGGCTGTGCAGTCGTAGGTGTAGAGTGAGTACAGGAGAGGGCTCAGTACACACCCCTGTGGAGCACCAGTGTTCAGTGTGATGGGGGATGAGGTGATGCTGCCCAGTCTGACCACCTGGCGTCTGTCAGACAGGAAGCTAAGGATCCAGCTGCAGAGGGAGCTGCTCAGTCCTAGATCCTGCAGTTTCCTGTCCAGCTTCGAGGGAACGATGGTATTGAATGCTGAGCTGTAATCTACAAACAGCATCCTCACATACGTGTCTCTCTTCTCCAGGTGTGACAGGGCAGTGTGTAGTGTCAGGGCTATGGCATCATCAGTGGACCTGTTGTGGCGGTATGCAAACTGTAGAGGGTCCAGTGAGTCGGGTAGTGCAGAGCAGATGAAGTCCCTGACCAGCTTCTCGAAGCATTTGCTTACGATGGGGGTCAGGGCTACAGGTCGCCAGTCGTTCAATGAGGAGATGGTGGAGGATTTGGGTACAGGGACGGCGGTGGCCATTTTGAAGCAGGCTGGGACTACAGACAGAGAGAGGGAAAGGTTGAAGATGTGCGTGAACACTCCAGCCAGCTGAGCCGCGCATGACTTGAGGACGCGGCCGGGAATCCCGTCCGGACCAGTAGCTTTGCGTGCGTTCACCTTCCTGAAGCACTTCCGCACATCCTCCTCAGACACAGTGTGCGCACTGACGTCATCCACGGTGCGCACACTGTCCGGTCTCATGGTGTTCGCTGTGTCGAATCTAGCGTAGAATACGTTTAGATCCTTACACAGAGAGGCCATGGTCTGCGGTGTGCTGGTTTTCCCTCTAAAGTCTGTGATCGTGTTTAGTCCCTGCCACATACTCCGAGGGTTGTCAAACTGTTGTTCCACCCTGTCCCTGTACTCACGTTTGGCTGCTTTGATCGTCTTCCGGAGTTGGTAATGTGCGTGTTTGTAGTCCGATGTGTTCGCGGAGGCAAAGGCGGTGTTCCGTGCCGCCAGTGCCGCGCGAACATCTCCGTTAATCCAGGGTTTTTGATTTGGGAAGGATTTGACTGTTCTGGATGGGACGACATCTTCCACGCATTTCCTGATAAATCCACAGACTGAGTCTGTGTATTCATCAATGTCTCTGGCGGCCACGTGAAACATTTCCCAGTCCGCGTGATCAAAACAGTCCCGCAGCGCAGACTCCGATTGGACAAATCTTTCATTGTTACTCACGTCTCCTCGATAATAACACACACACTTTTTTTTTGTCCCCCTTATTTTCACTTGTATAGGCTTTTCGTAGGCCTTCAGCTTTACGATACAGTCACCACAGCCTGAAAAAGTGCCGGGGAAGCGTTTTAAAAATAAGCACCGCAGGGGTGAGCCGTGAAAACAATGACTGAAGCTGCGACGCCTCGACAGAAGCTGCAATCCCGCTGTCTTCGAGAGTCAGAGTGGATATGACTCTGATATGAGCGGCGTGAAGCCTCGAGGATTGTGTGTAAATAGTTTGGAGAGATAAAAAAAAAATGAAAAAGGCACAGAGGAAATCCTTGACTTTGGCATGCAGACGTATTAACAATGTCTAACCTGAAGATTTGTTTTTTTTGATCCCCGATTGGACACGCAGACACGCAATATTTCTCTGTGCCTGCTGAGCTTTCACCTTTCCTCTCAGAAAAGCCTCTCCTTCATTTCCATCCTACTACTCCAGACACCTCTATCCTCCCTCCCTCCCTTACCCTTCTTTCATCCTCCGCCTGCTGCCTATCTCCGCCTTGTTTCCGTGTCTTTTTCCTCTGTGACACAACCATAAATCACGGGGACTGAGAGGGTCTTGTTTGCGTTGGGGGGTAATTATATGTACCGTATGTAAGCTCTCAGGCCGTGATGAATTAGCTTCCGTAAATAGGCCACTCCAGAGTGACACAGATGGCACAAGCATTGGCCTCAACTAGTCTAGCCACTGCTTATCGAAACAGGTAAATATGTGAGAGAAAAGCAGGGAATAAACAACCAAAACATGGGAATATAGGGAGCAGAGGCACGTGCGGTGATGCAATCCTGACATTGCACCAGATCTAGCATATACAGCAGATAGACAAAGTTAGCCAGCTAGCTGCTGAACAATTTGCTGCTAAAAATATAGATGTTTGTAGCTAAGATTAGTGCAGCTTAAAAGTTGAATGATGTGACATGTTATGAAAAAAGCCAAAGATTAGACAGTTTGAATCACCACATCAAAAAGGTGATTCCCAAGGAGCTATGAGCCCAAAACATGATGTATCTTAACATGGTGTGTCCTTAAAAAGGTTGATAAAAATGAACACGCTGAAGACAGAAGAATTCAATTTAATTGTATTTATATAATGCTGTTACGATGGGGTGTAGTGGTGTGTTTATTCACCAACATTAACAAACACAACAGGTAGCCCAGTGGTCTTACGTGGTTCTGCTGCTAATTGACCCTCAAGCCCTGCCATCATCTGGGATTACATGATAGACTAAACTATTAAACTAAACACACATCTTATCCAATAATGTTTATTAACATCAAATAAATACTGTAGAAATGATGACAACGTTTGAATTAAAAATTCTCCACTAGGTCTATCACCTACAATCTACAATAAAACCAATATGGCTACTCAGTGCCCTCTTCTTGGTGCTGCCAGGAACCAGGAAGCCTGGGGGACTCTTAGCTGACACACCCTTAGGAGAAAAACACAGGTAAGACACAATCTTGTCATCAAAAATATTTCCTTAGTGATGCGTGTTTCCGGCTAATTGCTTAGACAAAAGGTAGATTACATGAAGCCCTGTTCAAGAGCTCATTTGGAAGTACTGACATCTGCTGGTCATTTGATGTACAGTAGCACTATCGTGATAATATATGTAGGCTAAATAGCAGTGGATATTTAAACATAAATTCTACCCATCCTCTCTGAATTTGATCAGATCTATGTTATCATTGGGAGATATCGTGTTAAATTGGTATCCATCTGCTGCAAGCACATTATGGAGCCACCAAAAAGGCTTTTTCACCTCCAAAATGTTCTTGCAATGTCCTTGCAAGCTTGCGAAGATCCTCAGAATCCCCTAAGATCCAGTTCAGGCAAAAAACTAATTCCCGCTTGTTTTCAACAGCTCGAGTCACATAATGAGAGAAACGGGGCCTTGTTTATCTTTGGTCAAGTGATATTCTGAAGAACAATGCTCGACACAAGCCTCGGGGCTTCAGTGTGAAACGTAACATCACCAGTCAGAGTATAAATTGGTTCTTCTACCCATTGGGATACAAATCAGGTAGATGTTAAAGCAATATTTTCCATCACCTTACCCAAACTTGCCATACTAATTTAAATTTAGGCAGACATTAACCAGTTCCAGCTGGATGGCTGCAAGCAAGAACTTCTTTGCACAAATGCTAAATTCTTCCATGTGTACTGGCCAAGTAGTGAAGAGGACCTTCATTACAAGTCCCAAAATACAACAGGGTGCTTTATATTATGTAAAGACCCAATATCAATATCATTATGGGGGGGGGGGGGGGGGGGGGGGGGATGGGGGGGGGGGCAAAAGAGACACTGTGGAAAAAAAACAGAGATGGACAATAACTGATCAAATGCATGCTAGCATGTATAATGTAAACAGAATTGGTCCAAGAACAGAGTTTTGTACAAGACTTTCCATGTACATGGAGTCTATTATACATGCCTAAGTAATATCTACTGCAGTTTAGTTCTGTGGTGGGCTCTGAAACCTTACTGAATAGTACTTCAGTAAACTGAGTAGTTTTACAACTACTATTTCAAGAATTTTTTATTTTTTTTGATAAAAGGTAGGTTGGACATTGACCTATAATTAGCTAAGACAGCTGAATCATGTGATTGCTTTTAGAAAGAAGTGTCAGGCCTAAAAATATCCGCAGCAGATGAATAATATGTGAAAGCTGTGTCCTTAAGAAAAAGAAAAAAATGGAGCAACGACCTGACACAGGACCCGAGAGTCCAGTTCATCCATATATGGTTCACTGAAGCCTCTTTAGAATTCAGTGGAAGGATGGCTGTGAAGAAGCCATTCTTAAGGAAGGGAGAAAAGACTGAGGTATGATCGGGACTAAAAATCTGTGGCAACTGGATTTATGTGTGATGAATCCAAATTTGATATTTTTGGTTCAACTTTATGGTTTCCACAACCATAAATATGGTGGAGGTTTTGTTGTGGTTTTGGGCAGTGGGACTGTAAACAGAATCAAAATTGATAGAATTACAAACAAAGAAAAGCAGAGTCAGGTTTTAATCCACCATCTGGAAAATATCCGATTGGTAATGTCTTCATTTAGCGAAATATAAAGTAATGACAGCTGAGTCATTCCTTATGCACACTACTGTAAAGTCTTTGGTTATGCGTTATGTGCTCAAGGAGCTAAAGAGCTTCCTGAGAGCCTTTAATTTGATGAAACTGTAAATTTTATTAGCACATGCGCCATTTTTTCTTTTATTAAAAGTCCAGATGTCTGCAATGGAACAAGACTTACATAATGCACAACATCATAAAACAATGGACCTTAATAAAGAGCAATTTGT
The DNA here is from genome assembly GCF_963969265.1 of Rhamphochromis sp. 'chilingali'. Lineage (NCBI taxonomy): Eukaryota > Metazoa > Chordata > Actinopteri > Cichliformes > Cichlidae > Rhamphochromis > Rhamphochromis sp. 'chilingali'. Next base: position 13,502,919 of record NC_137944.1, read on the forward strand.
GGTGCAGGCAACAATATGAAAAAAAAGAGCCAAGTGGGTGTAATGGCATGAATATTTCTGTTTTATTAAGCAACCCTCAGTCATGTAAGCTATTGTGCCTTCACACCATCAAATTGGCATATCTCATTTGAAGCTTTGAGAAGTAATCCAAATGTCTAAAGAAAAGAAAGTGAACATGCAAACTCCTCACAGAGGACCTGGTAATATGAAGGACCCTGTTGCTCTGAGGAGAGAGCCACTGAGATATAAGGATCTGACAAATTGTACTTCTAGAGCAAATCCTCAAACGTAAACATATGCAATCAGTAGTCAGGTAATCAGTCGCAAGATTAAAACCAGTGAGACATCAAGTGAACTGATCAGCTCACAGTAGTGTCCTGCTATAAGATCTTTGGATATGGTCTTGATGTTGATGTTACTGTTACTCTGACACGTACCACCCTCCTAAATTTTATTGGAGCGCACCAGCTGATGCCCAACAGAGGCCCCGTTTCCAGTTTCCAATCTTCTCGATAGGTCAGAGCTGTTTTAGTGACATTAGCTGGAACACTATTGATCCATGGAACACATCTGGTGACAGCACAGCGCAACAGTTACCCGCTTACATTGTTTACAATCTGGCAGCTTACTCAGACAGTGGATATCAAACTGTGTAACGCATCCTAAATTGAATATTTACAATTGTGAACAATCCGATGTATCTGAAGACTTTTTTAAAAGAGTTCACATCAGGGAAGCACGCGGGATCAATCTAAGTTACATTAATTTCTGAACTGCGTCAATAATGTTTCACACCGGAAGGGAACAAAATAATACCCCGTCACTGAGCGCTTTACTTGCTTTCTGAATTCATCGATATTAAGTGGTTTTTCTAAAAAGCTTGAAGTGCCAAAGGATATTAGATGCATTTGACTCTTTTTAATCGCTGCCTTGGCTTTGGTGAATAAGCATTCCTGGCCTAATATGAAAAAGAATGAAAAAACAAAGTGAGACATTCACTGACTTCCAGCCAAGGAAAGAGGTCTGCCTATAATGGGATTTAAACTAAAAACAAGGAAAGTAGGTTAGAATATCCTTCGCCTCATTCCAGCCATTGTGATCCCTCAACTGACAAATGATGCTCAGTGTGCTCCAGACACCATGTCAGAATGTGCAGCCGTTTGGTGTCAGTGGGCTAGACAGGTGCAAGGAGTAGAAAGAGTAGCTGGACTGAAGAATGCTAAATGAGGGAATGGGGTGGAAAAGAGAGCATATGGGGTGGGATGAGGTAAGAAGACTAAAATTAATATATCTTCTAGCTTATGAATGATCTCCCACATCCTATTCATGCATAATGTTTTTTGGTTGTTGTTTTTTTTTCTTGCTTGAGTGCATAAGCGAGCAATGTAAAAAAAAAAATACCCTTAAGATCTGAGGAAAGGTGAGAGAAAACACCTCGCATGGCATCCTCAATATGTCAAACACCCATTTCCGCTCACAAACAGCTGGATATTCTCTAAATCTGCAGGTGTGAGGCGTGTTTATGCTTCTGTAGCTTGTAGTCCTCTCCCTAGAAGATCCTAGTGCACCCACAGACAGACATGCAAACATTTGCTCTCGCTTGCATAAACCCCACATAGATGGTGTAGAGGTATTCTCTCGCAGAGTCTACTAGATGGCTCGCTGGTTTCCGTTACTTTATCAGTGTCATTTGCAAGGTGTTTCATATTCATCGTACCTGGAGAATGGCTTTAGCACCATTGTTTCCTGCCATAACCCTCCCCCACCTCCCCGTTCCTCTCTTTCTCCTTGTCTCATTGGCACAGGCCTCCTCTCTCAGTGGAGGTGTGTGCAGATCCAGCTGGTGTGTGTCATGCTCTGCTGCTTGGTGCTGCACAGTAATGGACGCAGTGGCCAAGAGAGCAGCTGGACACACACACACACGTGTGCACACACAGACACACACACACGGGCAAGAGGAAAGTCTTCCCAGAGACTCACTATTCATTTCCCTCATTACCATACTGCTTGTGTCTGAGTGAGAACAGGTCCAGGTGGAGGAAAATATGTGCTGTTGTTTCACCCTGGAGCTCCATCCAAGCACCTCTGAAAGCTTTCAGCGTGATGACCAATAGTACGTTTCCATTTCCATCAAACCCGAAATGTCACAGGAGTAAAGGTTTAAGCCTGAACTTACAATTACTGGATTTAAGCCTAAACTGCCATTTGTAACAATATAGAGGCAATCACAAGAGCTCTGTAAACAAATCGATCTTGGTTACAAGCCTTTTTTTCTTTTTGCACTGCTCACAGCCAGCTGCCTCATGTCAGTCAGGTCAGATGCTTAAAGGAAAGCACCACTGCAAAACCCCATACATTTCAGCACATATCACAACAGAGAAAGCAGATCTTTGAATCATTAATCAAAGATCCCTACTAAGATTCTTGAACTTGAGCAGTAGTTACCAAATTCCAACTACTGCAGTAATACACTGCAAATTTGGTAACGTTAGATAAATGCCAATACCAATGCTTTTAACCTACAAATGCAGTCTAGTTCAATTTACAAATATTTACATATATACATTATATATACATACACACACACATTCAGATAGATAGATAGATAGATAGATAGATAGATAGATAGATAGATAGATAGATAGATAGATAGATAGATAGATAGATAGATAGATAGATAGATAGATAGATAGATAGATAGATAGATAGATAGATAGATAGATAGATAGTGCTTTGAGCATAGCTCCCTTGTGGGAAATTTAAAGTCAAAGTGTTTGAAAAGCTACTTCAGCCACTCTGAAATGAAACTTTTGATCCAGTCTCTGAAATAAAGTCATAGTTTCATAGTGTCAGAGCATAATTTTCAGTGTTACAGCTATACAAACACTGAGCATCACGTTCACTGCCTTATAAAAAGAAGTAAAGGCACAGTTCATGTGACATTACAGCAGTCTGTCTTTCTCTCGTCCTCCACCCTACAGTTTTACAGCTCCCCCTAGAGAGAGTCCTATGGAAGAAATATAGTATCATCAGAATTCAAGTATTTTTAGACATTGAATTTATGACACTGAATTTTTATCCTCCAAATTTCCCTGCAAAAATTCACCTGCAAAAATTCACCTGCAAAAAATTCACCTGAAAAAAATTCACCTGCAAAAAATTCACCTGCAAAAATTCAACTGCAAAAGTGATGAACTTTAATGACCCAAGCCAGAGCAATCAGCACCAGATCGAGTCGAGTGGCTCTCGGCCAATTAAATTACGCTGTTTGATCACATGACACCGTTAGCCAGCAGTTTGTCTCCTAAAAGAGAGCTGTTTAGAGGTGAGTGATTAAGTTTTTCTCCTAAATAGAGATCATTACAGAACGCCTAGTCCTACTTAAAATCCCATTTATTTTTATTTTATCATCTACTCGAACTAAGGAAAACGTTTGACTAACTCAAAGACAATTTCCACGCCTCCCCTGCCTGACTGCAAAGGCAGTTTTGAATTTAGGAGCAGCAAGATGGAAGCGGCAAACCCTGGCGATTCTCCGGTAAGTATATTGTTTTTTATCTTCAAGTTTGTCTTTTGAAACCTTAATTTTATTTAAATCCGTTGCTCACGTATAAAGTACACAGACGGGGTCTTTGCTCAACTCGTCTGAGGCGTGTCTCACTAAGCGCTACATGCTAGCATCCTGCTAACCGAGCTACCCTTTACATGCTGTGCTTTAGAAAATAGGATACTCGTTAAAAAATACTCCGCAGATATTGATAGATAGACGAACACTGCAAATATAATGTTGTAAACGAAAACGGCCTTTGGTGAAGTGGTAAAATACACCATGAATAAAGCCATAGAGTGAATGGCTGCCATGGTTGCAGAACAGCCTGATTTAATGACAAGAATGGGGAAGAGTGAGGCGAAGTGAACCAAAGCCACAAAACACGGTCAGACAAGGCGGCAAAAGGGCAGTGATCTGTCCGTCAGTATGAAGTTGGTGTGTGCTTTGGTGAACAAAAACTCCAGACTGGTAGCAGGAAGGTGGGAGACTCGTGTTTCACTGGAATAGTGGTGAATTAAAACATCCTTTGTTGGGGACATTTAGGTGTAAATGCATCCATACAGGCAAGACAGAGGCAGACCAGACAGTGAAGAAAACAAGGCAAACATTAGAAATATTAAAACGGAAATATAGGATTAATATAACATACAATTGGGGAAAATGTAAGGAACACAATGTAAATGATATTGTAAAGTCATTAAAACAGCATACTCTGATTAAAAGAAACAGATAATTGGGTAGGATGATGATGATAATGATGATAATAATAATAATAAAAAAATAAAAAAAATGTACAAGATGGGTATGTATACTTGTAGCCAGAACTTAACAACTATAAAGTTGTAGCATGTCAGTACTAGAGCAGGGCGATATGGCCAAAAATATTTATCACGATATATATTTGAAAATTTGCGGTAACGATATAACCGACGATATAATTGATGCGAGACAAAATACAACTCCACAACATTACTAGCGCAAAAAGACAACCTTCCATTTATTTTCACTTAAACAAGAAGCTGGTTTTTATGTACATTAAAGCTTTATAAAAATGTAACAGTGCAAATGCAAATTCCTTGCTGAAAGTTTAACCAAAAGGCATTTCCAGTAGAAATGGGCTGACATATCCTGAGCATAACCATGTATAATATCCACTGAAGTTAAAAAGAGGTGCTTTGCAACATTAAACTGCAGTGTGCAGTACGTATTTTTCGGACCATAAGGTGCACGGGATTATAAGGCACATTAAGCGAAACAAAGCAGTCAGATAAATCAAACTTTATTAAACTCATTCTTCTTGCTTCCTCCACTTCTGTACCATTGATTCATTAATGTTGAATTCTCTGGCAGCTGCTCTATTCCCATGTTGCTGCAGTATATTAATGACTAACCTCGTATTGTGGATGGATTATCTCAGTTGTTCTCCTGACTGAAGTTTGGTCCGTTTACAGCATCCTGCCATGCGATTGCATTTGTCTCTAACCATGAAGAACCTTCACGTTAACTTTTATAAGTGGAAAAGTGTTAGTGTTCGTCCTTCAGCTTCACTGTTTATGTTATGCTAACATAGCTGTGTCGCTAGCGAGCACGTAGCACATCATTATATACCAGCTAGCCCAACTTCAGTAACCCTGCAAACATCGCTGCTGTTTAGTTTCCTGTCTTCATTTATGTTGGAAGTGATAGCAGAGCTGTACGTTTGATTTTTTTTCAGAAATCTCTCAGTCAGAACATGCAATATCATGCTTAGGTAACTAGCGAGCTAACTTCCGCTAGCTTCCTGCTAACTTCTAACTCCGTTAAATGTAATAACTTTTGTTTTCATGGATGCCTGGAAGTTAAACTTTATAGTTACACCTGGTAAAGCAGCAATGCTGATCGTTTTATTAAAGATGAAAGAATTTAGACAGTTTTTAACTCTAAGTGATGCTGCAGTGTTGTTTGACCTGAAGTATACGGAGTTTAGGACCCAGATTACTCCCAGATTTAAGAGCATCTTAGTCCGACAAATATGACAATAACAACGGCTGCTTGCATGTTGTGCAAAAAAATGTGCTTTGTTGTGTATCTGATGGACAAACACCAAACCAGTTCCACATCACGGAAGTTGCACCATTTTTACAAACCAATTCTGGTTCATCTGTTTCACTCAACAATCGGCCATGTGCGTATGAAAACAAAGGCACTGCGCATGCGCGTTTTACTCCCATTCTATCGCGATATTTCATTTTCCTATCGTTGCCTAACATTATACCGGTATTACCGTGAACGGTATAATATGGCCCAGCCCTAGTCAGTACCTTACCCCATCCATTATATCCACACTTTCAGAAAAGGATATGGTCAATATCTTTACAAATACTATCTAAACTTAAACTGGATATTCCCTCTGCTTCTTCTGCTTCTCGTATACACCCTCAGGGTTTGTGATCAGCCAGCGGCTGATATGATCATTAATCCTGTAAAATAATATTCTTTCGGTTTATGAATCTGTTTGCATGGATTTCTTAATCTGTTTCCACTGTTAGCAGAAGTTGTGGTGTGCTGCTCTCCAAGACTACAAGCTGCGTTAAAGTTGGAAGTAACTGGCCGATGTTCCACTGTTGAAGATAGCTGTGCCCATTTGTTGCACATTGTGGGTATGGAGAAGTTGAGGCCCTTGCAGGCTACCCACAATTTCCCCAAACTGAGCGATTATACATCTTCCTTCCATATTTGTATCTTGTGTCACTAAAAATAATTTTATTTAATTTTATACATTGATTAATGACCTGCAGAATCTCCTTATCATATTAAGTGATTCATAATTGTCACTTTATGCTTTCTCCATCTTGAAAGTGATGACATCCTTGCATTACATCCTTTAGGTTCATTTTCTGCAGGCAGGTTTCTGACAGAGAACAGGCAGATTTACACTATAACATGCAGCGTTCTATAGATGGACACATAAAGAAATGAAAAATTACATGTATGTGCTAACTTTCTAAACACTGTTACATTAATGATTAAGTAGATAAAACATTTATGTCAGCCTTGGCTCATAGTTCATTTAAAGACAAGAACTTTGTGTGTGTTTCAGGTCCTGCACTCTCAAAGACTGAATGAACCAGCATGGCAGCCATGGGTCACTGTGAGCATCACAGGGAAGGTTGAAGCCGCCCACTGCAGCTGTAAGGCCGGAGTCACGGAGACCTGCACCCACGTCACTGCTCTTCTGTTTAATGTAGGGGGGCGATCGTGGCTCAGGGGGGCGATCGTGGCTCAAGAGTTAGGAGTTCGCCTTGTAATTGGAAGGTTGCCGGTTCGAGCCCCGGCTTAGACAGTCTCGGTCGTTGTGTCCTTGGGCAAGACACTTCACCTGTTGCCTACTGGTGGTGGTCAGAGGGCCCGGTGGCGCCAGTGTCCGGCAGCCTCGCCTCTGTCAGTGCGCCCCAGGGTGGCTGTGGTTACAATGTAGCTTGCCATCACCAGTGTGCGAATGTGTGTGTGAATGGGTGGATGACTGGATATGTAAAGCGCTTTGGGGTCCTTAGGGACTAGTAAAGCGCTATATAAATACAGGCCATTTACCATTTAGAAGCAACAGTGATCTGTGGCACAAGGACTGTTACAGATGAACCTGCATACTGGGTTTTGCTGGGTAATATGACCAAGATACAGCCAGAGGTTGGCCATAAGATAGACTTCTCTTCAGCTGCCCAAAAAAAGGCTCTTGATCAGAACAAACAGACCATCTGTAGTGACAGGTAAAAGGAGCCGTCCTCAAAAAAGAAAAATCCCACCTGCTACTGTGGAGGAGTTGTCACTGCTATAATGCCATCATGTTTTATCTAGGGGTCTAGATTTATGCCTGTAGTGCACTGCCATGTAAATAATTTGCATTTACTGAATGAGTATCACTGTTCAAAAATTGAATAAAGAAACAAACTAATTTTTGCCTTTTTTTTATTAAAACCACTTTATAGAACATCACATCAGTTACAATGTAGAATCCATGTCACTGGAGAATTTTGATTCAATAAACAGTAAAAAGGTGAGCTGTGAAGACCAAGGACAAGTGCAGCTCACAGGTTTTCTATCCAAGGAATCCCAGAAGATTGCATGGTGTCATTGCCCAGCAGTTGTTCGCAGGACATATGGACTCAACCTCAACAATCCCTCACACTGAGCAGCATGAAGTGACAGTGCAGAGGAAAAACTCCCCTTTAACAAGAAGAAACCTCCAGCAGAACCAGAACCTGGTTCAGTACCAGCAGCCATCTGGGTTTGGAGGAGAGAGACAGACACAGAACTACCAAAAGTATTTTTTTTTTTTTTATGTGATTGACTGTTGTTGTAATTCAAGCCCTGAGTGTAGAGCAGGTAAGATATAAAGTTGCATCCTAAATTCATGCAGAGTGTTTAGTTTATGACTTTTTCACCTGGTCATTTCTTGATGAACAGATGGTCTTTTAGGGTTGACCAAGCTGGTACCTTGACTCTGTTCTCTGCAAGATGTTGCAAAAAACAAAATCATATGGAGACAATATTGGACACAAAATATATAACAATTTAGTTAAATATAGCATTAACTCATAGGTCTTGCTAAAGTAAACCTTGTATTCTGATTCATCACAGCAGCAGTTCAGTTGGATGATGTCAGTAACTGCAGCAAGTGTCTTGCTGACTGAATAATTACATCTTGCATAATCTGAAACAAACACATAAAGACAGAAACAATTTATAAATTAATGTTTGATAAAATCTAAGAATTAATCATTTATTAGATACCAATATGGATATGTCTACCATAAAACTTGTGTGGAGCGAAGTTACATTCAATCAAGATGGTCTGGCATGCTACAACTTTGTAGTTAAGTTCTGGCTACAAGTATACATACCCATCTTGTACATGTTCTTTAACATTATTATTATTATCATCATCATCCTACCCAATTATCTGTTTCTTTTAATCAGAGTATGCTGTTTTAATGACTTTACAATATCATTTACATTGTGTTCCTTACATTTTCCCCAATTGTATGTTATATTAATCCTATATTTCCGTTTTAATATTTCTAATGTTTGCCTTGTTTTCTTCACTGTCTGGTCTGCCTCTGTCTTGCCTGTATGGATGCATTTACACCTAAATGTCCCCAACAAAGGATGTTTTAATTCACCACTATTCCAGTGAAACACGAGTCTCCCACCTTCCTGCTACCAGTCTGGAGTTTTTGTTCACCAAAGCACACACCAACTTCATACTGACGGACAGATCACTGCCCTTTTGCCGCCTTGTCTGACCGTGTTTTGTGGCTTTGGTTCACTTCGCCTCACTCTTCCCCATTCTTGTCATTAAATCAGGCTGTTCTGCAACCATGGCAGCCATTCACTCTATGGCTTTATTCATGGTGTATTTTACCACTTCACCAAAGGCCGTTTTCGTTTACAACATTATATTTGCAGTGTTCGTCTATCTATCAATATCTGCGGAGTATTTTTTAACGAGTATCCTATTTTCTAAAGCACAGCATGTAAAGGGTAGCTCGGTTAGCAGGATGCTAGCATGTAGCGCTTAGTGAGACACGCCTCAGACGAGTTGAGCAAAGACCCCGTCTGTGTACTTTATACGTGAGCAACGGATTTAAATAAAATTAAGGTTTCAAAAGACAAACTTGAAGATAAAAAACAATATACTTACCGGAGAATCGCCAGGGTTTGCTGCTTCCATCTTGCTGCTCCTAAATTCAAAACTGCCTTTGCAGTCAGGCAGGGGAGGCGTGGAAATTGTCTTTGAGTTAGTCAAACGTTTTCCTTAGTTCGAGTAGATGATAAAATAAAAATAAATGGGATTTTAAGTAGGACTAGGCGTTCTGTAATGATCTCTATTTAGGAGAAAAACTTAATCACTCACCTCTAAACAGCTCTCTTTTAGGAGACAAACTGCTGGCTAACGGTGTCATGTGATCAAACAGCGTAATTTAATTGGCCGAGAGCCACTCGACTCGATCTGGTGCTGATTGCTCTGGCTTGGGTCATTAAAGTTCATCACTTTTGCAGTTGAATTTTTGCAGGTGAATTTTTTGCAGGTGAATTTTTTTCAGGTGAATTTTTTGCAGGTGAATTTTTTTCAGGTGAATTTTTGCAGGTGAATTTTTTGCAGGTGAATTTTTGCAGGTGAATATTTTTGCAGGGACATTTGGAGGATAAAAATTCAGTGTCATAAATTCAATGTCTAAAAATACTTGAATTCTGATGATACTATATTTCTTCCATAGGAGTCCAAACAGAAGAGGTTGCAGCTAAGAAGCCAGGCTAGTGGTGTGAAAAAGTGTTTGCCCCCTTCTTGATTCCCTAGTGTTTTGCATTATTTTTAACACTTACAAATTTTTAATATTAGACAAACATAACCTGAGTAAATAGAAAATGCAAACTGCATTTTCTATACTTCAATGATGATTTCATTGACTGTGGGAGAAAAGTTATCCAAGTCTACTTGTTCCTGTGTGGAAAAAGTTAAACGAGTTAGCTGTGATTAACCACATTTTTTGGAAAGCTCAGTTCAGTTACACTAAACGCACACAGGCCTGAGTACTTGCAGACCTGTAAAAGTACATCGACAGCTCATCCAGGAGTTCACAAAAGAACTCAGAACAACATCAAAGAAACGCAGGCTTCCAGCGTCTCAGTTAAGGTCAGAGTTCATCAACAATAATGTTCATGCTTTCATTTGCATATAAGCAATTACACATTTGAAAAAAGGTCAAAACTTCCATCTATATATCATTATTGCAAAAAAAATTATATGGTAAAACAAAGAAATAAATATATTTGTATAGTGAAAGTTGTCAAAACTGACAAAATTCAGATTGAAGCAGAAGTCCTAAATAAAATTTGTTTTTAAGCGATGGCTGGGCATCTGCTATGGAAATACAGCGAGGTAATAATGGTACTATTTGAGCAATGCTTTTGAAGGCAGCATTTTCAGTCCAATTTTATTGGGGTTTTACACCAAAACACCACAGATCCATGCCTACACAGATGGAGATTTCATGCTATAACAACTAAGTTAATCCATTTTTCATTGAATCAGTGGATTTAAATTGTCGTTTTGGGTAATTCACTACCGCAGTTTTTACACACTCTGCAATCTGCCAAACAACAAATAGGATAATGTGAAAAAACCTCTGCTGGACTCAGTACAAAGGCACAATAGGTGTCATTAAGCCATATTCAGGTAACAAATTGATTGGGTTTTTGACTTTAAGATGCTTCCTAGCTTTTAAAGGCAAAATATTACACTCATTTCCAGCTCCATATTTCTGATCTTGGAACTTAATGGAGTAGCTTTTTTATGAATCAGAGTTAAAAATAATACTTATTTATCTTGTACTGGACCCTGGTGCAGATGCCCCTCTCCTTAAGTCACATTGGCTCCCTCTTGGAAACAGAAGGAGGGAACAGCAGATGGGTGGTACTGCTGTGCTCACAGCCAGAGCTCGGTGCCTGAGATTACCATATTAAGGACACCCCCACTCATTCAACTCACGCAAAGCACACATGGATAAAATACAGCCTGGGGGATGGAAACGGCCCAGTGTCTGGAAAGAAAAAAAAGAAACTCCCCAAAAAATCAATAAGAAGCAGCATTAGACAAACAACTCCAACAACTTTGTACTATTTAACTCCATCCAATCAAGTGAATGTTTTGTCACTGATGATGAAGGCATGCATTTCAGTTAACTGGCAAGGCATTAACTCATTTAAATATCTTTAATGTTATTGATATATTTTGTAACCTATAACCACGTTTCAATTCAGTTTTTCACTATGCAAGCCATCACTTATTTTATCTGAGTCAGTATGTCAAACAAATGTTCTGATAATGAGCAAAGACTACAAAAACACTAAACTGTGTGAAACAGAGCATTTACACCAATCAAACTTTTTAGTCACAGTGTAGCATCGAGTCAATTAAACTTCTGGGATATTAATCTGGTTAGTTAAGTAGCGGAGGGGGTTATTATTCAGTCTCAGCTGCTTTGATGTTACAGTTACTCTAAGATAAGATAAGATAAGATAAGATAACCTTTATTAGTCCCACACGTGGGAAATTTGTTTTGTCACAGCAGGAAGTGGACAGTGCAAAAGTTATGAGGCAAAAATTAGAATACAATAAGAATAAATACAGTACACAACTGTACAGAATAGAATAAAATAAAATACTATATACAGTAGAATAAAATAAAATAAATATACAATAAGATAAGAATAGAATACAAATACAAATACTATATACAACTGAGTAAAAATACAACGATGCCAGAAAGGATTATTGCACTTAGTGTTATTGCACATGTGTGGATGTGTGTGTTTGTTCAGTTAAAGTCTTTGTTGTGGAGTCTGACAGCAGTGGGGAGGAAAGACCTGCGAAATCTCTCCGTCCCACACCGTGGGTGCCGCAGTCTCCCACTGAAGGAGCTGCTCAGTGCTGTCACAGTCTGCTGCATGGGGTGGGAGATGTTGTCCATCAGGGATGACAGCTTAGCCGCCGTTCTCCTGTCACTCACCACCTCCACTGGGTCCAGAGGGCATCCTAGAACAGAGCTGGCCCTTCGGATCACCCTGTTCAGTCTCTTCCTGTCCCCAGCAGAGATGCTGCCGCCCCAGCAGACCACACCATAAAAGATAGCAGAAGCCACAACAGAGTCATAGAAGGTCTTCAGGAGTGGGCCCTCCACTCCAAACGACCTGAGTCTCCGCAGCAGGTACAGCCTGCTCTGCCCTTTCCTGTAGAGGGCGTCTGAGTTATGAGTCCAGTCCAGTCTATTGTTCAGATGAACACCAAGGTACCTGTAGCTGTCCACAGCCTCAATGTCCATACCTAGGAGAGCCGGACAGGGCCGTAGAAGGTCCTAAACCTATGGAATGATTTTTATAATGTACGCATGAGCAAAAACAATCTGAGCAAACAATTACACTTCACAGGCGCAATTAAAGTCTTTGCGCATAATGAGCACTCTTACAGTCCTACAAAAATGACCTCCAGCAGGCCACTGGTGTGAATGTCTTTGACTAAACAATCAGGAACAGAGTCCATGAAGGTGACCTGAGAGCCCAACATTCTCTAATTGCCTGACTGGAAAATGCCATCAAATACCAGAATTAGCAGGTCCACCACTGGCACCATGTGCTTTTCACAGATGAGGGCAGTTTCACCCGTTCACATGTCTATAGAAGAATATTATGCTGCCTGTGACATTGTTCAGCATAACCGGTTATGTGATGGATCGGTCATGTAGTGCGGTATATCCATCTACCTGTGCACAGACCTTTAGAGCAGGGGTGGGGAACCCCAGGCCTCAAAGGTCTGTGTCCTGCAGGTTTTAGGTATAAGCCTGGGTCAACACACCTGAATCAAATGATTAGTTCATTAGCAGGCCACTGGAAAGCTTCAAGACATGTTGATGAGGTAATTTAGCCATTTGAATCAGCCGTGTTAGATCAAGGACACATCTAAAACCTGCAGGACACCGGCCCTCGAGGCCCCCACCCCTGCTCTAGAAGCTAGGCAACGGCACCCTGACTGCCATTAGGTATCAAGATAAAATCCTTGAACCCATTATCAGGCCCAACACTGGTTCAGTGGGTCCTGGGTTCCTTCTGGTGCATTGTCGTGCACTAGGAGGAACCTGGTGAGGCCAGTCATGTGGCAAGAGTATGCAGGCAGTTCCTGGACGATGAAAGCATTGATACCATTGACTGGCTTCCACGCTCGCCTGACCTAAAGCCAACAGAACACCTGTGGGACCTTATGTTTCAGTCCATTCAAGGCTGCCAGGTTGCACCTCAAGCTGTCTAAGAGTTCAAATTCAGCCCTCTGTAGGTTGATCATTTTTGTTTCCCTCAAACAAAGTGGCATCCTTCCATTCCTAACACATTAGCCAGTCTATAACAGTATACAGTACATATCCAACATCATTTTCTTCTGCCTCATTGAGACCTGATGTGTTTTCTAAGTGTTACTTTTATTTAGTTATTTTTGTAGAAGTGTATATGGCAGAATATTTATTTTTGGGTCCTGTCCTGGTGCTTTTGGCAAAGTGCATGTAGACTAGAACACATGCAGCTGTTGCAGGCCTCATTTGAAGCCTTTGTTTCTTAATTACTCAGGTCTGAACAAACACACACTTTGTTCCACATCAAAGCAGTCACAGATTTGTTAAGGATCATTTCATCTGCTTGTCTGTGTACCGACTTGTGTCTGTACAACTTGTACCCACCCCACTCTGCCTCCTTTTATCTTTCTCTAACTGATTCCTAACCATCTAATTGTATTTATTTGACTGATAATTTAAAACCCAGCGGAAGATATTTAGCCAGTTTTTCATTTATGGAGAGACAGGCTTATTCCGAGGACAGGCAAAAGGTTTTCAATCAGAGACAAGACTACATTTCACTCAGGGGGGATTACAGGTTGGCATTATTTCAGCGCCAAATCCCATCAAAACAGTGACTTCACACAGTGTGCTGCCAGCTTTTCCCATTTTCATATCACTCAACTTCAGCCACTACAATTTCATAATGATTTTCTTAGCACAGCGTTGTGCAAATGCTTTATCATTTGCAGGGGCTAAAACTTCATGCTGCTGATTAAAACCAGGCAACATTTGCAGATGATGACTGAGTCATTATTAACAGTAAGCTGCTTGGCCATCAAAATGTCACACCCGTGTTTCTGGCCCTGCATGACTCACACTGATGAGTTCTTGTTTTGTTTAGTTATAAATTCTCTCATTTGGCCTGATTTGCTGAACAGTCCACACACTAGGAAGCTGTGCCTGTCAACACATTTCATGCCTTTTAATGTATTTAACAGATTTTAACCACTGTCACACTTATCTTTTTGGGTTTGGTTTGGGGTTGCAGCTGTTTGTCACACAACCAAGGGAGTTAGAAGATACTGAACTGCAGTTTAGTAATATCTAAACTACTCTAAATGTAGGATTTATTTAGGGTACTCAAATGTAATATAGGTCCAGTTTAATGTGCTGGGCATTCAATTCATCCATTATCATCTTTACAGGCTAAACCATGAAATAATTTGAAATAAGCATTTGATTTATTAAAAGACTGGCAAACCTTAGTTCAAGGTCATATATACATACAAACACACACTCTGCATCTCTGTGAAGCCTCTTTTGCAGCCATAGCTATGAGGTTCAGCGCTGGTTCAAAAGGGAAAACTAAAATCTGGAAATGGGGATGAGGGAGAGAATGAAAGAGATAAGAAGGAGAAGAAGTAATGGAAATAGACCAGTGAATGCACTCCAACTTAGCAGGGAAATACAATAAGATCATGCAGAAGTATTAAAAATGTATATCAATAGATGGAGTGTATGAGATGAAAACATGAGCAAAAGCAGATAGACAGAGGGGGGAGTGATGGATGAGAAAGGCCAGAGCATATCCATGACTAAGCAAGTGAGATGAGAGCAGAGAGCGCTGAAGATGAGCGAGGAAAAACAGGGAGAACAAAAGCAGCAGAAGAACAGTGCAGAAACAAATGGGGGTAAGGAACAGAAGGAACTGGGGGGAAAAAAGGAATAATCAATGGTTTTATTAAACCAGTTCATTTCATGTAATAGTGTTTCAGACATATAGTATAGACAGCTACAAGGGCATTCAATAACCTCTTCAACCTCTCACAGCTCTTTGCGTAAGAATATTCCATTCACGCAGGATCTTGTCGAGAGATTCTTTGAGTTTTGCCAGCCTTTCCTCTGTAAAACCCATGCATGCAGCGCTTGTGTCAATTACAATCCAATTTTCCAGTCTTAATACAATGCCTTATGTGTGTTCATTCCTTTTATCCACAATGGCCATGAAGTACATGTTAGACGGTGAAGAACGGTCAAGTGATGCGAGGCGCACATGTGGCAGAAACCCCACAACAAGAAATGTTTGAATTGGTTTGCAGACAAACTTTATTTATATGTGACTTGTTTCTGGGATTACAGATACAAAGAAATGCTTGCAAACAAAGTATTTGGCGAATAACATAGTTTTCACATTTGAACAATAGTTGCTAAAAAGAAATCTGAAAGAAGTCTACAAAAACCAACCAAATCACATCTGAATTATATCCACACTCCTATTTCTGTGCAAAAAAAGAATTGAAAGTTATTTGTAGGTTATTTGTCCCAAATATGCAACTGTGTGAAAAGACACAATTTTACACAAACAAAAATAAAACTATGGACAAGCCAGTGTTTGTGCTTGTTTCACTGGCCAATCTGGGAGAGCGTAAACCTCATGTTTCATTTGACTTAATTATATTTGGGTAAACTTTAGAATGTATTTTTGCACGGTTTTCATTCCTCAGAACAAAGAACTGAGTTCCAAGAACTAAGATGGAACGGGCTGATCCCTGTGATTGCAAGAGGACCCAATCCTTTCAGTGTTCATGTGAGAATGGGCTGTGCCCCAAAAGTTTATGGGTTCAACTATTCATTTTAAGTCAGACTGTAAATTTTCATATTTTTAAGGCGCATTTCCTCATTTATAGTTCCTTAACAATCAGTTGATGAGCTTGTAAACTTGTATCTTTGTCCCAAGCTTTTGTTTTTTCTCACACACAGAAAAAATCCAAGTGAACCAAAGTGTGTTATTTCCAACCCCATGAGACTTTTTCTACCACTCCCAGCCACATGTGTCTGGAGCCGGAGCAACAAAAGTGAATATAGGAAGAACGTGCTGTGTTCTGGAATATTGGAGAATGTAGAGATTTTACATTCATTTTACGGCTAGTTGTGAGGCTGTACGGACCAAACCGTCTGTCGTACTCTTCTGCATCACTTAATGCAAAGGAAGTGTGGCTACAGGAAGGCATTTGTTTGGTCCCCACCTGAGTGCGATTGCAGTTTGTTGAACCACAGTTTGATTTAAGAGTACAAAAGGAGGACTGCTCTTCACAGTCAGTTTGAAAATACCAAGATGACGACTCAGCTCAAGGCTTTATAACAGGACTTCATTGTGTATCTTCTATACTGGATATGGTTAGTCCAACTTCCCAGAAGAAATCAACAGCACTGGCCTTCAACTTTTCCAATTCACCCCAGTTGTACTTTGAATAATTAGGATATGAAACAGATACACAATGAGTCGGTGTGGTTTAGACCAAGTTGGTCTACGTTTTCCATGTATGCAGTCCATTGACCTAAAAGTCCTATGGACTTCCAGTAGGTATACTGCCGTACTGTGGTTTTAGCACAGCTAACTTTGGAGGAGTGATTGTTACAATCAACAGCACATTAACATTTTTAGCTAAATATTCAATCTAAACTGGCAACTGCTCACACACGCCTAAAGACACACAAAAATAATTTACACAGTAATGTTGTATTTGATCTCATCGAGATGAAATAACTCAGATTTATGAGTTTCCTTCCTCATAGTTTATGAAATCTTTGCAGCCATTACACAGCAGCAGGACTGATGGGTGAGCTCCATCTGTAGCCTCTAATCTGAGGGATGTTCCCCACATTTCAACACTGCTGCACAATTATGCAAACGTTACACTGTGGATAACTCTATTAGAGTTCATCGTTTATCTACCAAAGGGTGTGCAAAATGTTAGGTGTTTTTAGTCTCATAGGTTCTACTCCTTGGTGTGTCTAGCTCTTTAGCAAAGATTTCATAAAGGAAATGGTATTTTCCTTCATTTTTCTCATTTTCTGTTGGTGAAAAGAAAATGGCTAAGATATACAAAACCCCCCCAAAAAAACCCTCTTCTGTTCTCGTATCCCATGACCAAACTTTTCAGAAAGTTTTGGCCAGACCAATTCTTCTGACAGTTGTCTAGCAGACAAACAGACAGGAACAGCATGACCCCATTAACTAAAGGAGAACATAATCGCCCAGAATAACCAGAATGAACCATAACCTGAAGATTGAAGGGAGGAAATTATTCTCTCCGTCCTGTCTTCTAGCACTGCAGGGCAAAGACTTCCAGAGGCTCCTCATTTGGCTGTGTGTGAATCCATGTGTCTATGATTATTCCTACATCTTAAAGCAAAATAGAGTCAATTATTCACAACCTTTAACTTACTGAAAAATTCAAAATAATATCTTTTGTAACCAGTTCCTTTTTAAAGCAGTTAAAAGTCAAACGTGACTGTAAATATCTACAAATCCTACGCATGAACACCCCCGCATCACATGCCAGACTGACATAAAACAAGACGTTGACTTCAGCAAGCAGTCAGCCCTCTGCTCTCCATGAGTCTGCACCCACAGAGGAAGCTGCAGAGCTCACACAGCATCTAAACCTGAAGAAATCATGTTTCCTGATTGCTGAATGTACTGTGTGAATGATAAGGTTTTCACTGTCGGGGTAATGTAAATCTGTTATTTTAGCCTCTTTCTGTGAATGTATGATGAATTAGCTCACCTATTGCCAGCTGGGATAGGTCGTGTTTCTTTTTGAAGTTATACCATTAGATGTAGTTTGGTAGAAAACGAAGACATTTCTCATCATCTCTGATATATCTGAGTTGTGACATGAACAGGTGTCAGACACATACTGTATTTAAAAGATGGAGCTAGCTAATCGGAGATCAACCATCAGTTTACATGATGAAGCTTTGAATTGAGCATTTTTATTGAGGCTGCTCTTAATGCTCCTTCAAGGGAGTGTTGGATCTGAAAAGCAGGGGTGGGACGACCTTCCAGCCTATCCTGTGCCGTCATGGATCTTACTCTACATACTTCCCTGGAGGCGGTATGTAGCAGATCCTCATTCAAAATGGGGCCTATCTATTCTTTAAAAGCAAAGGGACCAAACTTGAGTTATCAATCCATTCAACTATTAGCATGGCAGCAAACAGGCTGACACCCAAAACTGTGAAACTAATAGAGCATCGTGGGGATTAGTAGCTGTATGAATTTCAAATTGCAATCCCTAACACGAGTCATAAGTAAAATTAATCACATTGCTGGAACATGCTGCTGCCAAGACACTGCAGTCCAGAGTTTGAATGACATCTGGCTATGGTGCAAAGTCAGCGATATTAAAAGGAGACTAAGTGAACTATATATATGTATATATATTAGTTCATTTACATCTTGAGTATAAAACAAAGAATGTATTTGACATTTTGAGCACCCTTACAGTATTTTAATACAGTAAATCAGAGGTGGCAGAATAATCAAAGCAGTTCACACTTAATTATCTAAGTGTAAGTGTTTCTCCGCTGCTAGCACTTGCGAGAGCCTTTTGAATTCACCCATACTTTCAAACATGTCAAACTTCTATTCTTGCCCCAAGACCTCATTTATATACTGATACCCAGCCACGGAGCTTAATGATGAAGAACAATAGCTGAATAACCCTGTCCTTTTCAATCAATGGGCAAAAATGCCTCTTGTCGTAGAGTTCAGAAGATGAAGGATATTTCAAACAGCAAATTCAGTAATGAGGTTCTTAAGATACTGTGAGGAGACAAGAGGCAATTAAATTCCCAGGAATAAGGGGTGGGGGAAAGGTGTTGACTGAACAGACTGAAAAGATCGCAATTTGTTCTGAGTATAATTTTCGTTTATGCTTTTCTGTTCCTCCTGTACTAGTTCGCTTTGTGCATCTCAAAAGCTTTGTGTTTCCTGCCTCTTCCCCGCCTCCAATTTTCCGCCAAAAAGTTCTCTTGGCTTCTAAGTAATCGTAAGCAATACATTGGAAATAAATTGAGTTGTCAGTGGGTGATTGCTTACGTCTGGTTTAGCCATCTCATCTTTTCCTCTCCCACCATGCCCCTGCACTTCCCACCATCCATGTATGTCCGTGTTCTGTCTTTCAGTAGGTGCCCCTTCCGTAATCGCATCTCTCTCCTTTACCCTCCTCTTATTCCTTTTCTCCTCCTATCATTTTGGTGATCATTTTCTTTCCAGAATGTGTTCTTTGCTTCTCTATTACACCCATTCGCCCGTCTTCTTACTCTCCCTGCTCTCTCTTCCACGTTCCCTGGCTGTGAGGTGATGTATGGTCCCTGTCAGCGGCAGAATCAATGGGACGCCGGTTGTTTTAATTTAGCCTGGAAGCCCAGCGGATCCAGATCCTCAGTGTCATGGAAGAGCGATAGCGGTGGCCTTTCTCTTCTGTTTTTACTCCCCCCCCCCCTCTGTCCGCCCTGGCTCGCTGCATTGATCAACACTTAGCTCCCTTTGGACAAGGCTCTGTGGAGGCCTGCGCCATCTAAAGGCCTTAGAGAACACCTCGAGTCTGTTAACATGCTCTGGATGTGCATCAGCACCAATCGATGAGTCACCTCACAGCCTGAGATCCTGGCTGCTAATACATGTTAGCAGTCAAGTGTGGTGACACGCCAATAGACAGATGGTTAAAGCTGTCACCTGTACTGATGTGCTGTGGGCGCACATTTAATAGTTAAGTGGCAAAGGTATTTTCTGTAACATTTAACAGGTTTGAGAAGCATGTATTTTCACCGCTTATGTGCTTTAATATCAAACTGCTTTGAAGAGCTGCAAAAACATCCGGTAGGACGTATAAACAATTGACAATGGCTTAGTTGGGAAAAGGTTCGACGAGCTTCATTTGAGCCAAGATTTGTGGCTCATCAGGCACATTTTCCCTGACAGCTCCTCCTCTCCTTCTGTCTCAAATAATTTACCTTCTTTTTGTCATCCCCCTTCTCCGCCACCCATCATTAATACAAATCATTTCCTCCAATATTCCCCAATGCCAGGCTTGAGCGAAAGCCGTCATGCGAAGCTCCCATCATGGGCTAAAGTAATTAAAGTCGCTGCTTTGAAACAAAAGGCTGGCTAGAGAAGAGCTTTGGAGAAAAAGGAAGAAATGTGCACAGCGAGAAGGGGGAGGCAATCAGGGAGGTGGGTTCCATTACAATGCTTCTGTTGATGAGAAAATATGCTGTACACAAAGGTCATGGACGAGAATTATTGGGTTTTTAACAGGAGTATGCACAAAAAAGAAAAATAGTTCGGGGTTGTGCACGTTGGCGTTCGAGAAATTACTAAAATAATAAAAATTGAGGATGCCAATGTTCACATTTTGGACAGAGAGGACAGATGGTTTGAAAGAGGAGTGAAAGAAGCCATCTATGTCCACTGTGAGCGACCATCTTTGAACAGAGGCAGGGGTTTACGACACCAACTCTCTGCCATCTATAATCCAGTTTTGAGATCCCTTCCCAGACGCCTTAACGCCCACTCACATCCTGGGCCATCTGACCTCAGGAAATTACATGATAGGGTGGGGCCAGGTTTCACAATGAACACACCCGAAACTCTGGCTGATTGGGTCCCACGCCCAGTTTCACACCTTGGCTCAGGCGACTAGAGGATCATCAGGGGGTCCTTTTGTCCCTCTGTGGGGGGACACTCCCACTAGGTTTATATCTGGGACTCTCCACCATTTGACCTTAGAACTGAAGAAGCTTCTCGGATGAGAGGTGAAACGTCTTCAAGCAAGAAGTCCAGACGCTTTTCTTTGCAAGCTCCTTTGACTAAAATAAGAGAACAGTTTGTTCAACAGGAATGTTGTTATGGATGCTGACTGATAATTGTTATATAGTTTTCAACTGAAAACACAAAAGTTTATGTTTCAAGCATTTCTTTTAGTCACTCACACTTTCAACCTGCCAAAGTAATAGGAAGTCTTTAAGCACCACATGAAAATCTTTGTTTTTATATATATTGGTACAAATTTAACATTTATATTTGACCTTAGAATATTTTGGTACACGAAGGACTTTGTTTTTGACTTAATGCAAAGAGCCCGGATTCTTTAGCTGCAAAAGATGCCCAAAACATCACCCCTCCACCTCCGTGCTTGACAGTTGGTGTGAGCTGTGTGTGCTGATGGCTGTGTTTGGTTTTTACCAAAAGTGATGCCATGCATCGTAGCCAAACAGCTCCGCTTTGGTCACAAATAGCATTGTTGAACCAGTGCTGTGGTCTGCTCAGAAGTCGTCTTTTTAGAGGGAGGAGTCTGAGAAGCACTTTAATTTTTTGTTGTTTTTATTCCAATTTCTCTGACCATTGCGCGGGCTGACATAGGGCTGAATTTGCTGGGACATCGACTACTGGGAAGACTGGCAACCGTCTTGAATCTTGAATCCACTTGCGAATAAGTAGAATAAGTTTAATCACTGTAGAATGATGGACTTCAGTGATTTGAAAATGACCTTATAACCCCTCCCAAACCGACTGGAATTCTTCTGCATAGATGCCAAATTTTTGTTAAATAAATAAAACTAATGTAATATATTATTTTGCAGTTCATCTGAGGTTGTATTTACTCAATTTTAAGACCAGACAATGTCGACGATTATGATGTTGTGATATGTTAACTCACAGAAGGTATACTTTTTTTTTTTTAACTGTGGCTGTACATGTATGTAATTTGTGTAAAAATCAGACTGAAAATGCAACCGGCCAGTCAAATTAGCATTTTCATTTTCTCATAATTAAAGAGCTATTCTTTGACTATATTCATAAATAAAAATGGGAAACTGTTTAACATTTAATTTTTAAAGTTGTACCCTACCTTAAAGTAGCTGATATTCAAATGTTTATTCAATCTCGAAAATGAAAATGCAGTATGAACAATGCAGCATAATTTCCTATTTGTGTTAGCGATATTTAAATCACAACTCAGAGGAGAATGCAATTTTCTTTTCCTTTAACAGACTTAACCTGCTGTACACTGGAAAATAATCTTGTCTTACTTTTCAATAATGCTTAAACTAAAAGCTGCTATAAAATCTGAGGAAAATTGAATGTACTTGTACTTTGACTGGAGTACTAAATATTGACTATAACAATACATGAAATAGTTGCAAAAATACAGTAGTATACTTTAGTTGAAAGGGTCAAAGTCCTTGAATGTGATAAATGTGTCACACAGTGGAAATTTGTATTTATCTTGTATATTGTTTTTTTTTCTGATTTTTAGTGTTTATTTATGAGTGTCATTTTATTTGCATGGTTTTATTCTGTTTCTATTTTTAGTGTTTTATGTGACATAGTTTTTAATCCACTGTGGACTGGCTGCACATGGGACACCTCTGGACACACCCATGCCTCAGCAGGTGGTAGCAGGCTGTGTAAAGACCTTTCAAAAGCAGGCTAGCTTAACACTGAAGGAGGGAGGCCCAGACTGGAAGAGGACATGTGGCCGGCGTGACACGGCGGCCCAGTTTGGACAGCGAGAAGGGCGACAGTGGGAGACACTGCCTGTAACTGACCGCCGGGCAGAGGTGTACCTCTGCCGGCATATGTGAGTAACGCTTTCCCCACTGTCGTATGCTGGGTGCAACTGTTTTTTCCTAAAGGGTTGCCATGGCTATACGCCAGGGTCTCTTCTGGGACAAGCTTTCTGGCCCCTATTTGTGTATTTGCAGGGTGCTGACGCAAGGGGATCCATGGTGGCATCGCGTGTAGGATTCCGGTACGAAATGGAAGCTGGACTGGGATGTGGTGGGCCCAGTGGGAGGATAAGAGGGAGATAGGAGGCTCCTCCTCCTCGTCGGCCTAAGGCAAGCCTGGAATGGACCCCACTCGTGCAAAGGAATTTCTGGCCGCTGGTGGACCCATAATGCATCCAGGGTTGTGGGACATTACATCAGGGGATTTTAGTAAATGTAGAAAATTGTATTTTTACTAGTTTTAGCATTGGGTTTGTTTATTCCGGGGAGGTTTTATCGTGTATGTTTTTAAGGGTGTGCGTGTGTTTTTTTTAAAAAAATTTTTATTGGTGTTCCTTGGCCTACAGGGAGTGCAGAATTATTAGGCAAATGAGTATTTTGTCCACATCATCCTCTTCATGCATGTTGTCTTACTCCAAGCTGTATAGGCTCGAAAGCCTACTACCAATTAAGCATATTAGGTGATGTGCATCTCTGTAATGAGAAGGGGTGTGGTCTAATGACATCAACACCCGATATCAGGTGTGCATAATTATTAGGCAATGTCCTTTCCTTTGGCAAAATGGGTCAAAAGAAGGACTTGACAGGCTCAGAAAAGTCAAAAACAGTGAGATATCTTGCAGAGGGATGCAGCAGTCTCAAAATTGCAAAGCTTCTGAAGCGTGATCATCGAACAATCAAGCGTTTCATTCAAAATAGTCAACAGGGTCACAAGAAGTGTGTGGAAAAACCAAGGCGCAAAATAACTGCCCATGAACTGAGAAAAGTCAAGCGTGCAGCTGCCAAGATGCCACTTGCCACCAGTTTGGCCATATTTCAGAGCTGCAACATCACTGGAGTGCCCAAAAGCACAAGGTGTGCAATACTCAGAGACATGGCCAAGGTAAGAAAGGCTGAAAGATGACCACCACTGAACAAGACACACAAGCTGAAACGTCAAGACTGGGCCAAGAAATATCTCAAGACTGGTTTTTCTAAGGTTTTATGGACTGATGAAATGAGAGTGAGTCTTGATGGGCCAGATGGATGGGCCCGTGGCTGGATTGGTAAAGGGCAGAGAGCTCCAGTCCGACTCAGACGCCAGCAAGGTGGAGGTGGAGTACTGGTTTGGGCTGGTATCATCAAAGATGAGCTTGTGGGGCCTTTTCGGGTTGAGGATGGAGTCAAGCTCAACTCCCAGTCCTACTGCCAGTTTCTGGAAGACACCTTCTTCAAGCAGTGGTACAGGAAGAAGTCTGCATCCTTCAAGAAAAACATGATTTTCATGCAGGACAATGCTCCATCACACGCGTCCAAGTACTCCACAGCGTGGCTGGCAAGAAAGGGTATAAAAGAAGAAAAACTAATGACATGGCCTCCTTGTTCACCTGATCTGAACCCCATTGAGAACCTGTGGTCCATCATCAAATGTGAGATTTACAAGGAGGGAAAACAGTACACCTCTCTGAACAGTGTCTGGGAGGCTGTGGTTGCTGCTGCACGCAATCTTAATGGTGAACAGATCAAAACACTGACAGAATCCATGGATGGCAGGCTTTTGAGTGTCCTTGCAAAGAAAGGTGGCTATATTGGTCGCTGATTTGTTTTTGTTTTGTTTTTGAATGTCAGAAATGTATATTTGTGAATGTGGAGATGTTATATTGGTTTCACTGGTAAAAATAAATAATTGAAATGGGTATATATTTGTTTTTTGTTAAGTTGCCTAATAATTATGCACAGTAATAGTCACCTGCACACACAGATATCCCCCTAAATTAGCTAAAACTAAAACCAAACTAAAAACTACTTCCAAAAACATTCAGCTTTGATATTAATGATTTTTTTGGTTCATTGAGAACATGGTTGTTGTTCAATAATAAAATTATTCCTCAAAAATACAACTTGCCTAATAATTCTGCACTCCCTGTAGTAATAAACAGTTTCTGATCAGACCTGCTTCGTCTTTGTGCCCTTGGTACCTGACTTGCTTGCTCCCCCTTGTATTTTAGAACCTTTCTTTTTAGCACGACATTCTGGCGAGACCGCTCTAGTGTCCCCGTTTGTTACAAATGCAGTGGAATAGTTTCAGTAGACATAGCAGAAGAAAGCATAGTATCATGTAGCTCCAGACCTAACAGTAAATGACATACTGTACTTCAAGCAGCAGGTAAACTAACTGTACTGTCATATAAAAATCAAGAAAGTGTAAAACTGTAGTTTAAGTACTGACATAACAGTAGTATGAGTTTTAGCATGTGGAAGATGAAAACAGCCAAGGCACCACCATTGTCTCTGTGACAGTCAAACATTTCTATGTCTGGCTTGAATAATGCTGTATTAAATGCTAAATGGGATTTTGTTTCCTATTTCCAGTGTATTTTTTTCATTTCAATTAATATCTGAATATGATACACCTTTGAAAATTAAATGTCAAGGTAGGGCTGGGCGATATGGCCTAAAATACATATTGCGATATAATTTGAAGCATGTGCAGTAACGATATATATCACGATATATTATTTTCTTCTGTATAACGTATTTTCCACACTATAAGGCACTCCTTTAATTTTCTCAAAAATCGAGTGTGCCTTCTATATGAATTCTGGTTGTGCTTACTGACCTCGAACCGATTTTGGTGTGCAGAAATCTGTTAAATGTTTTAGTACAACTTTTGTAAGCCGCACTGCTTGATGGATTGTCAGAGCATTATGGCTGCCGTAGTGAGGAGCTTCGCAGAGTAATCTGGGTCCAAAACTCCATCCATTTCAGGTCCCAAAGTCAAACGAACACTAAGAATTAAAAACGGTCTAAATTCTTTCATCTTTAATTAAATCATCAGCGTTGCTGCTTTATCGGGTGTAACAATTAAGTTTTACATCCATGTATCAATGAAAACAGAATTTATTAAATTTAACGGAGTTAGAAGTTAACAGGAAGTTAGCTCGCTAGTTTCCACCTAAACATTTCATACCATGTTCTGACTGAGAGATTTTTGAAACTAATTAAAACGTACAGCTCTGCTACCACTTCCAACATAAATGAAGACAGAAAACTAAACAGCAGTGGCGTTTGCAGGGTTACTGAAATTGGACTACCTGGTATATAATGTTGTGCTACGTGATTGCTAGCGACACAGCTATGTTAGCATAACATTAGCACAGTGAAGCTGGAGGATGAATGCCAACTTTTTTTCCACTCGATAAAAGTTAATGTGAGGGATTCTGGTGGTTAGGGACAAACGCAGTCGCATAGCAGGATGCTATACACGGGGCAAACGTCAGTCAGGAGAACAACTGAGATTATTCATCCACAATACAAGGTTAGTTATTAAAATACTGCAACAACATGGGAATAGAGCAGCTGCGAGAGAATTCAACATTAATGAATCAATGTTACGGAAGTGGAGGAAGCACAGTTTTTGGCTTTCCCCATATTTCAAAGGTGCTTCATCTCTTTGCTATGACTGTCGCCCGCCATAATTTGCAGATGATAATGGTTTTAGCCACTGCGATGCTTTCGACCAAGACAGGCGCAGCTTGATGACATCATCAACATGTGCTATCGTGATAGAGCGATACAAGATCTCTATCGTTGGCCAAATTTATATCGTTTCTATCGTATATCATTTATATCGCCCACCCCTATGTCAAGGAGATTTTTCAGTGTTATCTAAGTGTGGTCATAGGACTCTCATCTAAGCACATGCAAATCAACAATAGCATTTAATTTAGCCTTACCATTTCAGTACTGTGGCGGTCTTGTTCTGCAGCCATCACCAAAGAAGAATGAAGATAATGTTTTAGATTGGACACGTCAAACGTCTGTCCTTAATGAAGCAGAACCTAAACCTAAAGGAGCAAGGGTTTAGTGTCTGTTACTTGGGATGGGGTTACATGAGATACTGAAACAAAGGTTCACATGCTTTTAACATTCACTTACACAGAATGTAAAATCAAATCATTTACTTTAATGATAAAGTGTCTATGTGAGTAACGATCTAGGCAGTCTGTTTTTCTTTTTTTGTTTCCATTTTCTCTTTCTTTCTCTCTCTGGCCTCTTGCTACCTCCTTTCTCTCAGGTGGAGTTGTGGGCTGGCTTTTTTTGCTGGACCCACCTGCTGGTGGAGCTTCTGATTTTCTCAGGCCTCAACCATCACGCATGTTTCTCATCTCCTAGCAGCTAGCAGTATTTAAAGACTGGCTTGTGTCTCCTCTCTGTCGGATTGCTGTTGGTTCTGTGGTGGTAACTGGCTTCTTTGTGTCCTGTGCTACTTTCTGCCTGTCTCTTCTTTCTCATCTATCTCCAGTTACTCATTTGGTGAAGGGATGGCTGAAGCTTCCTCTCTGCCATTGCAGCATTTTTTGTGGACTTAACTGACTTCAAACCTGGTGCCACACTTACCTGTTTCCACAAGCCAACAGCCTGTTATCAAAGGTTAC
This sequence comes from Rhamphochromis sp. 'chilingali', assembly GCF_963969265.1. Lineage (NCBI taxonomy): Eukaryota > Metazoa > Chordata > Actinopteri > Cichliformes > Cichlidae > Rhamphochromis > Rhamphochromis sp. 'chilingali'. Next base: position 13,530,329 of record NC_137944.1, read on the forward strand.
TGCTGCTCTCTTCTACTACTTCCTCTAGAGTTCTTCGGCCACTCTGTAACCCCTCCTTAGCCTGTTGAAAGAGATAACTAAGTTAGACTGGAGCTCAAATGCAAACCAAGATCAATCCTGAAATGGTTACCTCTGGCTAAACCTAATTACTGTTTCCTCCCCGGCAGAGTGCCCTCCTCATTCCTGTAAACTGATTTACCTGCTGTCAAGTTCTCTGTTTATGAATCTTTTAAATCTGTCGGTTTCTTAAAGTTTCTTAAATCCAACAATTTGGTAAAAATGACACTAAGTTTGAAATCTTTGTCAAATCTTTCTTTGTGTAACTTTAGGACTTTACAAGCGCTCCTTTGCATACTGGACATGGCTTCTTTATTCATTAAAGTAACCGCAGTAGCAGTGAGATCAGATTTTATTGCAACATAAATAGTTGTAGATAAGTTATCATTAGGGTAATGATTAGGCACATGGAATTATGCACATGAAAAGACTGTTAAGATGGCAGATTTAGTCTTATTAGTTAACTCTCATTATCATTAAATTATAATGGCAAAATCATTCACATTGCAGTAATGGTAAGGTCTCAGATGGAAAAAAAAGGAAAATTGTGAAAAAATGACAGGCCGTGGAGGAAAAATGACAGTAAAGAAGGCGGCATGGGCCATCGGGTGGAAACTAACACGGTGGGATATGACAGAGTGAAAAGAGGAAGGCTGCCATGATGCAGGATGGATGATTGTAGGATAGGGGTGTTGAAGGGAAGTCGGCGTGGTGTCAGAGAGCACCTGCTCGTGGTCTGCGGTACACTCCATTTAACATTACAGCACTGTGAATTTGTCAGAGGGACCCAGGCAGAAGAGCTGTTAACTGTTATTTCAAGCTGTCAGCTTGGATCTGTGTCACACAGTGCCTCACAGGGCTCCCCTGTTTGTGACGCAGGAAAAGAAGAGTGTAGGTGGTACGGAAGGAGGGTGAGACCTACAGAAGAAAAGAATCAGCATTACTATGAATCAGAGAGCCACTCTGCTGCTGTCACTTTTGAAAATAAAGTAAATAACAGCATTATTAAACCTAAATACTGTACTACTAATACTAAAAGTGTTGGCTAGCTAACCCGATTTTAACCCTGAGAAGAAATATTTTCTTTCTTGTATATAGTGGGGAAATTGTTTAGTAAGTGTGAAAACCTTCAAGGTCTCATATTTCTGAATGAGAATTTTTCAAGCCAAACAATTCTTAATAATGAAATAGGATCTACAAAGGATTCTGTGTTCTGTATGATAAATTCAAGCTTTTTTTAAAGTAGAAATGCCATAGGAGTGCAATAAATGCATGTCCTTGTATATAGGAAAACAGATAAGACTGAATAAACACATATAGGAAATATGATCACCTTCAATTCCTTTTGATCTATTCCACCCTGCAGATAGTTTGTGACAAAAATAGCATTTACCACATAGCAACAGTGTGCAAAATGTCACAAGCTACACGATCAGACATGGATCGTGACAACAAAATGATTTGTCAGATTTTTCCAATTACATGTGTAAATTTTAAAAAAGCTGCCATTTAATGAAGGCGGTTAGTATCGAAATGATCTTAGGAAAGGGCACAAGGGCTCGGTAGTCTTAAAATAAACCAGTACAGTGTTGTTCGATTACATCTTCTATTAGAAGTGTTTTTAACAGCTGCAAAATGGAACACATTGTGCAAACGGGGATAAAAGGGGAAAAACTCACGCAGGCTCCGTTCAAAGGCATCCACTGTGTTGGACGCAGTGCAGCAAACATGAAAACTCAAAAGGAAAAAGCAGTGCTTGAGCGAAAAGTTCAAAAGTTCCTGAATACTGTCTCGCCACAGGGTCAACTACTGTCAAGTTTTCTATGAGGGCATGTTTTTTTTTTAGCCATTTTAACAGTTAGAGTTTCTGTGACCGCAACAGAGCTAAACAGATTGGCATCTTTGAGAGCATGCTCTACATGTGAAGTAATATGGGATCATCTAAGTCAATTTCTTAGCCATACCTAGTGACTTAAATCTACAGTACTCATATACTACAGATGCCTGTGATGAGCTTGATTAATAACAAATGAATAGCAGCTGCAGAAATCAGTTTAGTTTTGCATTAATTTGGAATGTGGTTGTAACCTGTGATGGAGTTTACTTGCATGTAACCCTTCAACTCAAACAGCATACATGTATAATACAGAGGCGTGTGGATGTTAAGGCCCTGTCCACACCTATGCAGGTATTTTGGTAAATCTTTCTGGGTGGAGATTTTCAGAAACTCACTGGACAAGAAGAACGGAGACGTTATCCTTCAACATCACATGTGTTTGACTTTACCTCCTTTTTTGAAGTCAGACTGTTCTGTGATATTGTTTGTAATCTTTTGATAGACCAGTATTTTTATTCGGGTAGCATTATGTCGCCACCCGTTGCTTTTGTCATGCTCTTCAAAGAGCATAACATTTTGTGTGTGTGTTTTATGTGTGGACAAAGTTATTGTTCAAAACAAAAAAAAATCCACATATATGTGTGGACATAGCCTATTTTCCAAAAAATCAAGACACTGGTGCTAGCACTGCTAATGTTAGCCTTCTTTCAAATTTATCTTGCTTTGTTTGAGCGCAATATTCTGGCCTGTGTGTTGTTTTACATTATTCAGCTAGTCTTATATTGTTGTTTCTCTTGTTTAATCGTCTAGTACATTATGTGTCTGTATCTTTTCCAAAACAAATCTAATAAATTATCAATTAAACAAGTAAGATGTTTGATGTTACTAATAAGTTGCTGGGTTAAGCACAGGATCACTGTTGTTTAAAAATTCATTGGGTGCTTTTTGTTTCTTGCGGCTGCTGTTCTTTCTTCTTGCTGCTTTCAAAGTGCTCTGTGTCCTTGGCTCATAGGTACTTCACATATTCATAGTTAGCTTGGATGATTGAAATTCATTTGTCACTTCCAAGTTTATTTCAAAGCCAGTAAAGACAAAATGAGTGGTCAAATCTCATCATCGATATCTAGAGCCAGTAAACCTTTTTTGTTGGCATTAAAAAGCTATCACTGGGAATGCATTGTCAGTTGTGAGACTGAAAGCCGTGGAGCAATTTAGTGTGGTGAGTCATTAGCAAAAATGTAGTCGGAGAAGTGGAAAGTTCTTTGTGTGATCTACTAGCAGTGTGCTAATTTATATACAAAGATGCAGTCAGTTCCCTTCAGTAGTTGCTTACCAGGAGCAGTGCAAAGATAATACTATATACACACAGGTTTTATACATGTTTCTTCTGAATAAAGTGTGGCAAGATAAATGAGAGGACGCTGAAGAAGAATCAGCATCTTTGGGGTTTGATATGAGGATAAACTCTTCTGATGGAAATTGCTGGGGACTGTGTGACGTATGGAGGACTGACGTGAAGAGCAGGATTTATCCAGAGAAAAGCCGCATCATTACAACCTGTTCTGCCGTAAATGGTCACATTGCTCTGGTTTTGTTGTTGTTTTTTGTTTTGTTTTTTATTGAAAGGCTGTGTGAGGTGCAGATTCTTATTAAAGTCAATATTACAAATTGCAAGAATCAGATAATAATCAGATACACTAATGAAACTGCATTACAGAAACTTTGAATTTGCAATGTAGCGCTCTGATAGAGTGATAACAAACCTGCATTAAAAGCTCTGTGTGTACACTGCTGAGAAAAAAAATGAGCAGAGACGTATTAAGTAAGTAAAATATGCATGTAGAAATGTGACTAAAACCGATCAGTTTAGTTCTGGTTGGTTCCATTAAAGTATTTGTACTATTATTAAACAACAGAGAAGGACTGTCTGTGAAGGCTCTCAGTCATCCAGGTCATTGTAGTCTAAGGAGCTTGTAAAGAAAAGCATCTGGACTTTTTAAGTTTCTTGAAGACTCTTCACCTCTCATCTGAGAAGCTTCTTCAGTTCTAAGACCAATTGGTGGGAGAGTCCCAGATTTTAAGCCCTATTAGGAGTGTCCCTAAGAGGGTCCTGGACCCCCCTATTGTGATTGCCTAATCACTCGAGCCAAGGTGTTAAAACGGGTGTGGGTCACAATCATTTCAGTTTCAGGTGAACCCATTGTGAGACCTTGCCCCATCATGTCACTTACCAAGAGCAAATGACCCAAGATGTGCGTGGGTGTTAAGGCGTCTGGGAAGGGATCTCAAAACTGGATTAGATGGCAGACAGTTGGTGTCATAAGCCACCACCTCTGTTCAAAGATTGTCGTTCACAGTAGACATAGATGGCTTGTTTCACTCCTTTCAAACCATCTGTCTTCTCTGTCCAAAATGTGGACATTGGCATCTTCAAAAGAGTGACCTGTCTCCTTAAATGCAGATGAACAGCCGAGTCTTGTCCCATTGAGGTGGCTCTTCTATGTTGTGCCATGCGTTTATAAAGTGGCTGTTTGTTTGGTTTCTGCAATGTAGAGGTCTGAGCATTCCTTGATACACTGCACAGCATACACTATGTTGAGAAGGACTCAGCTCCAAACATGGAGGGTGAGGACTGAGTGACAGGTTACAGGATAGGGCCAAAGTTTTTAGCATTGTGCTCACAGCTGTCTTACCCATGACAATTACGTATGCATTCTCATGACATTTTCCTCCTAATAGAAAAACACTCCTATACTACTATCCCACAAACGAAATATTGTGCTTTTTCTCAGTGTCACGTTTAGTGTTAAATTGCAAGCTGCAAACCTTAGTAAATCACATATGATTCATTTAAATATTCTCCTCCCAAAGATTTGTGCTGTAAAAGGGAGACTCCTACACATGCATATGCAATGATACCTGTGCCCATGGCTTTCAATTGCAAAGCTGTGTTTCTTCATTAAATCCAGACAGTAGCTCTCTAATGGCAAAAAGAAGCTCCGGTGCAGACTGTTTAAAAAAATCTGGCCCATGGACACAGTTATTTTTGCACTTGACCTCATTACAAATGTCTTTGTGGGAGTTTTGCTTTCAGAGAGCCACAGGATAGCCTCAACACAAGAAGAAAAGTGAGGAGATGGATCTGCAATGTTTTAAACTGTTAAACTATAGAAATCGGTCCATAACGAAAACACATGCAGTGATACAGCTCTGCAACAACACAAATGATTTTCAAGTAGATTTTCTTTTCTTCTTTCAGATCTGTAATATCAATTTTTGAAAAGTTTGTCACATCCCCAAAATTAATGGGGCTCAGAATGATCAGACGTGGTTTTATAAATGCCCGACTCCTACAATATAAATACCTGGCATTATACAGGGGAAAAAAAACAACAACAAGAACTCTAAGACTGCAAACCTCTGCCGTGGGAGGTCACTCTCTGGGCAGCAATTACTTTTAAGGGAATTGTGTTGTATTTTGTATATAATCATTTTTCTTTGTTCCTTTTGAAGACATTTTGAGAAGTTTGTGGCGCAGTATAATAGGATAAGCGGATGGATGGATTTTTTTGAAGTTAGTTGAAGACCTTGGTGGATCTAAGTCTAATTTAATGGATTGTTAATAGGACATCACTCACAAAGTGTCTATTAGATTTATTAGAAACTGTTCGAGCTATTGTGTTTCTAGACAAAATGATAGAATGTGATGCGCATGATAACTTTCTTCTCAGGAGGAGGTGATGACAACAACAACAAAAATGAACAAAAAAACAATACCTATGCAGGTATTTTGGTAAATCTTTCTGGGTGGAGATTTTCAGAAACTCACTGGACAAGAAGAACGGAGACGTTATCCTTCAACATCACATGTGTTTGACTTTACCTCCTTTTTTGAAGTCAGACTGTTCTGTGATATTGTTTGTAATCTTTTGATAGACCAGTATTTTTATTCGGGTAGCATTATGTCGCCACCCGTTGCTTTTGTCATGCTCTTCAAAGAGCATAACATTTTGTGTGTGTGTTTTATGTGTGGACAAAGTTATTGTTCAAAACAAAAAAAAATCCACATATATGTGTGGACATAGCCTATTTTCCAAAAAATCAAGACACTGGTGCTAGCACTGCTAATGTTAGCCTTCTTTCAAATTTATCTTGCTTTGTTTGAGCGCAATATTCTGGCCTGTGTGTTGTTTTACATTATTCAGCTAGTCTTATATTGTTGTTTCTCTTGTTTAATCGTCTAGTACATTATGTGTCTGTATCTTTTCCAAAACAAATCTAATAAATTATCAATTAAACAAGTAAGATGTTTGATGTTACTAATAAGTTGCTGGGTTAAGCACAGGATCACTGTTGTTTAAAAATTCATTGGGTGCTTTTTGTTTCTTGCGGCTGCTGTTCTTTCTTCTTGCTGCTTTCAAAGTGCTCTGTGTCCTTGGCTCATAGGTACTTCACATATTCATAGTTAGCTTGGATGATTGAAATTCATTTGTCACTTCCAAGTTTATTTCAAAGCCAGTAAAGACAAAATGAGTGGTCAAATCTCATCATCGATATCTAGAGCCAGTAAACCTTTTTTGTTGGCATTAAAAAGCTATCACTGGGAATGCATTGTCAGTTCTGAGACTGAAAGCCGTGGAGCAATTTAGTGTGGTGAGTCATTAGCAAAAATGTAGTCGGAGAAGTGGAAAGTTCTTTGTGTGATCTACTAGCAGTGTGCTAATTTATATACAAAGATGCAGTCAGTTCCCTTCAGTAGTTGCTTACCAGGAGCAGTGCAAAGATAATACTATATACACACAGGTTTTATACATGTTTCTTCTGAATAAAGTGTGGCAAGATAAATGAGAGGACGCTGAAGAAGAATCAGCATCTTTGGGGTTTGATATGAGGATAAACTCTTCTGATGGAAATTGCTGGGGACTGTGTGACGTATGGAGGACTGACGTGAAGAGCAGGATTTATCCAGAGAAAAGCCGCATCATTACAACCTGTTCTGCCGTAAATGGTCACATTGCTCTGGTTTTGTTGTTGTTTTTTGTTTTGTTTTTTATTGAAAGGCTGTGTGAGGTGCAGATTCTTATTAAAGTCAATATTACAAATTGCAAGAATCAGATAATAATCAGATACACTAATGAAACTGCATTACAGAAACTTTGAATTTGCAATGTAGCGCTCTGATAGAGTGATAACAAACCTGCATTAAAAGCTCTGTGTGTACACTGCTGAGAAAAAAAATGAGCAGAGACGTATTAAGTAAGTAAAATATGCATGTAGAAATGTGACTAAAACCGATCAGTTTAGTTCTGGTTGGTTCCATTAAAGTATTTGTACTATTATTAAACAACAGAGAAGGACTGTCTGTGAAGGCTCTCAGTCATCCAGGTCATTGTAGTCTAAGGAGCTTGTAAAGAAAAGCATCTGGACTTTTTAAGTTTCTTGAAGACTCTTCACCTCTCATCTGAGAAGCTTCTTCAGTTCTAAGACCAATTGGTGGGAGAGTCCCAGATTTTAAGCCCTATTAGGAGTGTCCCTAAGAGGGTCCTGGACCCCCCTATTGTGATTGCCTAATCACTCGAGCCAAGGTGTTAAAACGGGTGTGGGTCACAATCATTTCAGTTTCAGGTGAACCCATTGTGAGACCTTGCCCCATCATGTCACTTACCAAGAGCAAATGACCCAAGATGTGCGTGGGTGTTAAGGCGTCTGGGAAGGGATCTCAAAACTGGATTAGATGGCAGACAGTTGGTGTCATAAGCCACCACCTCTGTTCAAAGATTGTCGTTCACAGTAGACATAGATGGCTTGTTTCACTCCTTTCAAACCATCTGTCTTCTCTGTCCAAAATGTGGACATTGGCATCTTCAAAAGAGTGACCTGTCTCCTTAAATGCAGATGAACAGCCGAGTCTTGTCCCATTGAGGTGGCTCTTCTATGTTGTGCCATGCGTTTATAAAGTGGCTGTTTGTTTGGTTTCTGCAATGTAGAGGTCTGAGCATTCCTTGATACACTGCACAGCATACACTATGTTGAGAAGGACTCAGCTCCAAACATGGAGGGTGAGGACTGAGTGACAGGTTACAGGATAGGGCCAAAGTTTTTAGCATTGTGCTCACAGCTGTCTTACCCATGACAATTACGTATGCATTCTCATGACATTTTCCTCCTAATAGAAAAACACTCCTATACTACTATCCCACAAACGAAATATTGTGCTTTTTCTCAGTGTCACGTTTAGTGTTAAATTGCAAGCTGCAAACCTTAGTAAATCACATATGATTCATTTAAATATTCTCCTCCCAAAGATTTGTGCTGTAAAAGGGAGACTCCTACACATGCATATGCAATGATACCTGTGCCCATGGCTTTCAATTGCAAAGCTGTGTTTCTTCATTAAATCCAGACAGTAGCTCTCTAATGGCAAAAAGAAGCTCCGGTGCAGACTGTTTAAAAAAATCTGGCCCATGGACACAGTTATTTTTGCACTTGACCTCATTACAAATGTCTTTGTGGGAGTTTTGCTTTCAGAGAGCCACAGGATAGCCTCAACACAAGAAGAAAAGTGAGGAGATGGATCTGCAATGTTTTAAACTGTTAAACTATAGAAATCGGTCCATAACGAAAACACATGCAGTGATACAGCTCTGCAACAACACAAATGATTTTCAAGTAGATTTTCTTTTCTTCTTTCAGATCTGTAATATCAATTTTTGAAAAGTTTGTCACATCCCCAAAATTAATGGGGCTCAGAATGATCAGACGTGGTTTTATAAATGCCCGACTCCTACAATATAAATACCTGGCATTATACAGGGGAAAAAAAACAACAACAAGAACTCTAAGACTGCAAACCTCTGCCGTGGGAGGTCACTCTCTGGGCAGCAATTACTTTTAAGGGAATTGTGTTGTATTTTGTATATAATCATTTTTCTTTGTTCCTTTTGAAGACATTTTGAGAAGTTTGTGGCGCAGTATAATAGGATAAGCGGATGGATGGATTTTTTTGAAGTTAGTTGAAGACCTTGGTGGATCTAAGTCTAATTTAATGGATTGTTAATAGGACATCACTCACAAAGTGTCTATTAGATTTATTAGAAACTGTTCGAGCTATTGTGTTTCTAGACAAAATGATAGAATGTGATGCGCATGATAACTTTCTTCTCAGGAGGAGGTGATGACAACAACAACAAAAATGAACAAAAAAACAAACAATGGCAGTGTGAACACATGTGACACAGTTTCTCTGTAACTTCAATAGCTGGATGGATCATGATTTGATGTAATTAATAGTTTGTGTTTTTCTGCAGACTTGCACAGTGGAGTAGTTTGCAATACAGCAGCCGTCCTCTGGATGATACAGCTACAACTCTGATGTTGTCTCCGTGTAAAGCGAGAGAAATCAAAAATCACCAGAGTACAAGTTAGGGACAGAGATGGCATCAAAGTTAGAGAGAAAATGTGCAACAATGTGACAACGAAAGTGGAGAGACACTTCCAAAGACGCTGGAGCTGTTTGCAGTAAGACGGTCAGACTTTACATGTTCTTAAATATTGTATGTAAACTTGCCACTGTGTTGAAATAGCCTTAGAAACAACTGGCAACTCAAACATATGCCTGCACATTTACATCCACTGCATCCAAGGCCCCCTACTAGAAGCAGGTGGATCAATCTAAAAATGGATACTATTGATACCAGTGCTGGTATTAGTATTGGATTGATAATTGTGTAATAGGTTCGTTACTTCACACAGCACTACCCCCCACTATGAGGTCTTGACTACAGTAGAAATATTATGGTCTATGGGAAAAGATGCTTAAGATTAGAAGAAAAAGTCCAAACAATCCAGACAAAGATCAGTTTTTATGGTTCGTGGAAAGCTGAGCCACAATACCATTTTCTGATTTTCTGTCAACCACAAATCTTCGATTTCAGTCCCGTAGCCTCCATCAATTAAAAAGTTCCTGGGCAATCCATCTATTGTTTAAAGCAAGAATGACACAACTTCCCAGATCACGTGCCAAAAACTGGATCAAAGTCAAATGCACCTTTTATGAAGAGTGCTGAACACAAAGGCCAGCGCTGCAGCCAACATGAAAATGTTGAGTAAATACAGTAAGAACAAGTCAAGGGAATCTGATGAATGGCAGCTTTAAAGAACCTCAAAATCAATACCCAATTGAAGCAAGCCAGCATTTGTCACAGCAAATGCTCTTCAGAGACCCGTTGATGGCTCTCGGGTTGTTTTGCGTAGAGAATAAATTAATTGAAAACATTTCCATTTATTAAACGACACAGTTAACAGAACAAACGGAATTTCCAGAAACACTCTGAGCAAAATGGAAAAAAAACCCAAAAAACTTTCCTTATCAGGCTTAGGTTGATGGACACTTGCATTACCTAAACTAAAAGACAAATCAAACACAGGACTGGTTGTCACGAGACTCTAAAAAAAAGAAAACCAAGAGGGACTTGGGAACACAAGGAATATTGGGTTTAGTATGATGGTGTGTACCCGAATAATCTGCTGTTACCTTGGAGACAGGACACAGGAAGAAACGTATATGCACACATACATGCACCCTCAGTCACATCAGAGAAAGTGCACCAAAAGTAGAAAGAGAGGGCAGAGGAGGGGGCAGTCCACAGTCTGACATTTCAAGTTGAGTTCCTGCTACAGCGTGGAAATGTCATATTACTCGGCCAGACACATCTATCAAAGCCAGGGAGAGTTTTCCAACAGTGGACAGTAAAAGAATTATCACTTCATTACATCACCCTCTGCGAGTTTCTCTCTTCACTCGGCCCGTCTTCTTTTGTATTTGCAAACACCCCCCCCCCCCCCCCCCCCCTCCTCTTTTTTTAAAGATTAAACTCAACCTTACACAAATGGAAAATGCTGCCAAGCGCTATGTTTTCCCCCATTTTCCCAGTGTATTTAGTGGATAGAATATCACTTGTGAAACACAGAAATTCAATCTGAGAGCCCCAGAAGAGTTTCTAGTACTTTTTTGTAAAAGAAACACTGATGTCTGGGGAGAAGGAGAAGTGGAAGAAAAGATGGAAAAGCAGTGGGAGCTACACTGTGGTCAGGTGCACACAAACATGCGTGCACACACATATTTTTGCCCTCGGGGTAGTCCAAAATGTCAAGAAACACACACCACGCTGTCAGTCACTGACTCAAAATGGATGTATAAAGTATGAAACAGGAGCTCTCTCCCTGCAAGATGTGCCGCCACAGCATCCAGAGCACAGCAGTGGCCCTACGGCTAGCAAATAGTCATCACAAAGTGGAGCTGCAGGATTCAAGCACTCCTCCAACAGTCATCACCGCACCCTCAGCCAACCTCCCCCCTCCACTTCTTGCAATCATTATGGCCGGGTTAGCTGCTTAAAGGCCATGTGCTTCATTTGGAATAGACAAAAAAAAAAAGCTTCCTCGGACATGATGCAGAATTATTGCTGAGGAAATGCTGTGCCTGACACTCTGCCCAAAGGCAGAGAATGTGATGTTCTGCAGAGGGGTAGACCACCAAGAGTAGTGCTGATATCAGGGGAGAGTGAGGCAGAGAGAGCGAAGGAAAGACACGACCGATTCGATGAAGAAAATAAAATATAAGGCAGATTTCAAGAAAGTCCAAACATCTCTCTTTTCTCTTTTCCTGTCTGAAATATTGCTATAAGCACGTGTTCAGCGTGTCAGCGATTTCTTCTACTTGCAGTCTGCTTTAGAAGGAAGTAAAAATGATTAAAAGCACAAAGTTGGTTCAAAGTTCTACCTTTTTAAAAAAATCACATCGAATCTTGGCCAAGAAAGAAATACACATGGTACATTCAAGAACTGGTAGCGAACATGTCCCGTATATCGAATCCTCACCAATGTGGACTGCGGACTTGATACCAGCAATCCAATTTGGCTGCTGTCTCCATGAGGGTTATCTCTTTGTGTGGGTTCTGCTGAGAAATCCCTTTCCTAAAAATGTTGGAGCATGCTAGCTTGAGTTCAGTCAAATGCATCATGTTAAGCTGCTGCAGAAGTTTTTTGTTTTACCGTCAGTTTGATTTGATATTAAATTTGGAACCCTCCCTTCTGGTGCTGCACTGAATGCTCACATTACCGATTCTTTACAGTGGGATAAATGGATAGTCGGGCAGGAAGGTGATCAAAAACATCCCAAAAGTCTGTGAATGTGGGACTTTCTTATTCTGTAAAGCTGCACCTATGACCCCTGTGGTGGTCACAGATGGGGTCCAATGCCTTGATGGAAGATTTTGCAATTTATGTTTAATTCATAAATACAAGAAAGCCCACAGGTGCTGTGTTCTTTACAGTGCTGTGGGTGAATTATAGATCCACACTCAGTGTTTTATCGAAGACTTTTCCTTTCATCAAACAAGGGAGCCCTTCTTGTCAAAATAGTTCCCTATCAAGTCTTTAAGCCCAGGTTCTGGTTGCACTGAAAGAAAATACAGCACATCTGGAACTGCTGCTAAGGGATTATTCCACTTTTTCCTCTCTTGTTGGACAGAACGTTTTTGCAGCTTTATTTATTGGATCCAGAAAAAGAAATGCGAATTCATAAATCAACCTTCAGCAATCATTGGATTAGACTTGTACATGCACTGATTATTGAAAAGTCTCAAAAAGCTTATCTGTTTTCTGGAGTGCTCACATATGAAGTGCATTTCCTTATTCTTGCATTACTCTTGTATCTGTCCCGCAGGATCTTTTCTTGGCATTTCTCCACCACCCTAGGGGGGATCTTCCATTTTGAGCTCGGGACTTCCAGGTTAGACTCGGCACAGATTTTCTGTATACTATGCCCGCCACTTGGTTATGGTGTTCCATGTATGCCCTACCTGCTAGCATCTTGCACCCTGCTGTTATGTGCTGGATCGTCTCAGGGGCATCTTTACACAGCCTGCACCTGGGGTCTTGCCTGGTGTGATAGACCCCAGCCTCTATGGATCTTGTGCTCAGAAGTTGTTCATGCTCCTAATGCAAAGAGATGGTAAAGAACTCCTAATACCGACTTACCGGCTTTTGAAAACAATTTCAATCTGAAATACAGTAAGATCACTTTTGATGATATCATAAAAAGGAGCAACACATTTTGCAAGGAGACTTTTGGCCATTACATTTTGTTGTGTTTACAAGGTTCTATAATAAAGGAAGCAAATTAGTACATGCTGTTACCCTGTCAGACCAGGGGTGCCGCTAATGAGGCTGGGTAAGAGAGAGGGTAGAAGAAGAAAGTAGAGAGAAGAAAAAGATGGAGCTCTGCTGTAAAGCCTGAAATAAAGTGTTGAACCTAGACGTCGCCTCCACTGCCTGATTTACAAACTCAACACATTTGACATTTGAAAACTAAACAAATAGTACAAACACACGTTTGTTCCACTTACATTCTTCTAAAACTGTTTTTGTCTGCAACAAACAATGACACAGATTAATCGCCACTTCTGCAATTGATTGAAAGAATGAGCGACTGTCATTTTAAAATAATGAAAGACCAAGTTAAACTACTGTCTGATTTAGAGTTGCTGAAAGTGTTTATTTGCTTTGTCGTTCAAGCTTTGTCAAAATTTTTAGGCTTGAAGTAAAGTCTGAGTATTTTTCATCGCAGTAAAAGAACCATCATATAATTTTGAAACTCTTTGGAGGTCAACTCTTGTTAAGCTAAGTTTGGCCTGTATTTATATAGCACTTTTCTAGTCCCTAAGGACCCCAAAGCGCTTTACACATCCAGTCATCCACCCATTTGCACACTGGTGATGGCAAGCTACATTGTAGCCACAGCCACCCTGGGGCGCACTGACAGAGGCAAGGCTGCCGGACACTGGCGCCATCGGGCCCTCTGACCACCACCAGTAGGCAACGGGTGAAGTGTCTTACCCAAGGACACTACGACCGAGACTGTTCAAGCCGGGTCTCGAACCGGCAACCTTCCGATTACAAGGCGAACTCCCAACAGCCACGATCGCCAGTTTAGACTCCTGATTTGTACTCGCTGTGCTGACAGATAAGAATGCTGTTATGAAACTGCATGAGGGTAGTACACTTAAAAACATAGTTCTTTTTTTAAAATCATAAATTCTTTGAAGAATTTGCATCAGAACGTTAGCTTCTCACATCAGCAGAAGTCGAATAGCTTATTTTTTAAAGCAAATATTTTATTGAGCATCAAATTGCAACAGTAGTTATCTCAAGGTGCTTTACAGTGTAAGGAAATTACACTACAATAACACAATAAAAAGAGAGAAAACCCCAACAATCCCCCTATATGGCCCCCTATTAGGCAAGCACTCAGGGGGGAGGAAAAACTCCCAAAGGACCAAAGGAGACTGCACTGACAAAGTGTCAAATGTTTAAAGCTGTAAACATCTAAACCCTGCACATCTGAGTGTCAGCTGTACAGGTTGAATGTGTTATTTGAAGATCCATTGAGTCAAGCCCTACAGTCCCTTCGGTATAATGCTGCTGAGTGACTACACTTCAGTGAATGTTCAGCTGGATGGGCACAAAATGACAATAGACAATGGAGAGCTGGACATTCCCTTGGCTGTGCATGTGGTATTTGTAATTTATCACATTTTACAGTGTTGCCTACCCTAGACAGCTGAAGAAAACATTTATGTGTTCAAGGCATTAATCTTAAAGCCTGGAACTCTAACTAGTACCAACAGGTGTGCATAGAAAATTTGGCAAATGTCAGCTAACTTTATTTATGGTGACATGCTCAGGCTTTGTATTGCCTGAAAGCAAATTGTTTCAGGTGCATTTTTCCTTAAAAAAAACTTTCAGGCATCTGTCTGTGTTTGGGTATCTACAGGTCTTAAAGAAAGCAAAACGAAACAATGAATTTACTGTTATCCAAAAGGGCGTTAAAAATGTTTTCTTGTAGACAGACAGGCTAATGGTTTTCTGTGTCATTGCTGAGATGACTATTGACTAAAAGGAGAAACGTTTCAACCGAGGTGTTTGTGTGCTGGAGGGTGTTCAGCCTTTATTTTGAAGTTTTTCATTCAGACTTGACAGAAACACTCTCAGTGTTTGCATTATGGAATGATAATAAAATATATATCGCTCAGCTGAAATTCACTTGGGGTACTAAACTAAGACCTGCGGACCGAGGTTTTCGCAGTACATTGTTACACAATATTAACATAGTTTTACAATTGCCACAAGTCATGTAAAATAAAAGTCATGATTAACTTTTCATAATATATACTACTGACAAATTGAGACATTCAGAGACCACTGTGGAGTCTAGTTCTTTTTGCATGTTTCAGTGCCTGGTTGGTTTATTATACATAACATATCACACGTAATAATTAAGTAATTACAATAAGTACAATGAGTAATTGTTTTTGTCCACCATACATGTCACACTTCCTGTGACGTCATGTTTTATTTTGCATCGTTCATTTTTTGAAGGATATTTCTAGGTTCTACCTTTTTATCAATGGCAGCTTTAGCTCCATTGAGAACGCCAAATTCTGTAACAGACTGCAGCAATCAAGTCTGTCTTGCAACACCTCAGTATGCTGTTATCAGTGCCTACACTGGGCATGATCGGTATTTATCAATTTCAATCTAAGGTGGCAAATGCTCCATTTTTTTCTTTTAGTGAAATCATTCAATTTTATCCTCATAAATTACACTATTATTATATTTTCACTTCTTGCATGATTTACATAATTCCTTTTGCCCATATAATTAAAATGCCTCTCTAATCCTATTTAGCAATTTGGTTTTTAAGTTAGTTGGCTGCCATTTTGGCACCTTAAATAAATTTCAGCTGCTTTGTTTGACATCATATCTTCATCTTCTGGTTGGTGTGACGAATTATGTATTCAAAGAAAATGATCAAAAAGCTGTTTAGTCTTAGAACTGGCTTTGTAATCCTTTCAAGGCTTTCAAGATGTCATTGGCTTTGTTTCTCAGCTGTTTCTTTCGATTGTGTTGCTTTTTGGGATTTTCTTTTTAGCCTACTTCACTTTCAGACAGGTTCTATTTAAGTGGGTTCTTAATTCAGCAAGTGTGGCGGTAATCAGGTCTGGATGTGGCGAGTGAAACTGCACTCAGCTTTCCAAAAACTGCGGTTTCAATCATAATAATTCATCGTTTAAAAAGGTGGGGGTGAGGACAGGTGGATTAACAAGTCAGCTTGGTTGGGTTTGTTGTCTTAATTAATGAAATCATCGTTTAAAATAATTAAAATTTGGTTGATGAAATACTGTATAATCCTGATTTTCATCTAGTACGTTCACTCATGGTGTCATTACATATTCTTACAAAAACAGCACGATAAGTGCAGAAAGTGTGGTAACTATCTGTCTGCTACTCTGATGAAACTGCTTTTCAGTTATCACAGAAAGAGGTGACATTTGTCTGAATATGGATAATGCGACACATCCACAGGATATTGCATTATCCGATGCTGTAAGAATATGATATTATGACACACTTGGATCCAAGAAGTTTAAACCACTTGTCTTTTGATACTTGAAAGAAAAAAAATAATAATCCGAGCCTTTTAGCTGAAGAACAATTTCATTTGATTGGTCAAAGCTTGTAGGGATAGGTTAATTGGATAATCCAAATTGCCACTAGGTGTGAATGTGCGAGTGAATGTGAGTGTGAATGGTTGTCTGTCCCTATGTGTTAGCCCTGCGACAGACTGGCGACCTGTCCAGGGTGTACCCTGCCTCTCGCCCTATGACAGCTGGGATAGGCTCCCCCCCGCGACCCTGAAAAGGATAAGCGGAAGCGAATGGATGGATGGATGGATGGTCAAAGAGGGTACACCAAAAAGGGTCACCTTAATGGATCGGGATTTTGAATGCAGTGCAAGTGAAGGTGGACCTGTCCTTCAAGGCGCTGATAAAGGGCAAACACGCGCAGCCCGTCCGCATGTACAGGTTGGGAGAAAAACAACCAGATAAATTCATAACTTGTCTGGAGACGGCCTTGCCAGTGTAATCCCTATTGCCTGGAGCTTGGCTTAAACATGGTTGAGAGCGTTCTACTTCCGCTAGCCATAAATCTGTGACTTTAGCCGCTTTGGAAAGCCAACAGGATCCTCTCTCTGGCTTTTTATCTTTATGCCCCCCATTGTTAGTGAGCTGATTAAAAGGTGCTTGATTTAAAGTGGCTTTCCATTTCCTCATCTCTCCCTCTGCTCATTTAGCATTTTTCTCCCGTTCATTCAGTTTTTTTTTTGAAAAACTCCATCTCGCTCGCTTTCGCTTGTTTGCGGGTGTAACGCTTCACTTCCTTAAGAGCATCCAATCATGGCCTCACACAGTCACACACACAGCTGAGCTCTCACACGCACCCACAGACGCTCACTACATATACTAGAAAGGAGAGAAAGCTGGCTGCCTCTTGTACAACTCTGTTATAATTATAGAGGCTGGGATTTGGGGGAATTCATCTGCCTGTTGCTGCTTGGGGACAGAAAAAAAGTAATGGAAGAGGGGATGGAGAAATTACGGCCACACAAGTTCAATACCAGTAAACTATACCCACTATATAGTTTTTTTTTCATCGTCTATTATAATTTTATTAGAGTAAAAGCCAGATCGGTTGAAGGTGACTGAGGGTGCAGAAAGGAGAATAAATAGGAGATCAGGCATGGCCACAATGTGAACACCGAGCAACGGATGAGGCATATCGATTCTATCTCATGCGTATTAATAACGTGGAGACACTCTTTAATTTCAGAGGAAACGCTTGAGAATCACATTACCCTCTCCCAATAATCAATTTCAGGCCCTTCAGACCCTGAGTCGTGTTTCTCAAATTGGTTTAAAATTTATGCTGCGACAGGCTGAGCTCGGGCAGCGGTGACAGCAACACCTTCCCCGTCGCGATGACACCGCGGCGTCGCTGGAGAATCAGGAGGAGGACGGACGAACAGTGAGGGAGTCATGATACTTCATTAAAGTGATACACTTGGCTGATTTGTCTCTTATGTCCCTGAACCTGTCTCCATTCGTTTTTCCACTTCAGATGTCCCTTTGTTGCTCATATTGAATCGTCTCCTGATATTTAGACCTTTTTTTCCTGATTTCTTTTTCTATTGGATCATTACTTTTATTTGTGTTATTATAACAAAAACATGCCATTTGTCTTTGTTGTAATTTAGCTTTATACCCCAACTGATTAGAAACAGTGTGGATCTGGTGAATCTTCTGCGTCAGTTTGACAAAAATAGCTTTAGTTATGTTAATGAAAACCCCAAAATCATGCATCACATGTGTCACTTGTTCACATCATTGATGTATTGACATATTTCAATTCATCCCAGATTGTTATAGTAGCTACATCATTCAAAATGTAATCCACTTAAGGCTCACAGAACACCAAAATATATTTAAGGACTGTGTCTAAGTTTGTGGTAGGTGTTGATTAGAGACAAACACATGCACTGAGCACCCAGAGCCACAGGGTACTTTCAACCAAAATATGCTGAAGCTTCTTCAAATAAAATCAAAATGAAAAACGAACAGCGAAACCTGAAATGTCCTCTCAAAACAACAGTGAATTTTTCACAGACGTGGAGGAAAATCTACCCAGGGATGTCCTTTATCTCTCCTTTTAAGTTCAGCTTCCCTGTTGGTGGTGGTCAGTCAGCTAGCTTTAGTCAGATAAGTCAGCGCGAGGTCAGGTTCGGTCGCAAAGCGCTCTTAAAACAAAGGGAAAAGTGAAGTTGCTTGGTGCCACGCTTGAGGAGTCCAACACGGGTGGCGGCCTCCTCGTTGCCACGGGGGTAGGGAGGTGATCAGGTTCAGCGGTGGCTCACCAGTTACTTCATCAACGATGACTCAGATACACAGAATCATCAAATCTGACTTTGACAGATAACAGATCATAATGTTGCTGTAACGCTGAGGTAAATAAATTCATTAGTTCATCTCTTATCTGTACAGTAGTTTTCACATGAATTATGATTAATAAACATTCAAGGTCAATGGTATTTTTTATTAATTAATTCACTAACTTATTACCGACTATCAGAAAAAAGGATCAGGAAAAAATCTGCCATACCATATTTTTATCTTCTTTTTGATTTATTTTTTTCCAAATGATGAGACACAATTAAAGGTTTTATAATAATATTCTTTTTTAAAACTCCAAAATAACATTTATACAAACAGAGCAGGTTTTTACAAGGGCATGGAGACATAAACAAAAACAGTCTTGTCAACATGCAAAACAGAGACTGGGTTTTTTGTTTTGTTTTTACAGCCGAGCCACATTTAGTATACCTATTGTATGGTTACATTAGGCACTACAGACAAATATTGACTAAATGGACTGAAAATGGATGCCTGCTTGAGCATAAAGGTATCAAGTGTGGTTGCTACAGAGACGAGCGTTGTACATCTTTTCCAAGACAGACACAACTCTTTATATCTGATCTTAATTGAGTCAAAAGGCTGAAGCTCTCACATGAGTTTTGCATGTAAAACTTTATAACTAACCATGCATTTTATTATTTACTTCCTCTATAACTACTATCGTCCAGTCACGTTCAGGGCAAATCTGTCCGATTTACAACTTAAAACACTCATAAATATTGTGTTTTACATCAAGGCCTTATGACATCCTCATCTATGCACTTGGACATATAAAAGTGATGTCTTGATGCATTCTCAAGCATCCAGGTGAGTAAATCTGCATAAGTTGATTCTGGATGTAGCGTTTTCAGGTGGAGAAATGTTTCGTCACTTGTCTAAGTGACTTCTTCAGTCTCAGCTGACTGCAGGTTTCCCCAATCTTAAAAACGGTACATTTGCACAATGACTGAAACCAGCCCACTGAAGGAAAAATGGGAATTAAGATTTTCTAACTTGTATACAAGTTAGAAAATCTTAATTCAGCAATTGAAAAGAAAGAAGACAGGTTTTTTTTTTGTTTGTTCATTTTTCGAATAAACTACGGCTTATATGCATTTACCCTGTGTGGCTTCTTGCATTTATAAAGACTAAAAGCAAAAGTGATTTGACTGAAAGTGCATAAGTGCATAAATCAGTGGATGGTTCAAAAAGCATGCTTCAGTATTGGAATCATGCCATTTGTGATGCAAATTATAACAGAGAGAACTAATGACTGGTTACAAATAGCAGATTAGTGTCGTCCATAAATAGCATGGTGTTTGAATTGATAAAAATGCATTAAGGATGAAACTTTACCAGCATATTTGTGTGCCCAAAAGTAACCAAAGCCAAAAATGGATAGGCTATATAAGCAGGGAATGATATAATAGCAGATCAGAAAACAACAAAATCGAAACACCACACACAAAAACAAACATCCTATTATTAGTTTTGTTGTAGTTTAGTTAGGTACTAACTAAACACAATTATCATATTCATCATTATGAAAAACAGCGAGGGAAATGATCATTTGACCTTTTGCTGAATTTGTAAGCTTGCTCATGTACAAAGAAATGAATAGTCTCTAATTTTATGCTAGTTTCATTTGAATGGAGAGACAGAATATCAACCAAAAATCCAGAAAAAAACACATTAAATAAAAGTTATTTCACTCAGTGACTTGGAAATCAGTATATAAGTATTTGATCTCCAAACAATACATGATTTAGCAACTTGGTGGAGAAACTCTTGTGGTGAGCCCAGCGGTAAGATGTTTCTTGTAGCTGGTCATCAGGTTTGCAAACATCTCAGGAGGATTTTGGTTCACTTCTCTTTACATAACCAATTTTTATACTACTGAGGTCTGGAGACTAGCTAGGCCACTCCATAACCTTAATGCTTAGTGCTTCTTCTTTAGCCACTCTTTTGTTGCCTTGGCGGTATGTTTTGGGTCATTGTCGTGGAAAACCCATCCATGACCCATCTTCAGCGCTTTGGCTGAGGTAAGGAGACTCTCATCCAAGAATTCATTGTACGGTATGGTATGGCCCTGTCCATTGGCCCCTCAGTGAGAAGAAAAACGCCTTTCAAGCATAATGTTTCTTGACTGTGGGGATGGTGTTCTTTGGGTCATACTCAGAATGTCTCTTCCTCCAAACGTGGTGGGTCACACTGATTCCAAACAGCTTTCATCAGACCACGGTACTTTCTCCCAAGCCTTCTCTGGCTCATTTATGGTCACTGGCAAACTTAAGACGGGCCTGTGCTTGTGCCTTCTTGAGCAAGGAGACCTTAAAGGGGCGGCAGGATTTCAGTCTATTAGTGTAGTGTGTTACCAATGGTGTTCTTGGCGACTGTGGTCCCCGCTGCGCTAAGATCATTAACAAGCTCCTCTTGTGTAGTTTTGGCTGATCCACCACCTTTCTTGTTATCATCCTCATTAGGCAATATCTTGCATGGAGCTTCAGACCGAGAGCATTTGATGATCATTTTATATTTCTTCCATTTCTGAATAATGGCACCAGCACTTGTCACCTTCTCAATAAGCTTCTTGTGAATCGTCCTGCAGCCTGGCGTCAGTCTACGATCTTGTCGTTGATGTCCGTTGACAGCTCTTTGGTTTCCCACATGGTGGTGGAGAGGCTGAAATTGAAGACAATATTCTGAACTGATGCACTTCATATATATATAATGAGTTGGATCAGGACGGTATCTTTATCTGTAATTGATTGATTAGAATCTGTGTATACATATATTTTGTCTCTCTCCATTAAAAATGAAACTACCATAACAATGAGAGACTGTTCATTTCGTTATAAGTGAGCAAACTTAAAAATTCAGCAGGGGACCAAAACATTATTTCTCCCACTCTACAATAACAGTTTAGCTAGCTTAGTTTCTTCACTGAGTAACAGATACAGTAGACTAGTATCTAAAAATATATAACTTCAAAGGTCCAATTCATTAACATTTAGTTATTTTTCACATGCATGAGTATCTGTAACATGAAAAATAATTAAGTTATAAAATGTGCTGTTGTCAACAATGCTAGAGTTCACTGTGCACAGTTTCTCTTTTTCAGTGCAGTACATTTATATGCCAGCGCCATCGACAACATTATCACTCTGCCACCCGACTCCCTTTCTGTCCTCTCTCCATCTCTTTCTCTCTCTCTCCGTGTTTTCCAGCTTGGCCCATGCAGCATCCTGGCTCGCCTGGCCAAAGATAGTTCCCTTCTTTCTCTGTGACTGCCTGGCTGCTCTGCTCTAGGCCCCGAGGCTCTTTCTTGTGCAACTGGCTGGGCATTGCTCCACATGACATGTCCATTTGCAAGACAAGCCCGTCCCCTACTTGTAAAAACAGCAGCCCCCTAACCACAGTGCTGTGACAGACACAACAAAGGCAAGGAAGGAGGAAGTTTTGTTTGTTTTTAAGAGATATTGTTACCATAAAAGCAGGAAGATGAGATGATAATGTAAAAGAAATGACAGAAAACGATAAAAATAAAGAAAAAGTTAAAAAGCAACGTGACTGCATTAATTTGTAGCCAGTGTGAGGTTTTGTTTTTCTGTAAAATCCCTTGAATCCGCTGCCCTTTCTAGAGTTTATGGCTAAAGCGCCTCATCACATTCAGGAGTGTTTACAGCTCTCTGGCCTGAGGGACAACTTATGCATTAATATGCCGCTAGGGAGGCGTGACATGTATTTGCAGCATATTCCCTCAACTGCTTGCATCGAGACCAACCGCTAAAACATCCAATGCACTGCACAACAACCAAGGGAGAGACGAGGGAAGGAGAGGAGAGGATGCGTTGTCAAGGTAACTAACACGGAAGTCAGACAGACGGAGAAATTGAATACGGTATGCACTTTTACAGCGCTGAGGATTTGGCAGTTTAGAGGCGTATAAATGTGCTGTCATAATGTTTCCCAGTGATTTAAATTCTAGCTCTGCTAGGACATTTCACTGTGGCATTGACCTGTCATTGGACACGTTATAAAGAGGAAACATTTAACTGTGTCCTCTAAAGCATTTGATTGCAGCTTACGACCTGTATCAAGCATCACAGAAGACCCTTAAATCACACAACAAATCACCGAGGTCTGAAGGACAACCAGGCTGTGTGCCTGTTTTTATCGTAAACATTAAGGTAAGAGGGGAAATGAGAATCGCAGTTATATACGGAAAAACACCGGGGTCACCGTGTTTCAGATGAGTTGTTGTTACTCTGTAGACCTAATCATTTCCTGATATTTTTTTACTGCATTGTAACTCAGATTAGGTCATCTGTTTGTGTTCATGTCAAACTGTAGAAAAAGTGGGAAAAAGTGAAAGCAGGAATCCTAGCAAATGCTTGTACTTGTAAAAAGCAAAGGCGAGCCTTTATCGAGGCTGAGTCACTGTTCCAGCATCTTCAGTTTTTAACCTTTTTAAATGTCTTCTGGTAAGTCTTAGTTGCCATGTCACTTGCTTAATGTTTTTTGTTGTTGTTGTTGTTTTGTTTTTTACTTCATGCTTAATTCCTAGTTCCAGTTTGTATATGTTGTTCTTTGTGTATTTTCTGGTTAGCTACAGTGGCTTGCAAAAGTATTTGGCCCCCTTGAACTTTTCCACATTTTGTCACATTACAGCCACAAACATGAATCAGTTTTATCGGAATTCCACGTGACAGACCGACACAAAGTGGTGTACACGTGAGAAGTCAAACGAAAATCATACATGATTCCAAACATTTTTTACAAATAAATAACTGCAAAGTGGGGTGTGCGTAATTACTCAGCCCTCTGAGTCAATACTTTGTAGAACCACCTTTTGCTGCAATTACAGCTGCCAGTCTTTTAGGGTCTGTCTCTACCAGCTTTGCACATCTAGAGACTGAAATCCTTGCCCATTCTTCTTTGCAAAACAGCTCCAGCTCAGTCAGATTAGATGGACAGCGTTTGTGAACAGCAGTTTTCAGATCTTGCCACATTTCCAGGGCAGCACGGTGGTGTGGTGGTCACAGTGAGTTCAATTCCCTCCATCCCACAGTGCAAAGACATGCATTTGGTGGGGTTAGGTTAACTGGTGATTCTAAATTGCCCATAGGTGTGAGTGTCAATAATTGTCTGTCTCTATGTGTCAGACTGCTGACCTGTCTAGGAAGTACTCTGCTTCTTGCCCCATGGTAGCCAGGATAGACTCCAGTCCCCCTTAGTTACAGTTTCAGTTCCCGGTGGTTTATCATTTAGTTTTATCATCTTGTGTGGAACTAAAACTGTGTTAAATTTAAGTTCCACTCATATCATTTTCCCAGTTGTTTTGTCTTGTGTCCAGCTCCCATTATCCCTCAGTGTGTGCATAAAAGCCCAGTCAGTCATATGTAGGTGTACTGGGTTATACTTACCCGTAATGTTTGTTCTTGGTTTGGTTTCCTGTTCTCCTTGGATTTTTTCACATGTTCGATTCAGTTTCTTTTGGACTGTGACACTGGATTTGCATTAAAAGGTACATTTTGAGTTTTCATATTACCTGCTCATGTTTTATTCTGCATTATTGGTCTACAACTACACATCTAGATGACAAAATGATTGGGGGCAAAAAAATAAATCCAAAAACAAAGGTAACTAAAATCCAAAATTGAGAAGAAATACAGAACTCCAGAATTCCAGGAATAATCAAGGCAGCCACGTGGCGTGCACAGAACGAAGCCACAATGAACTAAGGCAAACGGAGTCCTCATGGGGTAATCGAGAAAAATGAATACAAGAAAGCAGGGAGACACCGCTGAAACGAATCACAAGAAAATCTGAATAAATGCAAAACATGAGAGACAAACAGGAAGTAAGTAACTAAAAATACAGAATATAAAGATCCTAACACAAGAGCTCATAGATAAACTGTAACCAAGATTCAAAACCTAATGGAAACTGAGAGCACAGAATACAAGAAAATAGCTAAATAATCAACATCTATAACTAAGAAACTTGACAGACTAATGAATAAAAGAAAATTAAGACCCAAGGAAAAACTAAACTCAACTATGAACAGATACAAAAATTATAAGCACTAGAAATAAATACTAAGGAAAAACACAAAGATGAATTATAAACAGTAAACATACAAGGAATCAGACAGAACATATTTAACAAGACCAAGAACACAAATTGTGACACCTACAGAGGTGTGGTGCAACTGAAGCACAAAGGATCAACATGATGTCAGGGACACAGTCCATCCTGAGTAGGTATTTCATCCAAGCAGAAACAGTTCACTCATAATTGCAAATGCCAACCTTCTACCAAATAATTCTTAAGGCATAAATGTTAAAATAACAAAACAAAATACTCCAGGATATTCCCTTTCCAAAATAAAATTAAAGTGCAGTTATTTTTGCAGCATGGTTATGTTTAGAAAAATGTTATGTTTTGGTACACAGACCTTCCCCAGGGAATAAAACCATCAGTCCATGAACACACTCAATCTTCCACCTAAGGGTGCGTGGAAAATTCTACCAGTGAAACTCTACCAATAGGACAAGTCTTCAAAACCTGGACAGACGAAAGAGCCCCTTCAACACCACAAGGAGAATAAATTGCAGCATCAAACATCAATTTAAATTCTTTCTTATAACCTTTATTTGCCTTTGAAGATGCAATTATGTCATCTAAGTTCTTATTTAAGGCAGGATATTTAGTGGCCCATAACTTATAAATCCAGAAAGCTTCCCTTTGATTAAGACTTCTCAATCTGTCACTTCTTTGTATTGATAGAGGAAAGTCAAGGTAGTTTCTTGCCATGGGGAAATTAATGTTACCTGTATGTATGCAATATTTGTGTTCTGCTAATGTGCAGAATTCTTACAGCGTGGTACTAAAACTCACAATCCACCTCAGTGGCATTGGAGGAAAAGTTAGGAGATCTTTAATACCATCAGGTTCATCCTCTACAGATATCTGCACAAAATTATGCAGCATTCCATCCACAGGTTAATTAAAATAGGTGGACTGAATAATAGCCCAGTACTCACTCAGCCACACTTGCTTACATTAGCTTGACCATCTCACATTAAACATAACACAGGTCAAAGTCGCACCCCTCTCTCGAGGCTGTTTAAAATGCAGATGGGAAAACAATAGGCACCTGTGACGTGAAGGCAAAGGGCCAATTCCCTGCGAGTACCAGAGGCACTGGCACTACGAATTCCCTAATATGAAATGTAAAACAGCGCGTTTAGAATTCTCCTGACCAACAACAGCTTCATTCAATGAGACGCATTTTGTGGAACAGCGCGCGACACCCGACTCATCCTCTTTTCCTTTCTGGAGCTTTAATATCTGTGACTTTAATGGAATTCAGAGTTGATTTCCTTTTTTCATGCAATCCACTTTTAGAACACTAATATCTTTAGGAGAACAACTATTACAGCTTTAATGAGTATACTCGTTTTAAGTGATTTAACTTTGGCACTGGGTTATTTTTAAAGTTGGCAATTTCATGTTGATTTAACGTGGCGGCGGCGATTTGGGAGCAATAACAGAAAAATACAGCGGGAACAAAGCTAGGACGCGATGCTATTATGGTGTTTTGTGTTTACTTAAAAAAGAAAAACAAATGTTTGAAGGTTAAGCATAGAAGTCTATGAGACGCATACAACACGCTGACTAAATCTAAGCTGAAAGATGAACGTCACTGTGTCTAGGCACAAGTCAATACGTAGAGATCACATCAAGGAAAAGAGCAAAAATCACAGCAAGAAGGAAAATATGCAAAAATTCAAGTGTTTTCTGGCAGTCAGACTCACACAGCAAAATCCTAGATGGAGGTAGAAGATGGTGACTGGAGCTCCCGGAGTCTGGTCAGTGGTGGTGGAGAGTAAGCAGATGGCTGATGGAGATTTTAAATGAGGCACCCAGGACAAGAGATGGGGGATCGTGGATGCCTGGAAGTGGCCTGAAAGCCAGAGCGATTGCAGACAAGGTAACAAGGTATAAGTGACACTGACACTTTGACAGAGCCGAATTTGACAGCGTGGGAAAAAAAGAAGTGGTGAAGAAAAAAGGCTGGCACAAAGAGGAATACAAATTAAAACCAATTTGTTTGCGGCACTTCATTTCCTAACATCAGGGTTTTGGCTGGTTAAGGCAAACTGTGGCGTTTTAAGTGGACTGTTAAATGAGCTAATCTCATTCACCAGAGTTCTCTAGCAGTCTATTGTACGCGCTAATGCTACAGACCTGCTGAGAACCCAAATGTTACGTCAACCTGCTGGGCTCCAGCTCATAGAGAAGTGTTTAATTGGTTTCTCTAGTGTGATTCCTGTAGTCGAAGGCTGGGACACTCCTTTTTATTTCAGTTTTGAATTACAAAAGGAACCTGAAAATCATCCTGCTGTGGCAGAGACGGGATGACGTCCCTGCTGACATTGGCATGGAAAGCTGGAGCTGGTTGGCGTGCAGTACTGGACAGAATATTGGCCTAGAAAGGAAAACAAATATACATTTTTGGAAAGGCATAAAAATATCAAACCTTTGTCACATTGCTTTTTATGTCTCTGACTTTGAGCGTGACAAAAGATAGTATGATGTGTATCTTTACTTGCGGTGCTCAAAAAGTGCAACTACACCCACACAAACACATGCTTTTCCTTCATAATATATTATAACTGACTCTGTACACTGCATTGGTGATAGTGACGCCAGACCACCAACCTATGACTCTCTCCCCCACCGATGTAGGAGCGGTGCTGAGCAGGATCAATGTCCACAAGGCTGCAGGCCCTGATGGCATCCCCGGGCGTGTTCTCAGAGCGTGTTCTGGGGAGCTTGCAGGAGTGCTCACAGACATATTCAATCTGTCCTTGGCCCACGCTGTGGTACCGGCCTGCTTCAAATCCACCTCCATCGTCCCGATACCCAAAAACTCCAACCCATCTTGCCTCAATGACTACCGCCCAGTAGCACTCACCCCATCATCACTAAGTGCTTAGAGCGACTGGTCCTAGCACACTTCAAATCCTGTCTCCCCCCCACCCTGGACCCCCACCAATTCGCATACCGCCGGAACAGGAGCACAGAGGATGCAGTCTCCATCGCAATGCACTCTGTCCTCTCACACCTGGACAACAACAACACCTACGCCAGAATGCTGTTTATAGACTTCAGTTCAGCATTCAATACAATCCACCCCTCACAACTCATCAGGAAACTGACAGACCTGGGTATCAGTTCCCTCATCTGCAAATGGTTACTGGACTTCCTGACCAACCGCCCCCAACATGTCCGGCTGGATAACCGCTGCTCATCTACCATCACAATGAACACCGGTGTACCACAAGGCTGTGTGATGAGCCCTTTCCTCTACTCCCTCTTCACCCACGACTGCAGACCTGCTGATGATTCCAACACCATCATTAAGTTTGCAGATGACACCACGGTGATTGGCCTCATCAGTGACAACGATGAGGCCGCCTACAGGGAGGAGGTGGATCGTCTGGCTGAGTGGTGCGACAGAAACAACCTGCTGCTTAACACCGAGAAGACCAAGGAGCTCATCGTGGACTACAGGAGGAATGCTGACCCACATCCACCCATCCACATTAAGGGGACGGCTGTGGAGCGTGTGAGCAGCTTCAAGTTCCTGGGAGTCCACATCTCTGAGGATCTCACCTGGACGACCAACTGCTCCAAGCTGGTCAAGAAGGCTCACCAGCGCCTCTTCTTCTTGAGGACTCTGAGGAAGAACCACCTGTCCTCAGACATCCTGGTGAACTTCTATCGCTGCACCATCGAGAGCATCCTGACCAACTGTATAACAGTCTGGTACGGGAACTGCTCTGCCTCGGACCGGAAGGCGTTGCAGAGGGTCGTGAAAACTGCCCAGCGCATCGCCGGAGCACCACTTCCTGCCATAAAAGACATCTACAGGAAGCGGTGTCTGAAAAGGGCTGGGAAAATCATCAAAGACCCCAGTCACCCATCACATGGACTCTTCACCCTCCTGCCCTCTGGGAGGCGCCACAGGAGCCTCCGGACTAAGACCACCAGGTACCGGAACAGCTTCTTCCCCACAGCTGTCAGACTCCTGAACTCTGCCTCCTGACATCTGACCCACATTAACACATGGACTGAACATACACACACCCACAATGGACAACTGTACCCTCAAACACAATAATAACATGGACTGAACCACCACTCACAACCACTAGCACTTTATATAGCCTCTGTAGGAATTATATCTCACTTATCTTAACTGCACTACTGTATAGCTCTGTGTAAATAATCATTCTGTACATTCGATAATCTTTAATCCTACAACTGTTTACAACTTGCATAGTTCCCATTTCTGTATAGCTGTATATCCCAGATTCAGTAAAGTTATTTATTTCATATTCTGTATAGTTTTTCATATTTATATCCTGTTCATATCCTGTACCTCACTACAGCCTGTACATACTTATAGTTATAGAATATTCACAACATACTTCATACCGTGTACATTATAACATACCATAATAGACCCATTTCTGTAATATACTCACATATCTATATTATTGCTAATATATATTGTAATATATCTATATCACTAAAGCACTTCTGGATGGATGCAAACTGCATTTCGTTGCCCTGTACCTGTGCATGTGCAATGACAATAAAGTTGAATTCTATTCTATTCTATTCTATAATACTGACACGAGATTGCTGTGATGCTCAATATACCAAGCAGGTGGAGAGGCACAGGCATAGCAGCAGCAGCAGTAGCATTCGTGTTTGAGAGATCACATTAATGGCAACTCTTCAAGGTTTGACAGTCATTCTCTGCTGTAGTGGGTGAACAGCCTGCAGGTCCTCGGAGCCAGATACAGTTATAAAGCTGCAGATTTAAACTCTAAAGCGGAGGAGCTTATGCGTCTTTATGCTTTGCTATTTGCATCTTCGCATGTGTCCAGCGTGTTTATAATCGGGATAATCCCACAATTGTCTCATGCATTCTATATTCTTCTGAATGGGAAAGAATTAAGAAAAGAAAACATGGCGTGTAATGCTAATCTCATACTACAGATGAGTCATGATCTCCTCACGACAAGCCGTGTCTTCAGAGAGAAGTCCTTTTCCTTGTAAGCTGAGTGGCCTATTGTGTTTCCTTAATAAACTAATGTCGAGCTCCAATTTCTGCTCTAATAGATTTGCTGATGAAGCAGGACCACCACCAGCTGCTGCAGGACTCGCAGTATAGAGCCAAGAGCAGAGGCGGGCTGCTGGGGTTGGCTGGGTGGGGAGGGGGTGAGGGGGTGGGGGTGGGGTGAAAAATTTTGTGCAGACTAGGCACAGAGATCTGTATGACAGTGTAAATCACTGTAAAGACATAATCATGTGGTGGACTAAGCACAGTCTTACCATCTCAGCTTTTTGTAGACATTTGCACTACTGCAGCTGGATTCCCTTTATGCACTGTTATTCAGCTTACAATATTGTGCTAAAGTCTTGTGCCGCCACTCAGTTATTTTATATTACATGTGAAAACACACAGAATATGCATGATATGTACAAATGTACATGGTGGATTTGATATGACCAGCTTTATACCTCAGTCTGAACACTCTTGGCCAAACTTTCTTTTGATTTCTCTAAGCACTCTTTAGGAATAGTTGTCCAGACTTCCTGAAAGCTTGTCTCTGTCGAGATGATCCCACCCTGGTTCAATAGTGTTGAGGTCTGGGCTCCTGGGAGGCCAATCCATGACCGACAGTGTTCTATTGTGTGTTTTTCCATCTGGGTATGTTCATTTGAAAATCAAAATTGTTGCCAATCAGAAGCTTTCCAGATGGTACTGGGTGGTGGATCAAAACTCCTTCTGCTCATAATTCCATCAATTTTAACAGGATTCCCAACATCACTGACTGAAAGGCAGCCTCAAACCATGACAGGTTTATGTATATGTTTATGACAGTTTGCACCAAATATTTGGATTCATCACTCCATAAGACCACAGGAGAAGATTACCAACCACTTGTTTTCAGTCTGGTTCTCCTTTTCTCCCTGTTTCCCTTCCCCAATAATGGCTGCTTGACAGCCACCCTTCCACTTTAGATGTAGCTTCAGTGAATATTAGATGGATCAGCTGTAAGCTTATATGGATTTAAGCCTTAAAGTTGGAAGGGTTGCATGCTTAGTTCCATGGCAACTGAGAAGAATGAAACCATTTCATGAGATCTGTGTTTGTAACTAAATGTTCCATAACAAATACTTCAATGAACCAGATGATTCAATATCTGTTGGAGGTACTTTTCAAATTCTGCATACACATGCATTTCAGCTGGAGCACATCAAATAATTACTATTATAATTCCTTCTGCTCGCTTATTGATCCAATAACCAAGTTTGCCTTTAAAAAATAGCCCTGTTTTTGTGGACAAATAGGGCCCAGCAGTAAACTCTGCTTTCAGTTTCCATGGCATCTGCAGGTCAGTGAAAAATGTGTTTCTAATAGATTATTTGAGCTAACTAATTAAAAGGCTGTTTAAATGCATATCAATGCATGCTGACATTTAGTTGAGTGCAAATCTCCGACTAAACTGTTGGAACTCTTGGCATCACGGTTAAAATAGGAGCCAGGATTTGAGAAGAAAGACTACATGAAACTCATGCAGGTCTCTATCAGTACTGCTTTGAAATAAATGAATGTAGGAGCAGAAATCTTAAAAGTGCCACAGCACAATTTCAGCTTTTACTGCAATAAGTTTTTATTGGTTAAATTATTATGCGACTATAAAAATAATTCAGACTTTATGTATACTGGAAAAGCACAATATAAAATAGGAGCATTTCATTACTATGCCCAAGACATTTAAATGTTCTCTAAACTTGCAACATGATCGATCACGCCGTGCTGACTGTCAAAAAATACCACGCGTATTCTTGGTCTCAGCTGCGATGTTTAGTCATTTGCACGTGAATAAAAAACAGTTTTTCTTTTTTGTTGGGCACAATTATTTGACCATGAACAGCCTGTGCTTTTCTTAACATTTGAAAGATTAATGAAGTCCTTCGAACAAGTTTCTTTTGGTCTGGGAGTAGAATCTAATAAGAACAGATCCTCCATTTATCACAACATTAATCACTTTGGTACAAATTAATGTCAGCACAGGTGCTGTGTTTTGCATTTGCCGAAGGTATCACCAAAGTATCTGCTTGAATTTCAGGAGTTGGGCATTCATGTGGAAAAAAGAACATTTTTCTGCTCATGACTATTTTAATTGTATTTCTCTGAATCACTGGATAGTCTGCATGTTGTTTTAGAGTTTGAAGATAATGACTGGGGGCATTTTTAAATGAAGAGACTTTGTTCAGACGGCACTAATGCACGCTTGTCTTTGAAAATTTGAAGTGATTCATCCGTTATACACAAAGGTTATAGAATAAGGCATGTTTTTTAAAGTCTTAATGGATCGGTGGAAGATATTTTCCAGAAGCAAATGGGAAGATTTCGTAAAGATGGTAAAAATGTAACTCGCCTCACTTTTTGAACTTTTATGTTTGTTACTTTTAAGTCACAGGAGGACACATTCTGTCATCTGCCATTTTGAGTACATGTTCACAAGTACAGCTGCATGCAGTATACTATGGTGTACTCACTCAAAAAAGTGAGCTACACTTCTGTCTTCAGGTGTTTCAGTGGGAAATCTATTTAATTCAGTTCAATTTTATTTATATAGCACCAAGTGACAACAAACATCTCAATGCACTTTTTACTGTAAGTTAAAGACCCCAAAATAATACAGAGAAAACCCCTACAATCAGACAACCCCCTATGAGCAAGCAATTGGCAACAGCAGAAAGGAAAAACACCCGTTGAACAGGAAGAAACCTCCAGGAAGAAGGAATCATGATCATAAGGACTCACAAATGTCAGGAAATTCCTGGAGAGTAAAAAGTCCTAGCATCTGATTTGTTTCTAAATGCTGGTGCTGGTTAGGTCATAGGCTCTGCAAAGATTCACTAGACACAATTAGTCTAGCAAAAAAAGAAAGTTCAACAGAATCCATTTTTTCCTAGCCACAAAGAAGTCGCTGCCCTGTTTTTACTCTGGTGTGACTGAGCACCAATTTCACAGTACAGA
The DNA here is from genome assembly GCF_963969265.1 of Rhamphochromis sp. 'chilingali'. Classification (NCBI taxonomy): domain Eukaryota; kingdom Metazoa; phylum Chordata; class Actinopteri; order Cichliformes; family Cichlidae; genus Rhamphochromis; species Rhamphochromis sp. 'chilingali'. The sequence continues at coordinate 13,563,213 of NC_137944.1, forward strand.
TGACTGTACTGCTTGTTTTCAGTATGATTACTTCTAATGTTAACCCAGAAAGAACGAAGCTTTCAGCATTGACTCAGTCTTTTAACTACAGTTTTCAAATTCTCATATCAACGTAACTGTAGCTGCCAAATATTTTGGGTGGCCTTTTGAAAAATTCTTAATCGGATGCACTCAGATATAAAAGTTTTATATATCACACAAAGCTGTGTGAACTGTAAAAGACATAATAATGGTGCTGTGCAAAATTCATGTTTGGATTGCAAATAAAAATCAGTTCTCCCAGTTGGGATGGGTCAGGAATGGGGTTGCAACACAGGGGAAGGAGAGGCAAGGAGATGAAGCAATCTATTCCTGTTTTGTTGTGGGCCGGTTTGACTTGGCACCGTGAGGCTCTTTGAGTGGGATCAAATCTTATTTCAACTCACTCCCCCAGGGGTGAGACCGGGTCCCCGAACACAACCTGCTTTTATCTCAGGCCCCTCTTCAAGGCTCCGAGCCCTACCTAGGAGAACAGAGGTGTGACAAGGAGGTAAAGTAGGGACTGAGGAATCTAGTGTACTAGTATGTTGTCTGTATAGTGGTGGTAGTATTTATGTAGTATATTTGCTTCAGTGGTAGCTTTATTTGAAGGTGAGGAAGAGGCCGTGCATTCATTTCTGTATGAAAAGGAGAGAGATTTGCAGGCTATATAATGAAAAATTTAGCATGAAATTACATGCACACAAGCTCAAACAGCACATGCACTGTAATATAAGAAACCATGCACGCACAGTACAGAGTTGAAAAATGTTTCAGGCGAAATGCTGCTTTTACGTTTTTTTATTCTTTTGTTTGAAAGCCCAGAAACCACATGGTGTTGAAATGATACATCAGCATGAACACAGTCATTAACTGACTATTTCACCTGTCTAGCGCAGCTGCTGTGGGCACTAACCTTAAAGATACCCTGTGGAGTTTATGAACACTAACAGCACTTTGGAGCAGTGCTTTGATTAGTGGTTCCCCATTTTGTGTGTAACTTTTGTGCTCAAACAAAAATGAACAAACCCATCTATGTTTATATGGGCAGCTCCAATAAGACTTTAGTATGTTTATTAAAAATCCCTTTAAATGTAAAAAATGACAAAGAGTTTAAAGGGTCATTTAAATACAAAGTTCTACTGCATTTCTTTTATGTGGAGCAACAAAATAAAGCATACGAGGCAAAAACAGAGTTTGGACAATTCACTGTTGTATCTCTCTCCTGCACACACTGACGATAGGCTGAACCAGGGGTGGGCAATTCCAGGCCTCGAGGGCCGGTGTCCTGCAGGTTTTAGATCTCACCTTGGGTCAACACACCTGAATCACATGATTAGTTCGTTACCAGGCCTCTGGAGAACCTTAGGACATGTTGAGGAGCTAATTTAGCCATTTAAATCAGCTGTGTTGGTTCAAGGACACATCTAAAACCTTCAGGGACACCGGCCCTCGAGGCCTGGAGTTGCCCACCCCTGCCGCTGAACCATGATTTGCTTATCTGGATTCATCACTTTGTAAGACCTGTTGCCACTGAACAGTAGATGGAACAACTGTAGGCCCAGATGCATCTGTCAGATCCTGTATCAGGTCTTTGGATATTTTATTTCCCTATTTCTTAACATGGCTTTCAGATATAGTTAAGCTGCTGTAGATAGCTTTTTTTAGGCCTGTCACTTCCTCTTTTGTCCTCCACTTGTCAAGTTTCCTAATGTTCTAAGGGCACAGCACACCAGTCTGAGATATGCCAAGTTTCTGGCTCATGGTTCTTTGGAAATCACCTTGTTGGTGGAAAAATATAATTTCCACATATGTGGCATTTTTAATAAATTTAACTAAAGAAATCACAGGAAATTATGTGTTACTAGTTACTAGCAAATAGGCTAAAGACACAAAGAGAGTTTAAATCTGGGGCTTTGCTAAGTAACTTATATGCAGAAAAAACACTGCTTCTTCCCTTGAGTTATAGGTGCCTTTTTTATGGCTGAATGATTTACAGCTCAGTGTTACATGGCTTAGGAAACAAACAAACCACATATATGTTCACATTTAGGCAATAAAAATAAGATATTATGTGCAAACTTGAGCATTGGCAGTTTATACTTAGACAAAGCTAGCTTATCTGTTTAAGCTAAGCTAGCTTAAACTAGTGTATGAATAAATCTGACATTTTCTTGTCTTTCTAACAAAAGTAACCTATACACACAGCCTAAACATTAAGTTTCCCGTTTGAGAGTAATTTCTTAGCTCACAGTCCAACCGAAAAGACTTATATCACCTTAGCTAGCAGAGCAACTATCTCCAACACACACAGCAAGCTTGCTGAAAAGAATGACTTAAGTGCAGGTGGGAGGCATGGGGGAGGCTCATTTGGACTCCTCATGACTGACCGCGATTGAACAATTGGCATTCGAGAGGCTGGCATGGCTGTCTCATTACCCCTGTAACCAGAGGTGTGTGTGTGTGTGGGCACATCATGATTCCTCACCTTCCCATTCCTGTCAATGTATCTCCTACACCCTGTCCTCTGACAAACAACCTAGAGGTTTACAGCCACCTGCACAGCCCGTGTTCTTTTTTTGGCGTTCTGGCCTTTCGGTTCGACACGAGAGGGTTAAGGCACCGTTAAAGATATAACAGGTCGCATGTGTTGCATTATTGGGTGTCTCGGCATGCAAGGGAGGCCGCGGTGGATTGCATTAGCCTAAGCTTGCCACTAAATTATGCCAGTGTTTCGAGAAGCCCTTGGCAGTGCGTGGAGAGGCAATTTATTCTGACTAAATGTAGGTTGCCGTGATATGTGAGGAGTGCTTTGTGGAGAGCTTGGTTGAGCCAAAAGAAGCTTCAATGAGTCCTTTACCTCAGCTCTGAATAAATCACCCTCAAAGTGTCAAAGACCACTTGTGTTTTATCCCAGTCTGTATGATGGAGACGGAAACACTCAATGGATTAGCATGGCTAGAATTTGGATGAGGGACAGCAAGGGCATCTCATATGGACAGCTATCTGAAACCATTGTGGAAATGCAATCTCAAAGGAGAAGTCTGGCAGTGCCATCAGTGCCGAAGAACCATGCCAAAACTGAAATGCTGGCATTACAAAGCATTCAGGGATCTGATCCATAACAGCACAGATGAGAATAAGCTGTGTAGTCAAACCTCACGAAAAGAGATGTCCAAGCAGGTTATTAGCAGCTTTAACTTGGTTTTAAGTTTTGGACAGCTGTTTTTATGCTGAAATTCATCAGCTTTGCCCCTATATCCTCAAGAAAACTTTCATGATTATTTTCAGCTTTGCTCCGTTTTACTTATCAGGGCTTTTGTCCACTTTGGCCTTGTCCACTCTACCCTCTGTTCTAATCTGTCAGTCTGCTCCTTTCTCACTGTCCTCTCTGAGCAGCATGGCACCAGAGCCTGTGGGACAGAACCATCTGTCAGCCACAGAGGAGGGACAGCTAGACATGCTACCGCCATTACAGCGATGGATTTCTACTGTTCCCTGTCTCAGGACGAAAACTCCTTCCTCGCATGCCAGGCACACTCTCTCTTTGTTGTAGAGCCAAAAATGTGACATGTTATTCCACTCGCAGGTTCATTCTGCATACAGCATCCCCAAGTTACCTCACACTGTCACTTTGCCCAAATTTTTCAAAGTTCCAGAGATGTTCATTGTTTTACATCTCAAAAGTATTTGTTTTTGCTTGGTTTTTTACTTCGCTTGTCAATCTTGGTCCTTTTTGCACCCCATTTCCTCTCGCGCTCACTCGGAGTTTCTCACTGCAGAGCTAAAATAGCCCGAGGCTGTGTCCACCAGGGATATTTTTCTGTTTTTCACAGCTATTGTGTAAACATTCTTGTATAGATTATACCACTTGCCAAAAGAAAAAAAATATATTAGTTAACCTTTGATTCCAAAAGCTTGGAAATTTCATTAAACGGGTAAAATGAGAGGGACAAGATTTCCCTTAAGTAACCTGCAAATACCGAATCCACATTGATCACAATGCGCTATAATACAAAAACAATGCTTTAGTCCTCATTCAACAAGTACAGAAACAGAGTCGGGAACAGTAAGGTATAACAGTACTGATTTTATATCCTCATACACAGTGGAAACCCAAGCTGCAGATCTATACAAGTGTACAAAATGCACAATAAGGATCTCCCAAAATAAACCATGCAAACTTACGCCATATTTACTTTTACGGGAACAGTGTTGTATATTGCATTTATTCATTTTGGGTAAAAAAAAAAATAGTGCAAAGTGCAGACTTTTGTTATTTGGTCTGCTGAAAGCCATTTAATATATCTGACATATTTTGAGTTTTAAAATATATTTTTTACATTTATGTGGATAGAGTACATGTGTAATATTCATTTCATTGTTGAGTAAAATTTGAGTAAGTGTTCAGGAAGAAATATCAAGTGAAACAAGTTTTTGATCACAAGTTTTTTTCTGCTACCCAGGTATGTTTAAAAACGTGTTATCAAAATGACTTGATAGTTTTATTTAATTGTGTAATGCTTATTGCTTCTTTAAGATTCAATAATTATATTTTAGAATTAAAAATATCATTTATAATAAAGACCTCGTGCAATACTGATGAATTATCCATTACAGAAACATTAAAAAATGATTGACGTAATTACCAGTACTTTTAATTTAAGGCAGCTGTGGCATAAACTTTACACTGAGTAGTGATCTAATAAATGTGTTAAGCACTGTACATTGAATTTTCTAACCTATAAACTTGTTGGCCTTCATAAAACATTAGCTGATATTTGTGGAACATAACTCATGTGTTGGCTACATATATGTTTGCCTGTGTAACAGGTAGGATCATGCATTGTGTCAAAATACCACTACAGACCAAGATCCTCACATTGTCTGTTGGTTATTTTTGCAGTAATGATGACACTAGGACTATAGAAACATTTATGTCAACGTGCACACAGGCACACAGTTCAGTAGCTGACTAACCTAGCTTGCAGCATAGCCTTTGTGCCATTGCTCACTGAGCAGAAGTAATGATAGTGTAGTTCTACCATTTCACAAATATCTTTGCCTCTAACTCCGTTAAGCACATACAATATACATTTACATGAAGATGAAATGGTAATTAAAAAGAACAGTGTCTTAAAGTAATCAACACACAGTTAAGTCAATTAAACAACCTACATGTGTATTCTTCTTCTGGCCTGTATATTGTTTCAGGGCCTGGTTCATGATGCAAAGGAAGGCCCTACACCACCACCTCCTTCTGATAAAATCCACCTAATTAATGTCGTTGTGCATTCTGCAGATGTCACTTAAAGACAATAGCTTTTAAAAATTAATGATCTCTAAGTAAGTTCAAGTGCCTTTCATCATATGCAGCATATCATGAGTGCTAGCGAAGAGAGCAGATCATATTGTTTCTGTCTTTTAACAGTTCCTAAAGTATAAGTCAGGTTACAAATTAAATAGTTTTTAATACAGTGGGGCAAAAAAGTATTTAGTCAGCCACCGATTGTGCAAGTTCCCCCACCTAAAATGATGACAGAGGTCAGTAATTTGCACCAGAGGTACACTTCAACTGTGAGAGACAGAATGTGAAAAAAAAATCCATGAATCCACATGGTAGGATTTGTAAAGAATTTATTCGTAAATCAGGGTGGAAAATAAGTATTTGGTCAATAACAAAAATACAACTCAATACTTTGTAACATAACCTTTGTTGGCAATAACAGAGGTCAAACGTTTACTATAGGTCTTTACCAGGTTTGCACACACAGTAGCTGGTATTTTGGCCCATTCCTCCATGCAGATCTTCTCGAGAGCAGTGATGTTTTGGGGCTGTCGCCGAGCAACACGGACTTTCAACTCCCGCCACAGATTTTCTATGGGGTTGAGGTCTGGAGACTGGCTAGGCCACTCCAGGACTTTCAAATGCTTCTTACGGAGCCACTCCTTTGTTGCCCGGGCGGTGTGTTTTGGATCATTGTCATGTTGGAAGACCCAGCCTCGTTTCATCTTCAAAGTTCTCACTGATGGAAGGAGGTTTTGGCTCAAAATCTCACGATACATGGCCCCATTCATTCTGTCCTTAACACGGATCAGTCGTCCTGTCCCCTTGGCAGAAAAACAGCCCCATAGCATGATGTTTCCACCCCTATGCTTCACAGTAGGTATGGTGTTCTTGGGATGCAACTCAGTATTCTTCTTCCTCTAAACACGACGAGTTGAGTTTATACCAAAAAGTTCTACTTTGGTTTCATCTGACCACATGACATTCTCCCAATCCTCTGCTGTATCATCCATGTGCTCTCTGGCAAACTTCAGACGGGCCTGGACATGCACTGGCTTCAGCAGCGGAACACGTCTGGCACTGCTGGATTTGATTCCCTGCCGTTGTAGTGTGTTACTGATGGTAACCTTTGTTACTTTGGTCCCAGCTCTCTGCAGGTCTTTCACCAGGTCCCCCCGTGTGGTTCTGGGATCTTTGCTCACCGTTCTCATGATCATTTTGACCCCACGGGATGAGATCTTGCGTGGAGCCCCAGATCGAGGGAGATTATCAGTGGTCTTGTATGTCTTCCATTTTCTGATGATTGCTCCCACAGTTGATTTTTTCACACCAAGCTGCTTGCCTATTGTAGATTCACTCTTCCCAGTCTGGTGCAGGTCTACAATACTTTTCCTGGTGTCCTTCGAAAGCTCTTTGGTCTTGGCCATGGCGGAGTTTGGAGTCTGACTGTTTGAGGCTGTGGACAGGTGTCTTTTATACAGATGATGAGCTCAAACAGGTGCCATTCATACAGGTAACGAGTGGGGGACAGAAAAGCTTCGTACAGAAGACGTTACAGGTCAGTGAGAGCCAGAGATTTTCCTTGTTTGAGGTGACCAAATACTTATTTTCCACCCTAATTGTGTGGATGCTTTAAGCATCCACACTATTGAGTTCCTCTTGGGACTTCCGTACACTTTTTGGCACTTAACTACTTCCGCAATTTTCAGCCGATTTTCACCGTTCAAATTTTAAACTATTCTGCTATTTCTGCTAATGTGTGCTATGTCTTTTGGTATTTTTCACTATTATACTTTTTAAAATATTAAGCTTAATTTGTCCCATTGAAATGAATGGGAAACTTCTGCAATTCTGCTAAAATTTGCTTGTTTCTGAAACTTAACTACTTCCTCATATTTTCACGTAGAACAACCATTCAAACTTTAAAATGTTCTCAAATTATTGGGCTATTCAGGTATAAATCAGCTTTTTCAAATCTTTTACCGTTTTACTTTTATGCCTCTTAAAGTTTTCAGTTGCACAATTGTGATTTTTCACAAAATACATGCGTTGTTATGGTTGCTATGCACTTGGCTTCCAGTGTGCCACTGAAGGTTTTGCAGTCTTCTCTTCATGTCCGAACAACTTCTTGCTACTTGCTCAATTTTCACTCAACTTTCACAAATTATACATCAAAACGTAGGTATTTTTGCTGGCTTTCCGAAAATGTCACTATCATTGTTGTGAGATTTATAGAATTTTGGCAAATCTCCTCAGACCAACACAAAGTCGCAAAGCTCTCCATAGAAAGTCAATGGAGAGCTTGTTCAAAATCACCGCTTGATTTCTGTAATGAGAGGCATATTCGAATCGTCATATCTCCTTAACGAAGCAAAGTTAAGACATAAGGCTTGTCCCAGTATATCTTCAGACACTCCTGACGCTCACAATTCAAGAATTATTTTCTCACCTATTACTGTTCTGAGATGAGTTAGACTTGTTTGAGGGTAGGAAATTCGTCCTTCGCTCAGATTTCTTCAGATTTCAAACTCTGGAAATGAACCACTTTTTTCTCTCGTCATATCTTTTTAATGGATTTCCACAGAGACCTGAAAATTTCCATGATTGTTCACCAAAGCCTGCTGTCTCTTACGGTGAAAGAATGATATTGATACTCCAAATAGATTTAGAGTTAGAAAGCGTTGTTTGAGGGCAAGTCAAGGCAGTTTTTGCTTTGCTCTACTCAGTTATGGTGCATTAGAAGTCAATTATCTTTAATATTTCATATTTTAATGATAAATTGTCAACACTTTAAGATTCCCCCATCTCTTCTGAACAAAACGGTGTAAGAATGACCGTTCTAGCCCCTACGGTTAGGAAATTATGGTCATTTGTTTGAGGGGAGTCGTCATTATGGGAAATAGACTGCAAAAATCCTGTGTCTCTCTGTGCTGCATGCACCTGTTTTGGCGGGAAAAAGTGCACAGGCTCTCTGATTGGTGGATTCAAATTCAGCAGCTCCAAGGCTGCTTGACTGAGCTAGAAACTTACTTCTCTGTGTGTGTGTGTGTGTGTGTGTGTGTGTGTGTGTGTGTGTGTGTGTGTGTGTGAGAGAGAGAGAGAGGGGAAGCCTTTTTATGGGATGATCTCATTGTAAGATTCAAATTCAATATATTTAGACTGGTTGACTGAATTGGATCTTGTGTGTGTCTCTCTCTGTGCATGTGTGTTTCCATATGTGTCCATATTTGTGATTGTGTGGCTGTTATATTTTTTTTTGCCAATTTTTTTCATTTAATAAGTATATTTGAGGGACCCTTAGCATGTTCAGCATTTTTTCAGCTGTCCATTTTGCTTTTCCAATTTTTCTGTTTAAGTTATTACTATTGTGCTAAATCATACTATTTCTGCTATTTTACAAGATTTGTGCTAAATATAGTATTTCTGTCAAATTATAGTATTTGTGCTAAAACATAGTATTGATTTAAAATTACAATATTCATAGTTCATCACAGTGTCTCTGGTAAATCACAGTATTTCTGCTCTGTTGTACTATTTTTCTAAATCATAGTGTTTCTGTAATGCTTAAGTATTTTTGGCTAAATATATTCTTTCTGTTATCTTATACTATTTCTCCTAAATTCTTGTATTTTTGAGAAGTTATCATGTTTCTGGTAAGTTACAATATTTCTGCTAAGTTCTGCTATGCTATTGTATTTCTGCCAAGTATTATGTTTCCTCTAAGATATTGCAGTTCTGCTAAGTTATTCCATTTTAGCAAAGTTCCTTTGCTTCTGCAAAGTTTTTACAATTTCTGCAACTTTTCAGCTTTTTCAGCTAGTTTTTGCATACAGCTTCAGCTTTAAAGCATCCACACTGCATTTTCGCAGGAAATGCAAATCTTTCTAGTTTACAAATAAATTCTTTACAAATCCTACCATGTGAATTCATGGATTTTTTTTTCACATTCTGTCTCTCACAGTTGAAGTGTACCTCTGGTGCAAATTACTGACCTCTGTCATCATTTTAAGTGGGGGACCTTGCACAATCGGTGGCTGACTAAATACTTTTTTGCCCCACTGTATATGCTACCATGTACTTACCTAGTGAAACTTGACTGAGTAGCAGTGCGTCACTTCCACTTTGCACAAATCTCAGCACAATCTAGATACAGTTTCACTGCATGGAAGGGGAAAAAGTAGCCGCATCTAAAACAGCTGTCAACCACAGTGGTTATATTGAAATAGGAAAAAAAAAACATCACAAGAAAAAAAAATCCCTACCTGGAAAAAATGTATACATCAATAAATAAAAGGCACTGTTCTGTGCCATGCAGTTCAGAATCTTTCTTTCCAAATAAACCAATGACATAAAAGTAATGACAGTGCAGTGATATAAACCTTTTACAGTGCAGCTGTATGTCAGCTCATTTTTGGCATTAAGTTTCACCAATTAGTAATGCTATGCTGGAATCACACCACATGGCAGTGACTGTCTCCTAAGGTAGCCTATGTAGTAATATGATAAAACACAGAGTTTAGTTTTATTCAGTGTTGCCATGTTGCTAGCTATATATGACAAAACTAGCGGATCCTGTGAATGTGTAAATAAAGGTATACATTTTGTGGGGACCCTGCAGTTCTGGATTAGTTGCTTAGGATGGAGTATGGTACTCCAGCACTGGAAAAAAAAATAGCTTCCTCTGTAAGTCCTATCCTTGTTTCTGGACATTGCCAATACTGTAATATCATCCTAAACGAACAACAAGACAAAAGGTGAACAAGAGTGCTTGTTTTAGAAGCTGTAGCCAAGACATCCGGGAGGAGGGGGGCTCACCATGTTTTTGCTGCATCGCTATTTTTGTTTGCCCTGGCTATATTAAACTTTCAGGACTTGCTGCAAAAACACGCTAATCTCCGAGCGCCGTCAGGAACACGTACGTCTGGCTCTGTGGTTTCTGCTGGACGCGGCCTGTGTCGAGTTGAAATTTGTCATATCTTCCTCCCGCCGATGTCTGTCCCTGCTTAAAGTTTTTTCACTGTTATTTGTCAACAGAGTCTCTCCTTAGGTCACCAGTGACACACCAAGCACGCAACTTAATTACCCACAAACCTTTGGGAGAAATAACCAAGAAGTCCCTCTTATCACTGTGACTCTTCTGCCAGAGGTAATGTGAAAACTCCTTCCGTGCTTTTACTCTGTCACCATGCATTTCATCCTTGGGGCTAGCTTTTCTTCCTCATCTGACCTCTCTCTCATCCTTCTCCCTCCCTTGAGAAAGTTTCACTTGGTGGCCTTTCTCCGGGGTGACTGATGGCTCCTCTATGGGCAGACTCATCCAGACTTAATTACCCACAAGCCCCTCAGAGGGCAAATGCAGAGTGACCGGGGCATGCGCACTATGTCATCCCCTCTCCCCCTCTTGCTCCTTTAGTCCAGCATCGCTGAGTGGATTGTTAAAGCCCATCCACTGTCCTTTTTTTCACTATGTTACATAATAAAACCGCATTTGTTTTTTGGGCGGGTGTGGATGTGGGGGGTTCTTCCTTGGAAGAGGATGCGATTAGCATAAGTATTACCCCCACCCCCACCCCAGTTATTCCAGTTTAACCAGACTTCAAACCAGCAGAAATGTTCTTGTTAAATTTTCAGACAGACCAGCGGGGCCTCTGATTGGTCACAGTTAAGCTTCAGTGCTGCTGGCTAACAAAGTTTGTCATGCCCAAACACCCAAAGTGGTATTGTGAAAAAAACAAAACCCCAAACACGGGATTGTACACTCCAAATCAAGACAGAGGCTACTTGTATTCCTCCGCAAATGCCCTTGATGCAGCTCACACCCACACACAACACACCGGGATCGATTTGAAAATTTATTTTCATATAAAAAAGACACTATGAAAACATTAGAGGACTACTTTGTACAATCTTATGTATAAAAAGAACAAAAATGGAGAAAGGGATGAGTTTTCAGTAATAAACCAGGAATGTTGGATGGTTGTAGCAGTCGGGTTAACACTGAAGCATCAGGGTGGAGGGCGAAGGTGAACATGGGGTGGGGGGTGGGGGGGTTAAGTTGGCTTGAACATGGAGTTGAGTTGCAAATTTTCTCTCCTTAGCTTTGTACTTGTTTGTGTGGGTTGATTCTTGTAAGACTGACAGGAAGAAAAATTGAGATGGCATTCTGACCGGCATCTTCTCGTGGTTAAATATGCATCGCAGAAGAGGAAAACGTTGAAGATTCGAAATGTTAAGACCCAAGATGAATATCTCAATCAGACAGGCAGCGTCTCACTTACCATTTACTCCGAGAAGAAAACTTAAAAGCCATTCATCACCGCGCCTGAAGCTGTTCACGCCGCAATAAACAAATCAGGGAGGGGGGCTGTATCAAAACGTCACATTGTGTGAAAATCAAACCTGACTATTGTTGTGGGTTTCTGATGGGAAGGGGGGGGGGGGGGGGTCTACAAATGATTGGTTTCTCATGGACTCACATGGGGGCCTGGCAGACAGTCGCTTTGTTCTGTTGGACACACTGTGCAGTAGATCTGGAAAAGCAGAGCCTCCTCACAGAAGGTCAGGTGAATGTGACCTTAGCTCGGCAACTTGGGATCAAACCTATCTCGCTCCTCTGAGAGAGGGCGAGCTGTAGGTTTGCTTATCGGCTGATTAACTTGAAAGGTTAGGAGGGCCGCGCTCTTGTCTCACCATCTGCGCTGTGCTGCTCTACTACCACATTAGGGATCTTTAAACAGATGGTTTGAGGGCTGCATTGGAAAATGTCAGGACAAATCGCCATCCCCGGATAATTACTGTTTTTGAGCGCTCCCCTTCCTCGGCATCTCTGCCTGCCTCTGGCTTTTTTTCTTTTTTGCTGTGTATATTTAGAACTTTCCTCCTCGGCTACCATTTTTCTTCGTTTCTTCACCCATAAGCTGTCTCTATTTTTTTTTCTATCCACACTGTTAGATTAATGGCAGCTGCTTTGAACATAGACAGAAAAGTTATGGAGCTATCATTTGAATTCATCCTGCACTCTCTGACACTTTCTCTCTGCTGGTGTGTGGAGGACTGATGTGCTAATGTAGCAGCAGCAGAAAACTGGTCGTCCTTTTGTAACCGCTGAAGTACGGAGGTAGAATGTCAAGCAGAAAACATCACCATCGGCTCCTCTTCAGTCTGACACCTTGTAGCCTTATAACCTGTGATTCCCTCCCCGTCTTTCTGCGAGCGGGGAATTACATATCTCTGCTCTGCTGCTAGACTTCATGCCTTCTAGGAGCACGACACTGAGTGGGCAGAGTGAGCAACAGAGGAGCGGCGCTGTAAGCAAAGAAAGGCATGTTTGTAGAGCTCGTGATGAAGTCCTCGGATCGTGTGATGTCTCATTACTGGATTCAAAATCCTCCTCAGGTCATTTGAAGCTAACCGAGGTTTTTTGACTGGGGGAAACTGATCAATTCTTCACTCTAAAGCAGCACATTTCTAAGGATCTCAAAAGCATTCCTTGTAGGCAGAAGTGCCTGAGATATTCTTCTTTTCTGGCTTTACTACGACTGGTGATGGTTGAAATGGAGTCAGATATTTAAGTCTTATACTACTCTTTTCTTTAAGCAGCAGAGGGGAAAAGAAGGAGATGCATGAATCTGCATGAGTCGCATCCTTTTTTGTTCCCTCTATTGGGGGCAGTGGGCGGGGGATCTCACGTGGTGCACATTATGTCAGAAAGCAAGCTCACATTTATGTGCTGTGTAACTGTTTACAGGAAATAAAACAAATAGATATATAATAAGAATGAAAAAGCATCACAAGCACAAACCCAACCAAATTCTCCAAATGAATCGATTCTTTTTTCATCAATGGGACCATAGAACACAACTCGGTTGGTAGTTATTTGTTTCAGTCGTGTTATTTTTCCTGTAGGGGAGGACATTTGTTTTTTATTTTGGGGAACCAAACCATAAAAAAAACATACCGAGTGAAGGAATGTGATGTTAACACAAAGAGTGCGATAGGAACGGGTGAATAAAAGTGTTGAAATGAAACCTGAAAAACAGAAGAGAGGATGGCACATATCATCGAGAGGCTCTGTCCCCACCCTCCGCCCCCACCCGCCCCCACATTCCCTGTCCGTTCAAATAAGAAAAAAAGAAAAGAAAGGAATAGATAAAGACTGACCAATTTGATTCTCAAGGGGGAAAGCAAATTGAGAACAGGGTGCCTTGGAAGGGAGGAGGAGGAGGGGAGGCTACCCAAGTGTGAGAAACCTCAGTGAGATCTTTTCCCCTTGCTATAAAACAAATATCTCCCACCCCCACCTCAAAGTCATGAAACAATTGAAAGAGGTTATCTTTTTTTATCTTCTCCAGAATAAAATCAAGACAATTTCTCGGAAATAAGTTTCTCATAGTTTTTTTTTCTTTTTTCTTTTAAAGTTCATTTAAAAATCTTCTCTTTTTTAATCAGTCACAGACATGTCAAGCCCCTGTTCTTTCTTTTCAATAGTCTTTGCGAAAATATAGAGTAGAACAGTCTTCTTTCCATGTCTGTCCGCTGCAGCAGTAAACATACACTATGGGATCCGACAGAGCACATCGCAGGAGATGGGGAGGCGGGGAGTAGTAGAGAGTGTGTGTGATCCTTGCAGAGAACTCGTGTACCTATGTATAGCTTTTCAGTAGTCCGGTGTCTCTGTGTGCATCTGCACCTCGGCACGAGAGAGCGTGTCTGTTTCAGTGGGTGTCTTCACACGTCTGCGTGTCTTCACACTTCAGTCTGGAAGTCTCCCTCGGATGAGTCGGGGGTGTTAGCCGAGGACGAGTCCCAGTTTTTATTGTGCAGTTCCATCCGGTCCTTCTGCTCCCCGGGCACGATGGACAGCTCGGGGGTCATGGTCTTGAAGCTGTCCCAGGAGCTTTGGTCCTCTGGGGTTGACTTGTCCTAATAGAGAAGAAGGACAAAGAGAGGGGGCAGGAGGACGACCATGTTAGGAAAATTCTGAAAACGCTTTCATGCCGTCTGATGGAGAATTACATTTTACAAGATAATATTATCCCCGTATCTTTTCCTAATTACAGGCTACAACTAGCACTCATCTGCTTAGTTTAGTGTAAATAAAGAAAAGAGGAAAAAAGAAGAGGAAAAGGAGGTTGATGACCAATGAGTGATAAGCAACATGCTTATCACTCATAAAAAGGTCTACCGAGTGTAATTTGTGCAAAAACTGAAGTGTAAATGTAATTTCACGAGAGAGATGTTTTAGCAGAGCACACGCACCACCCTAGGAAGTTTGTTTAACGACCAGAGCAATAACCGCGTTTCACGAGATATCAGAAGTGCAATATTTTTCAGCCTGTGTACCCGCTGTATCTGTGGGTAACACAGTCGTCATGTAAAATAAATGATCGCCACCAGCACAGGGGAGCGCTGACGTTTGGTTTTACCGGCAAATAAAATGATTTCGATAATTAGACTGAACTGTTGAGTTGTTTACCGTCCGTGTGATCTTGTAACCGCTCTCGTTCCTTGCCAAGTTGGACTTGTAGCGATTACTCTTGGCCAGTACCAATCACTGATGGATGTAATCTCACTGCTTGTTTCATTTTTTTTCTCTTTTTTTTTTTTGATATGTGTATATCAACACGATAACAGCTTCTGGGGCTTCCTGGTGACAGGATTTACATTTTTCTTACTTTTTTTCCTAAACTAACAAGCTCATGCCTTCTGCTTCTGGGTCTGTGATGCTCTGTTTTTCTCTCGCTGCCAATTATAGCATATTGGCTTATCTGTACATCCAATGTCTGAATTTGGATTTATGATTGTGGGACTGAGATCTGAGCTCATAAATCTGGCTCTGATATTACATCACTGACCTTCAACAGCTTCTCCCCCTGCCTTCATCTAGTCTTCATTCAGACTTCAAAGTAAAAAATACAGCAACAGGGATATATGATGAGTTTGCCAGTACAATGTTACATACACTCACCAGCCACTTTGTCAAGTACACCTGTTCAACTGCTCATGAACACAAATATCAAACCACACAATCACATGGCAGCTATTCAGCAATCCGAGACCATGTCTGCATGCCTAAATGCTATTAAGATTTTTCTGCAAAAAAATACTCTGGTATCAACAAGGCATTTTTGCTCCTGGATATTTTCTCCTTTTTGGAATGTTTTCTGTAAATCCAGAGGACACAGGAGAATGGTGAGGATCCTTTGAGTTGATAGGAAGGCAACAGTAACTCTCATAACTGCCCGTTACAAATGTGCAAAAGAGCCTTGCTGAATGCACATTATGTTGTGCACCTTGATACAGACGGGGATACAGCAGCAGAAGCTCACTCCTGTTAGCTAACATCAGGAAACTGAGGCTACAATTTGCATGTAATCACTAAAATTGGACAACAGAAGATAGGAAAATCATTGCCAAGTCTGAATTGTTTCTTTGTCAATTTCTGCTTCTGATATTTGGACGGTCGGGTCAGAATTTGGTGTAAACAGCATGAATCCATACTGCCCTGTATCATCTCACTGATTGTGGTGTAATATTGGAGGGGATATTTTGCATCACTGAAACATCACAGTATATTTTAGTTGCTGACCGTGTCAGTCCCTTTATGAACACAGTGTACTCATCTTCTGATGGCTGCATCCAGCAGGATAACGCACCAGGTCACAAAGCTCAGATCATCTCAAACTGGCTTCTTCAACATGACAGTGAGTTCATTGTAGTCACTGGCCTCCACAGTCAGCAGATCTCAATCAATTAGAGCATCTTTGGGATGTGGTTGAACAGTAGATTCACATCATTGGTGTGTGCCTGACAGAGCAGATCTGCAGCAACTGTGTGATGCTATCATGTCAACATGGACCAAAATCTCTGAGGAATGTTTCCAGCACCTTGTTGAATCTATGCTATGAAGAATTAAGGCAGTCCAGTCGGCAACACAGTATGTGCAAGGTGTACCTAATAAAGTGTCTGGTGAGCATAATTAAATCAAAGAAATACGAATAATAGGAATACGAAAATCGGGAAAATGTTTCAAAAAAATCCTGTAAAAACAATTCAATGGGAACATTTTATTTAGCCTGCAGGGAGTTTTGGAGATGGATACACCGCAACATTCAACAAACAAATTTCTTAGCACTGCACTTACAGGGTTGTAACAGTGCACTAAATTAGCATTTCCATATGAACCTTGATTTCCAAGTTTTGATATGGGTAAGTTGCACAGATAAAAAAAACCCCTCTCTATCTATCTATCTATCTATCTATCTATCTATATATATATATATATATATATATATATATATATATATATATATATTATTTTTTTTTTGTCCATTTCAAGTCTCACTGTAAAGGTTCTTGCACTGATTGTTGCATATTACCATCAACAGAAGACAGTGACATTTACTCTCAAGTGAAGATTAAGGAACGTGGACAAGATTTCAGTAGTTACCTATCAAAAATGCTACCTCTGCTACCTCTGATGTGTGCCATTTGCAGAAATGGCACACATCTTCTGTCTCCTAACTCTCTAAACCAGAAATAAACTCACAAAAAGCATGAAAGCTTTTAAGCATGGGGTCTGTGATGGAAGCGTGCGGCCTGCAGATGAGCCCGCCATGCATGTAAAATACATGTCGGGGGATTAGCCAAAAAATGGAATTAGAGGAGGTGGCATTATTCATCAGATAAGGGCCATTATTCAAATTGGACTCGTTATCTCCCAGCAATCTCACACAGTGATTTCACAGACACAAACGGGGAAAGACACCAGGGATCGCTGGAACAAATGACTCTTGGTGGAGCAAAAACATACAAAGACAAAAGAACAAGGTGGACCACTTGTGATGCTTTCCAGACACAATGAATCCAGCTGCTTTGTTCTTACTGAGCTGGAAATTCATCTTCTAAAATAATCATTCAGAAGATGAATATTTAAAGTATTTTCACTGGTCATCTTGAGAGTAGATGCCCGTCTGGACATATAATTAAGAAGAGAGAGAGCTCTACTGTTTCTGTTCTTCATCACCACCTCCCAGTAGCTCTCTTGCAGCTTTCACTTTTTTGTTTTGTTTTCCACAATCTTACCTTTGCTTTATTTCAGAAACTCCTCTGAAGTACTCACATATAACTCATTTTGAGTTATTCACACCCTCAGTCCCTGTCTGTCTCCACACACACACACACACACACACACACACACACACACACACACACACACACACCTCATTGATCTGCAGTTGCACAGCACTCCCCCCCCCCCCCCCCCCACCCCCTCGCAGTGTGTGTTGATCGTTGCTGAGGCGCTAGGGGGCAATATCTGCCTGATTATCATTCTCCCTGCGTCACAGCTTGACAGTTGGTAAAATGAATACAAAAGGCATAATCTAGGAGCCAATTTGCATGCTAAATGCTGGCGAAGGAACATTTTGTAATGCAGGACTGTGGGTAATGCTGCAGTTAAGCCCAACTTTATCCCTGGGAGACTAGGTTAACGCGATTGTGCTGCTACTGCGTGTCTACCCCTTCCCGTTCACCATCTCTGCCTGACTCCGTTCCCTCCTTGCCCTCGAGCCCCATCTCATCCCTCTCTCTTTGCCAGAAACCCCCTCTACTTACACTCGATGAGTTCTTTTCACCGCCGGCAGACGAAATGCTCCATCGCTTTTCCCTCTGTGGTGATGAAATGGGAAGGAGAAGACAAGGACGGGGTGAGAGGGAGAGAGAGAGAGGAGGACAGAGGAGGAGGGAGTGGGGTGAGGGGGAGGTGGGGGGTGAGGATCACAGTCACTGACAACTCTGCCCTGAAACAACAGCATTGTTCCCACACCTTCATCAGGTGAGCAGGCAGTTGTTGCTTTGAGCTTACACCTTACCCCTCGTCTCTCCCTGTCTCCATCTCTCTCATAACACACTCACACACACACACACATCATGCACACATGGACAGAAACAGTGCAGACAGTGATCAATGTCAGCATGGTTACAGTTGAAATGTGTTGGAACAGCCTATATTTTCAATATCCTGATCCGTCAGTGCTTAGAGGTGAACTGTGAATGCGAGGACAGAGTGAAAGAAAAGACTCTACATGCTACACAGCTGACAGTAACTAACAGTAACTACGACTACTATATAAGGGATGCGAGTATGAGTATAATCTCATTCTTGAAGCCCTCCTGCACAGTGCTGGAGGGCTTTGAAGCTCATGTTTTTGGAATGATGTTGAAAGAAGATAACTAATCTGGTTATTAGTGCAAGGAAATGCTATCTTCGCTATCTGCATTATTGATTTTACACTGTAGGTGTTAACATAGCACATAAAAAAAGTTCAAGCTGGGCTATAAAGTGGACGCTGCTGACTCTGAAGGTTCTGCCTTTGGCTCAAATACATAAACCGTGTTTCCCCGGCTGTAACGTTGCAATGTTATCCTTCTTTTTTTTTAGTCCAAAGGCGTCTGGCATTGGAGTTCTCTTGGTTATTGTGCTGACAGATCAGCAGCTTCATACAACTATGTGTTTATGCCACGGTGAGCTTGAGGTGGGGACTCATTATTTGGACTCTAACTCCCAGCCCGCCTCAGGAACGGCCCCAGATTGATTCCCAGCAGCAGTTAATATCGAACATATTGACTCAAGCTTTTCTTTTTTATCCTACATAGTTTTAAGTTTCTGCAAAAAGTTTGCAAAACACCCAATTCTATGTTCGTATTTATTCTTTTCTTTCTCTATAAAATAGTGAATTGCACAGCTTTCTTTCAGGGAGAGCTTCGCAGAGTTTGTGTGGGTGTTTGGAAGTGTGTCTTGATGTGTGTGACTAGATAAAAAGATGCAAAAATGGTGCTGCTTTGTTAGATTAAAGAGTCTTCCCCTTTAATGTCAAAAAACCAATGTTCAGGAGTCAGATTTACTGTTTCTTTCTTCGATCATGTCAATATAAGCTGTGAGCAAAATCTTGTCTTGGGCATGTCCACACTTTTTCTAGCTGTTTTCAGATCACTCCCAGGAAGTCCCATTATAATCATATTGAAGTGTGATGCTGTTACGGCCCCTTATTTCCTGGATGTGACAGACTGTGATCGCACCATGGATCTCCATATCTGCGCATAGAGCAAACAAATCCTATTTTAAACCACCCACAATTCTTATGGAGGATGATCACTGGTTATAACAGCTGGTTCTCCAGCACCAACCGTGCAGCTTTCATGTCTTGATGCACGCTCAATCATCCAGGTACGGAAATAGCGCAAAGTGGATTCTGTTGCAGCGTTTTCAGTGGGAGAAACTGAAAACTGAACTACCTTTGACATGAAGCCAACATTACAGAGACACAAGGGCAACTGGTCATAACGAGACTTCCGGGGAGTGCCCTAAAAACAGCAATCATGCTGAAAGTGGTCCAAAGTGCACAAGAAGACTTTGATATACCTTATTTATATGCGTCAAAAGCCACTAGAAAAGCCAAGCATATTAGGGTTTAGGCAATAGGTTAAACTTAATGGACCATTTCTGAAGGCTGAATTTATGGCTCATTTTTCTTACATGCTTCAGTCATGATAATGAGTACCTTCATATTTCTGCCTTTCATCAATCAAAATGGCAATTTGCGATTAAACAACTACCCTTTAAAAGCCGAGTTTATGCACAATCAGTGCTCACAACTGTACCAAACAATACAGGTTTACATACCTTCGCAATTTAGCACACAAAAGCAACTCACCTGCAGCGCTCCACTGCTGTTTAATGAGGAATCATGGGGGTCCTGAAATGTACTTTCCATTATATTTTTGCAGATACAGCAGGGGAAAATTGAACTCATGTTGCTACTAGCACTGCAATACCCCAAATACACCTTCTAACGCTGGGTAAAGAGGTTGGAGCCAGAAAGCAGAAAATTTTGCCCTGCACTTAAAAGTTTCAGGCAAGCTATGAGGTAGAAAACGCTACAAGCTGCAAGCACAACAAAGCAAAGTGAAGAGAACACGTAGGGAGTCAGTGGGAGGGTACGCACTCAAACAACGCTACAGCACAAACATCTAAGGCCATCTCTAGAAGCCTCTGCTACAATGTTGGTGGATGAGGCCCACTCTCTGCCACTCAGAACTCCCCTCATTTGGACTGTGGAATTGGAAATCGTGTCTGAGTGTGGGTGAGCAATGTGGCAGGCTGTCTCTGGGAGATGACAGGTGGGTTGTGGGTAAGTGGGTTAACTTTACCTTTGTTGACTTGGATGCCCATGGTTCTGCTGACTGTCTGGCTACATTCAAACTGGGACATGACAACAAGCATGCAACACAAAGCCCAGTCAGCAAACAAAGGACATAAAACAGGAAGAAAAAAAAAAAAAAAGAGAGAAATCAATAAAATGTTGTAGTAAGGCAAAGAAAAGACACTGAGAATTAGGTTCTTGACATGTGTGAATACATAAATAAACTCAAATTGTGACTGGACATGAAGAGAACTGAAATCACAGTTAAACAAGAACAAAATGAAAGTAACATCAAACAATGCAGGAGCAGATTGAGTGGATGCCAGAATACAACGGTCATTTGCATCTATCAGTGGGCTTCAGGGTCACTGAACCGGACCTTGCCTGTTTCAACATTTCTGTGTGTTTATTTCATTATATCATCAAGGTAATGACTGAATCTAGATTGCCTATTCACCACTGGCATAATATATTAGGTGTTAGGGTTGGGAGGGGGCAAAAATTGTCCATGCATAGCAGTCCTTAGCACCGTTTACCCCCTTAGCTGGGAAAGAATCTGTGTCACAAGTAATAAGGCCCTTCAAAGGAGCCAAATTTGGAGAATGTAGGGTAAATAAATTCCATTAGTGTAACACATTGCAAACAAACGAGCAATCAGACACACAGGCTTGGTTTGCTGCTGCTGTCTGGGCCTCTGCAATCCAAGGCCACTGCTTCTATAGAGAAAACAGTTCCAGCATGTGATTTGGACCTTTTCACCTCCCTTTAATTGGCCCAAGGACACTAAATGAGCTAAATTAGTATTGTGCCTGTTGGTGCACGAAGCCAGTGTAAGGCTTGTTCCGCCTGGACTACCCGTCCCCTCATTAGGAGCCACTGATAGAGCCAGTGTGCTAACGCTATACTTCGCCAAGTGTTCAGTTTTCATGGGCAATTTGTGTGGAAGGATGAAAACAGCTGATGAATTTATACTCGGCATGGAGAAGGGGAGGAGGAGGCAAGGAAATAATTAAAAACAAGCTAATGAGAGGAATTAATTATTCAATTAATGCCTCAAACGTGACACCCAGGGCTGAGTTTAGAGGGAGGAATGGGAAAATGAGGGAGACAGCGAGAGGGAAAATGTCAAGCTGCGAGGACGAATAGAGGGGAGAATGAGATATGAAGAGGAAGAAGAGGGGAGGACTTGCTTTATTGCTGGAATGTGAAATTGAAACTCCTTAGCTTAATGCCGGCAAATTGACTATCGAGACCTACGGGGTTTGCAAGTGCAGGCAAATTGCCCTAACTGAGTCAACAAAAATTGGCTTCTTTGTCATTTAAAATTATACATCTTCATTTTACGTGAAACATTCCCGGAGCTTGCACATTACCCTGGCTAAATTTCCCTACAGTGGCCTCAAAACCTTGCTGGAATATCAATAAATATCACTAAGACAGCACCGAAGTCTCACCTCACTTTAATGGAGAAGGCTAATGGAGTATCCTCCTAGACAGACTATGCACCAATATGCTTCCATATGTAGCCTAACAGACAAGGATTTCATCGTGTAATTCTCACACATCCCTACAGCCATTTCAGGCTGAATTGCTACATGCTTTCATAATCGAAAATTTGCCGTTCCTGCTCTGATCTAGCATCAGTAAAAAAAGAAAATAAAATAAAAAACAAAGCAAGGCTTGTTTTCTCTCTGTCTCTGTCCCTCGCTTCTCCTTTTTCCTTCCCGCTGCGTTCTGCGTAAGTCCTCGCTGTCTATCAGGAGAGGGAAGCCAATCCACGCTTCATTTAATCAAGAACACAGCAGACGATGGGATGGAAATATAACCCATCTGAGAGCTAAAAAAATACATCAGCCAAGTCATTATGCAGTGGAAGCGCTCTTTCTCACACTCACACACCCACCGTCCATCCCACACACAGCGAGGCACAACACTGCATCATTGGGCACTGCATGCAAATTTGTGTTATGACCTTCTGAACTCTGTGGAATGGATAGAAAATGACAGGCTAACTCCACAGTGACAGAGGCCAAGAAGCTGTTCTAAATCTAAACATTAGTGTAGACACTAATGCTAATACATACTGTGTTACATGCTCTCTGTCTTTTAGTAACCCCACTGACTCCATTTGTATCCTGCCTCGTTTGTGGAATGCACAATGAAACTACACTCCATCCATCTGCTAGCCATATGGCCCCAGTCAGAGCATCTACTGTACTTAAAACAGAGTAGGATTTGAATTTGTTTTCATCATTAGCATTAATGTGAAGGCCCACTTTCTGTCCACTTCAGCAGAGTGTAACACAAGTGTTATCACTGCAGATATCATTCTCATATGTGGGCAGATGACTTTGTAACTGTACAGAATAACCACTTGATTCCTGGTCAGTAACTGCTGTTCTTGGGTCAACAAAGCAAAATAACAGCTAACAATTTAAGACTAACTTGTACAACTCTCAAACCCCGTTCGCAGTTGCTATGTGTCTGCATTAAACAACGCATCAAAGAAGTAAGAGGAATACAATATACTGCCCTTAGTATTCACTCGTCGGCCTTTATATACATACTGTGACCAGGAGATATTTTATTTTGTATTCTTATGATCACAGTTATAATCAGAAGGATCAATCATTAATCATTTACCATTGTTGAACCAGTTGACAGAATAATCTTTGAACCACATCTATGTTAACATTAATCTACACAGATTATCAGTACTTTAATCAGTCTATTGTTGTTCTGGACTATTCATGTTATTTGCTTAAAGCTGTTTCACAGTTCTGTAACCACTCAGAAGCCTGTGGGTCCTGCTGGACCCTGCCTTAGTTCTATGTTCAGTTCTGCACGTACACAGGCCTTTAAAGTACATGCACGCTCTTATATAACACATGCATGTGTACACACACACTTAGTAAGAATAGGAGGGTCGTCTGAGGACAGTTTTCTGATAGATATACTTTCACAAAAGGCACGAATGTAATACACACTTGTTTTTCTCTAAAAACTAGCAGTTGATGTCCATATTAGGTAAACTCTCTGAACAGGCCCAAACTGTTATCATTTCCAGTAAGGTCTGACTGTGTGACGTCATCATGGGTTATATAAGGATGGGGAGCTGTCCACTCTTTGGAGATCTGTGGCTGTACGCTTGTCTTCCCATGCTTCTGTCTTAGAAGTGTGTAATAAAATCACTATTCTGACATCTACTGAGACCATGCAGTCGTTTGTCTTCTCCTCAAAACTCGAATCATGACAATACAAATTTGAGTGGCATACAATTCTTAATCCATTGGGTTTAATATGATATCAGCTCAGAATAGCTTCAACTATTCTAGGAAGGCTTTCTTCAAGGTTTAGGCATTTTTTCTGGGAATTTTTGACACAAATGTTAGAGAGAAGTCCTGGCCTCCAGTCTCCACTCTAATTAATCCCAAAGGTTTTCTATCGGGTTTAGGTCACGACTCTCTGAGGGCCAGTCAAGTTCTTCTACACCAAACTCGCTTATCCATGTCTTTATAGAACTTTGTGCTCTCGTATGCAGTCATTTTGGAACACAAAGAGGCTATTCCCAAACTGTTCCCACAAAGTTGGGAGCACGAGATTGTCCAAAATGTCTTGGTATGCTGAACCTTTAAGAGTTCCTTTTCACTCGGACTGAAGCCCAACTCCTGAAAAACAACCCCACACCATACCAAACACCCCTTCCACCAAACTTTACACTTGGCACAGAGCAGTCAGACAAGTACCGTTCTCCTGACATCCACCAAACCCAGACCTGTCCATTGGATTATCAGATAGAGCATGATTCGCAACTCCATAGAATATTTTTTCACTGCTCTAGAGTCCTGTGGTGCCATCCTATGTGCTTTCTGATGCTTTGGACTGCGCTTGTTGATGCAAGGCTTGGATGCAGCTGCTTGGCCATGGAAACCTATTCCATGAAGCTCTCTGACTCTGCATCCACTCACCTGGCTCTGTGATTTAACCTGGCCTACCACTTCTTAGATGAGTTGCTAATCATTTCCATTTCCTTAGAGCAGGGGTCTCGAACTCCAGGCCTTGATGGCCGGTGTCCTGCAGGTGTTAGATGTGTCCTTGATCCAACACAGCAGATTTAAATGGCTAAGTTACCTCCTCAACATGTCTTGAAGTTCTACAGAAGGCCTGGTAATGAACTAATCATTTGATTCAGGTGTGTTTACCCAGGGTGAGATCTAAAACCTGCAGGACACCGGCCCTCGAGGCCTGGAGTTCGAGACCCTTGCCTTAGAGTAACCAATTTTTTCACAAATGCTTGTAGAAGCAGCCTGTATGCTTAGGTGCTTGACTTTACACTGTGGCCATGGAAGTGATTGGAACACTTATATTCAATAATTTGGATGGTTGAGTGAATACTTTTGGCAATATAGTGCATATGCTTGTGTTAGGCTGAAAAAGACATTAGGAGTGTTTCTGATGAGTTTTTCAATAGTATATGCAACACAGAGCCAAATTTAAATTTATTTTCAGACTGCGGGAGTATGTCTGCTAGCTTCAGAACGGATAGACAAGGTGATCTTCAGCATGGAGGTTAATGGGGACTCTTGCAGTTGTCTGTCTGGCTCCTACTTCTTTCCAGTCACATATTTCCTATCCTTTTCAGTCTATTAAGTAGAATGCTTATTCAGCCTCTGGACAGACATCTGGTAAATATAAGGATTACCAGATACCAGGTAGCACAGATTTAACAAGAATATGGCTGTATGAGATTGGAAGAAAAAGGAGAGACAAGAAAAGCAAAATCAGGAGTTTGAAGTGTGTTGATTCTATCTGTGAGGGTACATGTAATGCCTAAGACCACTGTAAGCCCACTGCACTTACATGGAAAATTGGATAAGATGTGAAAGCAAAAAAGAAATGTGTCCGTGTCTCTTTGTGTTTCTGATATCCACTCATCTCCCCAACACAGCCAACACAGAGCTCCTACCTGAAGAGAGCAAAATGAATCAGGTCTCTTCTGACCCCTTTTGCAATATTTTTCAGTGTTTCATCAGCACACATAAAAGTGCATAGCGTTTAGTCCTTTTTAGTGCATGAGTTTATGAACATAATATCATGGTTTATGAGGTGGTTATAAATCATTTTGGATGGGCTGTTGTCTTTACAGACTGGTTTATTATGTGGTTATGGTGTTTAGATCGTAAGATTTAACTCAGGCACTGAAAATGGACACAATGGACGCACCTTTTTTTCACAACATAAAAACATTACAAAATCAGGATATTAAGAAAAAAAGTTCACTCATGAACATCCAGTCCTGTATCACACCACTATACAAGTCCTGGACATCCGTCCAGATAAAGTCGCTCCAGATTTTCAATATGAAACTGCAAAGGGCTTAATGAAGGAGGAGGAATTAGCATTCATTATCTGAACGCTGAGGCATGAGGGTGTACGCGACGATGCACAGAACTGTTACACCACACCATACCACTGGGAAGGGGGGTTCAGCATAATATTAAGGTTCATCAAATACAGATACTTCACAATGAGGAAGCACCGACAGGTGGAAAATGAGCAGCTACAGGTAGTATAGTTTGACACCGTTTGTTTTACTGTAATTACACATGATAAATTCTTGCAGACCTGCAGCTAGTACCATGGTTGCTAAGTTTAATTCCTCCTTTAATGCTAACAGATCTGCTGTTAACATTCTTGTATTTTCTCAAAAAGTGGTACAAAAGATTTGCACAAAAGTATGCATTTCATTCCTGCTCTCAGCTGTCAAGTTTTTAAGATTAATTTGTAATTAGCTGTTTAAACTAGTCAAGTAACCTTCACATTTACTATCTAAATTAAACTAGATAATTAACTTGCCAACTTCGTTAGCTCTTTTAAACTCCTGTCTTGGGTTGGAACATTTCAGGTTTTAAAAGGAGAATATTTATGGGCACTGAATGTGCACTTTATGAAAACCTACAAGCTACATGTCCCAGAAAAAGGCTGGGTGTGTAAAATCTTTAGCATCATTGTAATACAGGTATTCCTACTATTCTCACCATGATAATAATGAATGTGTAATTTGTTACATTTTATTTTTAATGCTTCTGCAGGTGCAACGCTTTATTACTATGACATACTCCAACAGAGTTCAGGTTCATAAACCTGGTTCATAAACCTGAACTCTTACGCCTTCAAGGACAGCTTGTTCAGTGTTTCTTTTTATTGTTTTAGGCAATGCTCAGATACAGTATATACCAAGCTATCTTCTGTAATACAGCGGACAAATGGAAGGTCATCCATTCGCACTACTTATCAACATGTAAAGAAATCCAAAGCCTGACTAACCCAGTCACAGCTGATAAACTGCAATTGAGCAATTATTCTGGGGGGAGGAATTCAACCAGCAGTGAACCAGCAATGTGAAATGCACAAATGACTGTATGAAAACACAGCTTCAGGACAAAAGGTGGCAAACTATGAGGTACAAACTGTAGCATGTAGGTACATTGCCTACTTTAGCAGCATTAGAGGGGCTTTACACCACAAGGTTTATGTTGTTTTAGCACGTCTTACTTTGACTTTCTTTGTAAACCAGGGATGCTCTGCGAACTAGAGATGGCTCAGTGTTGTGCCTCGGTGGAGGGGGAGGGGGGACCTGTTGTGGGCGAACACCAGCCATGGTAGTTAGAAGGGCAACAGGGGTATTTAGGGTTCTGTTTAAAGCACTGTTTTATGATAACATTATGTAGGCAACTGGACCGAGGGGTTGCGATGAACTGGCCGACCTCCTTCATCATTAAAAAGGTGAGACACTCAATAGAGCCTGTCCTTAAGTGACAAAGTCAATTGGCCATATGAAGTTAAAGGTGAATTTCAACTTCCACGGTACTTTGGGTGTCCACCCGTGAGGAGATACCCTCGCAAAATGCCATTTTGTTTGCAATTAAATCACTCATGTAGGATATGTGAAAATCACTGTCACTCTGTCACACGCTGTAGAAGGGAGGTTATTAAAGTAATTATGAAACGATTATATCATTACTCATGCAGTAATTGTCTCCTAAACACAGTTTATGTGCTCCAAACACAGGCAGTGCATCACAGTGATCTCAAAACATAAAACGGATAAACACACAAACAAGAAGGAACAAGTGGACACACACACACACAGAAACAAGTTATGGCCACATCCACACACAGAGAGGCATGCTGCCACACACGTAGGCTCTCTGATACGTGAGTGTATGAACGTGCACATCCGCTCGCACAGACTAGCACAAACCCCTCTCATCTCCATAATTACTGTATAGTCAGCATGTCCGTGTCTGGGGGTGACTCTCAAAGTGAGATGTTGACAAAAGCAGAGCCGAATTCAAGCTGGGGCCTGTCAAAGACCTGACGCTGATAGCATTATCCGTGTAATTATTCGCAGTTAAGTGAACGGCCTACTTACTTTTAACATAATGGAATTGGAGGATTGAGCTGTACCGGTGCTGTCCTTTCACATCATAACTCGCGTGACGTCATTAACCAGGAGGAATACGCGCGCCGATTTGACTTAATTATTTTAAACACGGGCCGTCTATTACTCGTGGCTGCTCTCTCGCTTCTTTTAACGTTCCGGGCATAATCTCAAAGCACACCTGAGCTCCCTCTGAAGCACATTAGCATGCTACGGCGCAACTGTTGTTAAGAGCCGCAGACTTCTAATATATGGCTTGCTCTTTTGCGAGCGCCTGCCATTTTTCTTCTCCTCCATAAAGTAGTTGCTTGGCATGCGCGAACGTGGAGTCAGCCAGCGCTTCTGAAAATCTTGATCAAGACGCAGAGCAAATGAGGAGTGAAGTAAAAGGCCGCTGCTCTGGCAATGGGAAACTGCAACATGTTTCCCTCTGTGTGTGTGTGTCTTCACAGCATGGGGAATATGAGAGATGTCAGACTAGCCTCTGTTCCTCCTCTGGCGGTGTAAATTAGATGTGAAACCAGCATACCATCGATGCCAGGGGAAAGTACACCTATCAAGGTTGGCTAACTCATCATGGCTCCACGCACTAAAGCGCAGCAGATGAGTGGAATGCAGGCGTGTACGCGTGTGTTTAAATCTTAATGAAAGTAGCCCTCTGAAGGTCAGCGCGGAGCAAGCGGGGGACTCTTTCGTCTGCTGCTAATGATGTATTAATGATTCACGGAGGCGTCTTTGTCTCATGTGCATAGGTACCCACCCAGGCACCCCCCATGGACACATACCTCGTGGCCTGTGCAGGCACACACACACATAGACACACACTTAAAAGAACATTTCCATACAGCACAAAGAAAATTAAACGGACACATTAGCCGGTTCGACACAAGCACAGACGAAACCATTTGTGCGTATGGACAGATGCTGTTGTTGTTTCTTTGTCTTTTATTTTCCCTTTCCTGTAATTAATTGTGGTGAGATAGTTTGGTAAGGAGTGACAAACAGTTTCACAGGTATTAAAACTGCAGCATTCGGATTTCATTAATCCGCTCTGATTGATTACCCCTCTGCTAAAAGCTCATGCGATCAACTCATTTGATAGGCTCTTAATAAGGCACCGAGCACAAGTGAAAATAAATGAGGTTCAGGCCAATTACATCAGGTACAAAAGTAATTTACAGTATGAAAGATGGAACAGAATGTGCCTCTAAAGAAATATTTATAAGGCAGTTAATGCTCAGTTCTTCGGGACTGTGATAATAAGTGTAACAATGAATTAATCAAGCGGCAATGAAAACACTGTATACAGTATTCACATTGCATTTAGATTTCCTTGTTAGCGCAAACAATGTTTTCACATTTCTAAGACAGCAATTTGCCATGAAAAAAGGAAACCATAATGAATACAGCTGCTTTCAAATCTACCTCATGTTTGTAAATGAGTGGGAGCTTTGCTCGGAATTTTTATGCCTATAATTGGCTGAAAGCTGCATTTACGAATAAATACAATGTCGCCACCACAGCGCTGATAATATTTAGTCATTGTTGACCACTTCCTTTGAAGCTAGTTATTGCGTCCCAGAAATGGCACGGAATGGGGGGTGTGGGGCGTTGGGGGTTTAAGTATTGTATAGGATAGGAGGTGGAGGTGCACGGGTGCAGTGGGTTCCCATCCTGCCTCGGGGCAATGATCTTACCTTGAATGTGGACATGGCTGGGTCCCTGCTATACCTGTCTATGGTGTGGAACTTGGACGAGTGGTTGAGCTCATGGTACAGCTCAGAATGTCTTTTGCGAGTGTGCATCACTTTCTGGAAGGGAAGAAAGGAAGGGACAGCAGAAATGAAGCAAATAGAAACAAACCAAAAAAAAAAAAAAAAAAAGAATGAAGGGAGGGAGGGAGAGCCGTGTAGGGACAGGCAGGGGGAATGAAAATGGGTAAAATGCTGAGGGACTGCAGTGATGCCAGCCATGAGAAGGGGGTTAGAGCGAGACACTGTCGATCGATTGCTGGCTCATGCTCATCCATTATCCACTTCCTCTGTCTTTAAGAATTTGGCAACTGTGAGTGCTGCAGAAGCGAGTCCTTTACATGAATATCTGGTGAAAATGAGTGACAAAAATGCCATTGTCACAGCCTGGTTCTTGCTAACTTGTGATCCTGTTAAATCAGGATTTCTTTTTTGTCAAACTCATTAAAAATCTAACAGATGGGCTAGAATTTAACTCTTACCCTCACTGAAATTATATTTGTCAAAAAACTGCCATCCCTGTGTTCCGAATGTGGCTGTCCCGAAGGGAGTTAAACCCGGATCTGTAATTCTCTGACAGCGAACTGCATTTGTCAGTGCCACTGCTGTCTCTCTGTGCTAATGGGCAGTGCTGGAGCTGCTCGGCGGTAGCTAATCGTCAAAGCAGCTTGTGAGGTTGAAAGTGACACAGGGGCAGGATGCCAGCACTCACACCCGCACACTTACTGGCCAGTTGGCGCTTAGCACTGGCTCCAATTACTTCAGAGTGGGTACTCTCATCTCTGCTCAGTTAGAAGGTGCTACTATCTCCTTGACTGACTACAGTTTTAGGTTTTCAAGAATCTCAAATGTAACATACAAAATAAAGAACAATCAACACCGGTGCATTATAGAAAAGGTTGGAAGTAAGGTTGCACAAACAGAGCTTAAGGGCAATTTTAAGCTAAGTTCTTCAATGGACCTAGGCTCGTCCAGCTAGGCCAGTTTGTCATTCTGTAAGATAAGCTACCATCTTGCTATGACTATACATACATTTAGGCTTAGTTAGGACCAGGGTTTATTCAAAATCTGCATTATACTGGTACAGTTACAGTTGGTACCTGCTAGACAGTAGCCCCTGCCTTCACATGACTTTTCCAAGTCCATTCTAAAGACTGGAGCCAACTTAGCACTAAAGACCAGGCTTAGTAAATACCAGTTGGAGCAACTGGTCCCACCATTTTATAGTGTCCGAAATAAAAGAGGGGATATACCAAATTGATCGCAATGTTTTCTTATTGAATGCTCTTTCTTTCAAGATATCCAGCTTGAAGTCAAATACTAAAGAGTATAAACTTAAGAGTATAAGGTATTACTTTTCCTGAAACACATAATTAGATTTCTAATTTGTTTAAGTATTCAGTATATTCGTAAAAAAGAAGTTCGCTTTTGACAGTCTAAAGGGATGAGCCAACTCTATCAATGGAGAAAAAAAAGCATGGTTGAAAATGAATTTACCTTTCATTAACTCATAGAAGTGTACACTTTGCTGTTTTAGAGGTTCTTCTATGTCTCTTTCTCAAAAATCAATAGTCAGTTGGTGTGAAAAGGGTTGCTTTCAAGGAGAGCCAGTTTCCTTGTTCATGCAGAAGCCACAGATGACTCCAGATAAATAGGCCAGATAAGTAAAATGATCAGCTGTAATCAGTGTTAGTAGCTTGTCCTCACTCATACCCTTTACGTTTAAATGTTATGTGTCCATGGCGGGAGGTGAATGTCCAGTCTCTGCATTGGCCAATACTCAAAGGAGTTCACAGGGAGGGCAGCAGTGTTACGAGATGGCTTGTATTTTATTGCATAGAGACTGGCGATTCACGGGACACTCGAGTCATTTTTAACACAAACATACTCACAGACACTGCCAAACCATCTCGTTCCAACAGATATAACCAGCAAACCAACTGCGGCCACATACGGTACGTGTCAACCCAGGACGGAATTACTAGTTTTTATCCAGACACAAGAAGCATTTTACTTTTGCTGTTTCTTCAACCAGGACCCCAAAAAAAAGACATGACAAACTCATTGGATTTAACTGTGCATGTCGTTTGGAAGGTTTGGTTTCCAGATTCAAATAACACATCCGCTTGTTCATAAAGACAGACTGTAGGTAGGGACAGCTTGACTGGCCAATGTTGGAGAAACAGCATACTATTTAAGATAAGTCTGAAACAGGTCACTGATCTGAGAGCAAGGGAGACACAGGAGCAAGGGAAGGGGTTTAGCAATGCGTTGTTTTTTTTTACTCCTCTAGGCGTTACTCAAGTCCTGGCAGAAGCACAAGAAAGCAGAGACAGGCTGATGACAGGGGGGATGAGGTCCGAGATCTTACCTCGAAGTCCAGTTCAGAGTACCGTACTCTTTTCCTCTGGAAGAGGAGGGGGGCAGGGGGAGAGAAGAAAGCATCAATGACCACCCCTCGACCACCACAGAATTCTCTTGATCTCAGTGTCTTTGTGGATCTTTCAGTGCCATTGTTCAGTAACAAAAGGACGGCTAATATTCACCGGCTGCCCAACATGATACAGACATTTATTTACAAATGTCATGGGAAAAAAAGGCAAATTGTTCAGCCTATTTCAACGTAATGAGATTAGTGGAGTGGAATAACCCAGAATTACAATGAAATATAATTTCTTGGCTCACATACCCTCAAATACAATCGCTACAGCCTTGGTGTAAATCGTCTTCTCTGCTATTTTTGGAGAATTTGTTGAAGACATCCAGATTAAAAAAGCTGCCACAAACATGTGAGGGATGTGTTTCATCCTCTAATCTTGTTTGGACCCCACCGCTCTCATCTTAAGTGCTTCTTTAGCTATAGTGAGTGGCACACAAGCCGCCAATTTAACAGCTGCAGACATTTCCAACTCATCTGGCCCCGACATTGCACTGAATTACATTCCATCTCTGACTTCCTCTCTGGCTCTCACTGTCTGCCAGATTTGCATTTGGCAGGGAGAGGAGCTGCTCTCTACAGTTAGTTAAAAGCAGTATTCATTCTTTGATAGGGCAGAGTTGCTGATCTGATGCTACGGCGGCCAAGGTTTTTAAAACGGAGAGAAATGCAAACAGATAGAGAGGCAAGTTTCTCCCGGGATGTCCTATTGCCTTTGAGAATTCAACCATTCCCTCTTTTATTATCGCGGAATCCTTACCTTAAACAGAGATATTCCATGATTGAATTAGCTTTGCAATATGGCAGGCATGCAACATGCATATACGTGTGCAGTATATTGCATGTTTTGATGGAAACACACAGAAAGCAATAGCTAACTCACTCATACAAAAATCATATGGGATTCTGTCCTTCTACACTTTGCTGTTCAGATGGCACGGTGGTGCTGCGGTGTTGTTCGTTTGAACTTGCTGGTTTCGATAGCACGATTATTGGATAGTATGCTTAGTGAGTCATTTTCACACTCTGATATACATCACTTGGAGTTTAAACATACAAGCTTCTGAATCAACAGTACATTTGACACCCTAAGTACTTTTTCACAATCTTTCCACGACACGTCTTCCTGTTGCAATTGGAAAGTAAAACACGGATTTAATCCTCAGAGGCACTCTCTGACATCCATCTCCGAATCAAACATATCCTAACAGGGTGAAATTGTAGCAGTAAATTACATCCGGTTTCTCTTCAGTTTTTTTTCTTCTTTTTTCCATATTCATGAGTGGACTCGTTACTCATCTGACAGTGATTTTTTATGAGTCTTAATGACTCGTCCTTAAAGTCCTTTGCCCCGAGTGAAGTATTTTTACTTTTAGAGTGAAAATGTTGCATCCAATGTCTTTAATCAACCTTCAGCAGTCAGCAAGATGCCATTAAGGGAAGATCTAAAGTGTGTATTTGTGCATGTGACTATGTAAAGTATGTCAGTGAGTGTTTGCAAAAATTAAGGTGGGCTGAAAGACATTCACCAGGGAATTTTTTTTACTCTGATCCTGTCAGTCTTGGTCCATCTGCTGCAAAGCCCTGTACCATTAGGAAGTGGAGGGGGGTATCACACACATATTAAAATCACTCATACAGAGACACTAAACTATGAAGCTGTCTGTCATTATGAGAATAACTTATTTCAATGGTCATCCTCTCAAAGAGCAGCTATAAATACTACTCATCTGAAAATAGCAGCTGTTATAGCAGACTTATACTTAGGCACACAACTGTGTTATTATCACAGTGTACTGTTACTCTAGAAGATAGACAGCATGTATTAGAAACTCACGAAATTTGAACTAACACGTTTGAAGGCCGCACTTACGGAACTATGAGGCATGTGAATAGACATTTTTCTTCTTTACACGTGTTTGGTATTGATAGATTGATGATAACAGTTAGTTTAGAAATGAAGACCATCTAGTTGTTCCTAAAGTTAAGTGAAATGTCAGATAGATCAAGATGTCTTACTTTTCCTGGTGTAAATGAACTTGTTTTGAGAGGACCGTCGATGCAATGAGTGGATCTGAATTTTTCTTTTTAAAAAAAAATGATTCCACAGGCATTAATGACTGTGAATCCTTCCACTCCTCTTTATCAACCCACTTATAACTTTACTTACATTATCACAACCTGAATAGCCATCACTGTAAAATTCAGGGAGACAGTGGAAAAAAACTCAACCAGCGTTGCCTTTATTCCCTTTGTCCTCAACCTATCACCCACCTCCAGGGATCCTGCTGAGAGGCTGGTGTTGGCATTGGTGCTGCCCAGGTTGCGTGGCAGGGTCCTGGTTCTCTCCACTGTTGTTCCCCCTGTCAGAATCTGTCTGACTGAAGGTCTCTGGCCCGGCTTTAGCTGCAAAGAATTCCCATGGGAATGCATATGTCCTCCATGGGAGTGCACAAGACCACCCTGAGGCATCAAGTGGCCCTGCCCATGGGGCAATGTTTTGATCGTCCCAAAGGAGCGGTTGAGGTTCATGGTGATGTTCATGTCACCCACACTGGATGGCACAAAATCTGCCGGATAGGCCTCACTCTCTGCCGGGTGAAGGGTCAGAGGAGAGGGAGGTGGCGGGAAGGGAGGATCCTCCACTGCAATGTTGAGAGGCTTGTCCTCACCCCCCAGTCCCAGGCCTCCTCCTTGGGAGGAGGGTGTTGCAGGTTTGAAAGTGACTGTCCTGCGAGGTAAGACCATGTAGTCCCCCTCTCCTCCACCACCCCCCTCTCCTCCGTCTCCCCCACCCCCTCCGCTTCCAGCACTTCCGTCCTGGGAGGTGTTGGATGAAGCCGGAGGTCGAGCCCAGCCCAGGCCACTCTCGGTGCACAGGTAGATCGGAGCGCCGCCGCGTTGCTGTCCCTGTTGTCTCTGCTGGTCCACATTCACTTCCTTCTTTAGGGGGGTCTCACTCAGCTCATTGAGGCCTCCCAGAGGTGGAACCTTGCAGATAAAAAAAACAAACAAAAAAACCCCAATAAAATTGTTTTTTTGCAAGCAGAATTTTTTTCGATAAACTATATTCTTTTTTATTTCTTTAGCAATCCCGCTTAACTTCATACGATGAGACACATTCCATCTCTTTTTGTCGTGTTCAACTTCAAAATTGTGTTCAAAATTTAATGTTAATATAATGTCCAGCAGGAAGTTGAAAAATGAATGAGCTAATCTGTTTGGAAGTTTAGAAACTTTAATTGTGTACCTGTACAATAAGGTTAGGAGGGGGGATGTTCCCTGGGAGAGTGCTGAAGTTGACCCCTACTCCGCCCTCCTGATGGGCTGCCAGCTTAGGATCGTCCTCATCATCCAGGGAGATGCGGGAAAGGGTCCCAGTGATAGTGGCTGGGTTACAGGTGTTCACCTCTTTGAAAATGACTGCAGTGAGACGAGGGAGGCATAAGGATTTGGAAAGAGACAGCAAAGAGAATGGAAGATAGGCAAGAGATACGCGAGAAGGAATTTGGATAGTTGGTGAAAGGAGAAATATAGTGAAGGTGAAAAGTTTACAGGTGGGTGTGAATAGAGAAGGTGGGCGGGGGGGGGGGGGGGGGGGGGGCAATTGGGTTGAGGAATAGATGTTGAACGGAGGAATAAATATATTTAATTCCAAAGAGAACACAACTGACAAGAGGTGTGCAACGCAGAGACAGACAGCATAAATTAAATTAAACTGATACTGAAATATACTTGCAGCTATAAAACAGCCTCAAGATACAATGCATCTCTAAAGAAAAATGTGATTTTCTCATGTTGTGCTTGGTATACAGTGACTGACTTTTTGTTTCTGACACTGTGACCTTAAATCTCAGAGTAATGTCCTTGGTGAAAAATGCTATGTAAAACCCAGTGCTTTTCTCTTGCCTGCTTTCACATACTGACGTACATCTATATGCACTAGAGGAAGTGTTTTGAGCATTAACGTATGCGTGTGTTTCACAATACTGTTAATAGCACAACACAAAACCTGCTTGCAGTGGCTGTGAATTAGTTTTCATGCTCATTAATCATAAGAGAAGCTCAGACACTCCACACTTCTAGAAGAGTTACTGCATAACTAATCCGGACATGCTTATGAAAGACAATCTTCTGTCACAGCTATCATCAATCACACACACACACATATATCAAACCATCTGGAAATTCATGCCAGATATCATGCTCATTCTGTCACCATCAGAGGAGTAGATATTTACATGGCCCCAAATCCCAATTTTTAGACCAAAGTAGGAGCTCAGACTGTTTTCATACAAGCTGTATTGATTTAACAGAATGTCAGGCTAGACATTTGATCAAAAATTGAAGCCGGATCCTGCTGAGGGTGAATGCAGCAAAAGCACACTGGCTTACTACAACTGTCATTTCCTCTGTTCCATCATCCCGTTGTTGCAAACTGACAGGTTGGATTGGAACAGGTTTTGGAGAAATCTGACCAATCTGCTCCCATCACGTCTGCAACAAACAGTGGATGGCTCAGAGAAAGACCTATAGACGAATCCAGTGTTGTTTTTGTGTGTGTTGTGTTCTAAAGTACCGGTGCTGTTTTTTTGCTGATGCAGAGTGGAAGTGAAGACATTTACACTGACAATGAAAGCAAGGATATTTAAATTAATCACTGTCAGGGGGGCAGTGAAAGTAGTCGCTATGAATGTGGAAGTTAGTCTCAAAGGACCAGAGGATCAGAAAACCAGATGTAACAACCGAGGGGTTGATCTGACCGTGAAACCGAGGAAAGCAGCATGCTCGCTGGCCAAAAAGATGTGACTGGTGATGAGGATATAGTCAGTACTTCTCTTTTTTCACTTGAATGGTGATGATTTTAATTTTGTAACTCATAATAATGTATAATTTTACAACTTAACCTACCAATTTAGCCCATAAAGTTGTCATAAAAACGGTCACAAAGCCAGGAGCTAGTTTTATGGAAGTCTATGGGACAATAGCGATAGGAAAGGCAGGTTTAATGTCAACCTTTGCTGACTTGATTTTTGAGACGTGGAAGCTACATTCTACAAGTTCAGGGGCCTGTTCTTCGTACCGCGCTAAGTGAGTTAGCTGGATGAGATTGTTGACGATTTCGCGTGATCCTGGATCGTTCGGTTCCCCGAAGCCCATCCGGGACTTGCTGTCATAGCAACAGAGCCGTAAGCGTAAACCTGCTGGGGAGCAGGTTTACTTTATGTAAACAGGATTAGATCGCGGCCACGCAGGTATGCCCGCGTCATTCATACGAAAGCAACAGCGATATTCCACCACTGTTTCACCATAAATAAATAACATCAATGTAACTAAAGACAATGCAGCACTTGATCCATTTATTGATTTCACACAGATAGATACAGGTCATTTCCTAAAAAAGGGAAATGTACTATTAACATTCTATTACATGTATGTGATTATTACAGATGTAATTCATATTTCAGAGTAGTAATTGCAAATTACTTTGTGTAATCAAGATGAGAGACCACGGCTATAAAAGCGAAGGTGGATTTGGGAAGCCTGTCGCAGCCATGTCCTGTCCGTATACGCGAGCCACCCATTGCGGAAGGTGCAAGATTGATAAGGAGAGTTTTCAGAATTCAGCGTATATTGCGGGACAGACAGGATCCTTTAGCTCAGCGCGACAGTGTGCTCATAGAGAGATATCGATTTTCCCGTGAGGATATTATTTACTTAACCAACTTGTTGACGAGGGGGTGCAGGACCACCACCTGTCTTTTTTTTGCTCTGCCCTTTTCTTGGTTGCTGTTATAAACAAACAGATTATTTCAGGGTCTCTTTCCAAGAGACGAAAAGCAATATAAGTGATAAATATTACCATTCTGTAGAATATTCTTATATTTCACTTTTACCTGTTCCCATGTTCTAGTGGGTCCTGTTGTGGCTCTAATGTGAAAGGGGATATAATATAACATATTATAATATAATATAATGTAATATAATATTGGATAATATAGTGTGATATGATAAATCTACCCTACCGCCTACTGGTGTTGGCCAGAGGGGCCGATGGCGCGATATGGCAGCCTGGCTTCTGTCAGTCTGCCCCAGGGCAGCTGTGGCTACAACCGTAGCTGCCTCCACCAGTGTGTGAATGTGAGAGTGACTGAATAGTGGCATTGTAAAGCGCTTTGGGTGCCTTGAAAAGCGCTATATAAACCCACTCCATTATTATTGTTATTATTAAATTACTTACGAGTTTAATTTGTCAGCAACTTTCTGCCAGCCCTCTCTCCTTGCTTTTGCAGCCTTTGCAGTGTTCCCTTGCGTTCTGATTAAACTCTGAAACTCCTGAAATCCCTCACTCAAGAGTTCTTGCTCTGCTGCCGAAAAATACCGAGCCGAGCGCGCTCCGTCGACATTTTCGCCGACCAATCAGAGGGTTGCCGATCAATGTTTCCACTATCGATGCGTAGCCCCTTTTACGACACCCAGTGATGTCACATTACTGCGTCCAGCTGTACTAATCGTTAACAGCAGGTGTGTTCGGGGAACCGGATTAGCGCGCTCACGGTTAGCGCGATGGTTTGGTCTTGGATGTTTCATTTGATCTTGGATGTAGTGAGCGACGTACGAAGCACAGGGCCCAGGGCCAAGAAGTTCAGTCACTAGTTTCAAGTATTATTCAATACATGAAGTTCATAAAAATGATAAAGCGGCATATGATTTACAATGCAATGGCAGTTCTCTTGTGTTTCAGTGTGTAGCATCCATCGGTTTCTTGGTTAGATCTCGCCCGTGCTCATCATGTTTGGCCTCGAAACTCTAAGCTGCTTAGAGTGAAACTTTCAGAAGGCCTTTGCTGACACATACGTCAAGTCAGAATTGAATGGTCTACTTTTAAACTGGGGAACGTCTTACTACGCGAGTACTGAATGTCAGAAAGATAAGAAAGATGAGCTATTTGTACAGGTTTAAAGTTTGGCTAGAAAATATAGGAAGGCACCCACTAGAAATAGATACAGTATGTAGGGTGGTGCCATCATCAGCAAAGACACAATCAGACCCCAAAACTGTTCAATAGATGGAGTAAACGAATATGGCTTTCAGCTGGATTCGTCTATAGGAGCTCTTAGAGTTTACGGACACATCAGGCAGTATTTATTAGGTCAGTAAGGTGCAAAACTTACATGGGTGTCCTCTCTCTGCAAGGGTTTTGGGAGGGAGTGGAGGGGTGGGAGGGTGGAGTGACTCTTTGTTAATATTTCAAAGCACAACACACACTTATACTGTGGTACATCTGTAACACATCCAAACACCCACACAGGAGCATTGTCGACTAACGAGTGAAACAGGTCTGAACACATTGAGGAGTGTTATTATCATGCACAATTAAGCACAGTCTCATCCAAACATATGCTCGCTGAGCACTTATTGGGCAGAATCAGTGTGATTGATAAGGCATAATAATTTGCTGCGCCGAGATGTAGCGCATCATCTCCTGTCATTTCATCAACACATGCGGCAGCAAGCTAAGAATGAAACAGCTTGCAATGCTAATCCTGTGTGGGACAAAGGAACAGCGAAGAGAATGGAGACAAAAGGAGAAGGAGGGAAAGCGAAATCAGGTAGAAGGGAGAGCTCACCTGTTTGACAAGCCAAGTCAACGTCCTTCTCAAAATCCGTCTGACGTAGAAGGCGGGGTAGGCGGCGGGGGAGAGAGGAGGCACAATTAATTTGTGCATTCAGAGCAACAGGAAGCACACGAGTCCGAGCGAGCGACTGGATCTCAAATGGATATGATGTATCCAATGACTCTCATGCTCTGATTTAACTCTATAGAAAAGGACCTGATCCCAATCTGCCACTTTATATGAGTCAATTAGTAATCCTCTCCATAAACAGAACAAAACAAAACAAAAAAGATGCACTGAAAATGTTCCGTTTTTCCTTCTTTGCAATGAACTCATCCCAACGCCTTTTCTAACCAAAAAAAGAACAGAGGAAAAAGCTACATTTTGTCTAAGGCCTACACAACCGCTGCTTTTTTCGTGATGTTTATCAGTTCACAGCAGCATATCCAAAACAGACTTTGAGAGAGACGAGCAGAAGGCTGTGAGGTACGTAATGCTTCTGTATGCCTCATCAGTCACCTCGCTATCATCTGAATGGAAACAGGGACAGAAATTTACACAGCAGCTAAACTATTATCTGCTGTTCCAGCTGAAGCAAAACTTTGCAGCTTCCTAGCAAGGATGAGAAAAAATATATATAATGTTAGAATGCAATCCATTGACAGGAGCGAAGAAAACACAAACTTACACACAACACTGCTTTTAACCTGTACTCAATATTCAGATTTTATGTAGATAAAGTACTTCGGGCACAACCAAATCTGATGTTTAGTTGCATTGATATCTCGTACTTCACTCGAGCGATGCAGGGCGGCACTGCTCCTTGGGGTAAAGAAACCCAGAGGCTGGTGAGTTGAATGAAGAAGCTCTCTTTCCAGAATGGCCACCACTCAAGTTTTTCTGAATTTTAGTAAAAATGAAGCCTATTGCTATGCAGATGCGATCCTCCCATTTCTCACTATAGAGCCTCGTCCCGTCCTCAGCGGGATTCACTTACAAAAGCCTTTGTTTGGATAATAAACTACAGATTTCAGACAGTTTGGGCATGCCACAGAGGCAAGGAGAAGAGGAAAAGGGCGGAAATGAAAAACTGAAAGAGAGAATGAGAGAGTTTGCAATAGGGCTGAACGATATATCGCATTTGCGATAATATCGCGACATGATCAAGTGCAATTTTCTAACCGCAAAGGCTGCGATTATACTGCGATTATATTATACAATTCATGGGCTGCATCCTCCTGAGGCCGCATTTGTAGACCGATTACGTCACAGCGACGCGCCGAAGGCTGTCCAAATTACTACCATATCCCAGAATTCATAGCGCGGCCCAGCCAAACTCCAGTTTCCAGCAATGGCGGCCGCTACTAAGTTTTAAAATTACTCATACTAATCTTTCTGGGTCACAAAATAAACTTTTAACATATTTTCAGGCGAGAAAGTAGTTGTGTAAACATCAAATATCTGCTCGGTTTATCAAGATATCCCATATTTGCAAAAGTGCTTCGACGTTTTCAGAGGCGTCTGCTACCCACCAGCTCGACAGCTAGCCGGGAGCTCGAGGGTTACTGATGCGGCCGAGAATGGCACAACTCCCGGCACATCATTTTCAGATCACCGCGGAGTTTCGCTGCTCGGGTTAAACGTAATATATAAGTCACTTAGACAACCT
The DNA here is from genome assembly GCF_963969265.1 of Rhamphochromis sp. 'chilingali'. Taxonomy (NCBI): domain Eukaryota; kingdom Metazoa; phylum Chordata; class Actinopteri; order Cichliformes; family Cichlidae; genus Rhamphochromis; species Rhamphochromis sp. 'chilingali'. The sequence goes on from NC_137944.1 coordinate 13,604,641, forward strand.
AAAAATGTTATTGTTGGGCTTTTTTCAGTGTTTTGTTTGTTCGTGAGTAAATCGGTTTGGCTGAGATTAAAGTTATTAGATTAGATAAAATAAAACTTTATTAATCCCCCGGGTGGGTTCCTCCTTGGTTTTCACACAGCTGACTAAACGTCAAACAGAAAACTTATTAAACAGAAGTATGAGACAGTCGAGAATTTACGCCAGTGTCTGGTTATATTTTAGATAGCAAGAAGCAGACGGCCGAGTTTATTAAACTCCACCGAGACAGCGGTGACGCTAATCAGAACTAGACCGTCCAATTTCACGCCTTTAAACTTTAAAGGCGTGTTTGTGTGTGTGTTTATACAATTGCTATTATGTTTGCACTTTATGTGTAATGTTACTGACTGCAGAGATCAGTAAGATATGTGTATTTTTTATTTATTAGTTTTATTTATTTAATATTATTTTTTAATTGAATGACTGTCTAGTAGTTCACAGATGTCGAAAAACTGAGTGTGGTAAAGCCACTGATTTTTTTTATGTATATTTCTGCAATCTGCACATTGTACTGACTTTCATTTTAATGTTTACACCAGGGTTCCTTGTCAGCACTTTATGCTCAGATGTTTGTAAGCTAAAAATAAACTATTGTGTATGTTCAAATATACTGTTGTGATTGAAGAAGTTAAATAAAAATGTCAGTCATCAATTCATGCATCACCTCATGTCATCATAACAGAGGTCTGTCTTCCAGGAAAGAACAGTTTAAAATTAATGTAATATAGTATTGGCCATACTATATGATGTATTGCTTGTCTTTGTTTAATAATACAGAAGACAAATACCTTAAAAAATAATCGCATATCGCATCGCAATCGCAATATTGGGGCAAAAAATCGCAATTAGATTATTTTCCATAATCGTTCAGCCCTAGTTTGCAAAGGTCTCAAAGGAGCAGAAAAGCTCTTAGTACGCAAATCACCCGCAGCACCATAAATGGTTCTCTACTAAATGGACAAATGAGAATATTAAGAAAAAAAAACAAAAAACCAAAGCTCTCCTCTCTTTTTGTCTCTTTCATCCACATTGAGAAAAAAAAAACAAATCATCTTTATTCTAACCATTATGCACTCTCTCTGCAACTGCCTCACAGGTTACGTACACTGAGTCATCAACATCAACTAAATAATATAAGGGAACAGACTGCAGCATATACTGAGGGAGCACACGTTAATGTACACGTTCCTGTAGTCAGTCAAGTCTCTTAGACATCACAACTATTACTGCAGTACATACACTTAAAGGTGCGATATGTAAGAAACACAAACTTTGGTAAAACTACAACTTTGCTTCTTGCTAACAGTTAGCTTATAGCATCAGAGTGCACAGGGGTACAGCAAAAGGCAATTTGGGTCTTTACTAGAGCTCAACCGATATAGGTGTTTAAGACGGACACTGATGCTTATTGATTTTAAAAAGCTGAGATATTGGCCCTATGGCTGTATTTTTGTCAGGCTCTAGTCTTCACAGGTTTAAAACATAACTAAGGGCTAATTATTGGACCTCTATGTACCTTTTTAAAATGTCAAAATATGACATATACGATCATATACGATCTTGTAATAGGACAAGACAGGTTACAAATCTGAGTACATTTCCAAGCATAGGTACAGAAATGTCTAAATCTAGAAATATCTACTTCTGTAACATTTCAAAAATGTCACCAGGGGTGATTTCCCTAAAGTACAAAAACACCCATCAAGAGTACAGTGGCAACTGTACCAAACCACTGTATCTCTGAATGTACAATATGGCTCTTTACTGTCCAACAGTGTGTGTATGTATATATATATATTAGGGGTGCAACGATACACAAAATTCACGGTTCGGTTCGATACTTTGGTGTCACGGTTCGATATTTTTTCGATACAAAAAAAATGTTCATGCCTTTTTAATTTGTCATTTATTAAAATTATAAATATATATTTTAACTCAAAAGTACAGTTTTTAAATTTAACCCTAACCCTTGTGCGTGTTTTTTATTTTGACAGCGAATGCACACCTGCGGACCACTTATGTGCAGCCCTGGTTATTTAGCTCGTCATATTGCAGCCACAGAAATTCTTTTGTCCATGAAACCATAAAGCTGCACTTTCTTTTTGCCTTATAGTCTGATTTGTCATAACTTCTCCGTTTTGTGGTAAGCTTTTCTTTGGCTGTCACTTCTTCACCCTGACCTGTCTTATTTGGCTCAGCAGAACTGAAATGCTTTTACACACTCACTCACATAAGCTCAGCGATTCTCTGCACGATCAACCTCTCACATGTTTAAGCTTGCTGCGGGAGATTTCACTTGTCATGTTTGCATAGTAAGCTAACGATTAATAAGACGATGTCAGAGGAATTGGTGCACAAATTATCATCACTCACAGATCAGTGCTGTCGCTCTCTATACACAGTTCGCACGATTGCAAAGTGAAAGCAAAAAAACAAGCGCAAATTCAAACGCGACTTCAATATGTCACATATTGACAGTGGCTCACCGATGCCAATGACATAATTACCCAGCTACATTTCCGAAAGAATGCAAAAGCATTGACATATATTTTTCCTTCCTACAATAGCCCGACGGGCAGGGCAGAGATAGATTTTGGTAGCCCGACTGAAAAAATCGCTAGCTCCGGGACGTCGGGCTAGCGATATTGCAAGCCCTGTATCTGATTGAGGAATCACTCATCTTTGGAAAAGAGAGTTTATTACAGAGAAATGTCTCTTTCCAAAATAAAAGCTATACTATCCGCTTCTTCTGGGCTATATTCTCAGCAGCATAAGGAGAATCATGTGCTAACAGCTGTCTAAATGACTCGGCTAAAGTTAGTAGCATGCTTGCTTTTTTTTGTCTGCTTCCACTTGTCTTTGCACTACGATGATGTCAGCGTAAATGTGCAGTCATATTCGTTGTGTTCCCGCTAGTGCTTTCAGGTTAATCTCGTTGAAATGACCTTAACGCCACAACACGGCAAATCTCCGTTAACGAGCTACCGCCGATCACTCCGTGCATGGGGCTAGACGGCCAACACGTTAACGAGCTAACTGCGCTAACACACTAGTTCACACCAATGTAATTGAGCATTGCATGGCACATTCAACATACTGTTTTACTTTAGTCCATGACTCCTTACCTTCAGGGTCATACGTCACATGAAAACCAAAATAATTCCAAACGCCAGATCTGAATGACGTTCAATTTGCCTGTTGTAAGGAGAGCTTAACTTCTGTCTCGCTAGCTTGCCCTGCGCTTCTCCTTCTGACTATGCTGTCTGTGTTGAGCGCAGATCCACTGAGCGCTCGACAGTGCAGCCTAGGCGGAGTAGTCGAACACAGATTCACTGAGCGCTCAACACAGACAGCATCGACAGAAGGAAAATTGATAAAATAAATTACAAATGTTGTATTGTTCGATACATATGCGTACCGAACCGAAAGCACTGTATCGAACGGTTCAATATCGATACGAATATCGTTGCACCCCTAATATATATATATATATATATATATATATATATATATATATATAACACCCAGCACGCCCCTGCGGGCGGTTTATCCTTCAAGCTCGGGTCCTCTACCAGAGGCCTGGGAGCTTGAGGGTCCTGCGCAGTATCTTAGCTGTTCCCAGGACTGCGCTCTTCTGGACAGAGATCTCCGATGTTATTCCCGGGATCTGCTGGAGCCACTCGCCTAGCTTGGGAGTCACCGCACCTAGTGCTCCGATTACCACGGGGACCACCGTTACCTTCACCCTCCACATCCTCTCCAGCTCTTCTCTGAGCCCTTGGTATTTCTCCAGCTTCTCGTGTTCCTTCTTCCTGATATTGCTGTCATTCGGAACCGCTACATCGATCACTACGGCCGTCTTCTTCTGTTTGTCTACCACCACTATGTCCGGTTGGTTAGCCACCACCATTTTGTCCGTCTGTATCTGGAAGTCCCACAGGATCTTAGCTCGGTCATTCTCCACCACCCTTGGGGGCATCTCCCATTTTGACCTCGGGACTTCCAGGTTATACTCGGCACAGATGTTCCTGTACACTATGCCGGCCACTTGGTTATGGCGTTCCATGTATGCCTTGCCTGCTAGCATCTTGCACCCTGCTGTTATGTGCTGGATTGTCTCTGGGGCATCTTTACACAGCCTGCACCTGGGGTCTTGCCTGGTGTGATAGACCCCAGCCTCTATGGATCTTGTACTCAGAGCTTGTTCTTGTGCTGCCATGATTAGTGCCTCTGTGCTGTCTTTCAGTCCAGCTTTGTCCAGCCACTGGTTACCCCAGCAGGGTACCTGATCACGGGCAGGGCGTATGTGTTGATGGCCCGGATCTTGTTCTTACCATTCAGCTGACTCCTCAGGACTTGCCTGACCCTCTGCAGGTACTTGGTGGTTGCAGCCTTTCTAGCGGCCTCTTCATGGTTCCCATTTGCCTGCGGGATCCCCAGGTACTTGTAACTGTCCTCTATGTCTGCAATGTTGCCTTCTGGTAGTTCAATCCCCTCAGTTCTGATCTCACTGAGGGGGTTCAGGCCTATGCAGAACAGCAGTGGGGACAGAGCATCTCCTTGGTAGATCCCGCACTTGATGGTAACTTGTGCTATGGGCTTGGAGTTGGCCTCTAGTGTTGTACGCCACATCCCCATTGAGTTCCTGATGAAGGCTCTTAGGGTCCCATTGATCTTGTACAATTCTAGGCATTCCAGTATCCAGCTGTGGGGCATTGAGTCATAGGCCTTCTTGTAATCAATCCAGGCAGTGCACAGGTTGGTCAGTCTGGTCTTGCAGTCTCGGCTGATTGTTCTGTCTACCAGTAGCTGGTGTTTTGCGCCTCTGGTATTCTTGCCAATTCCTTTCTGTGTCCCGCTCATGTATTGACCCATGTGCCTGTTCATCTTAGCCGATATGATGCCTGACAGGAGCTTCCATGTAGTACTGAGGCAGGTTATTGGTCGGTAGTTGGAGGGGACCGGTCCCTTCTTGGGGTCCTTGGGGATCAGGACCGTCCGGCCTTCAGTTAGCCATTCCGGGTGTCTCTCGTTAACTAGCAGCTGGTTCATTTGTGCTGCCAGACGCTCGTGGAGTGCAGTCAGCTTCTTCAGCCAGTAGGCGTGAACCATGTCGGGCCCTGGTGCTGTCCAACTCTTCATACTGGAGACCCTTTCTTGGATATCTGCCACTGTGATGGTTACTGGACCCTGTTCAGGGAGGTCGCTGTGGTCTGCCCTCAGATCCACTAGCCACTGAGCATTGCCGTTATGGGTTGCGTCCTTCTCCCATATGCTCTTCCAGTATTGCTCCGTCTCCAGCCTTGGTGGTGCTGTTCTCTTATTGTTCCCTTGCCACTGAGAGTACACCTTTGCTGGTTCTGTGGAGAACAGCTGGTTTATTCTCCTGCCTTCTATCTCTCTGGTGTACCTCCTCAAGCGGCTGGCCAAGGCTGTGAGTCTTTGCTTGGCAGTTTCCAAGGCCTCAGGTATGGACAGCTTGCTGTATTTCTTAGGCACCTTATTCGTCGCACCTTTCTGCAACTCCGTTAGTTGGCTAACCTCCCTCCGTGCTACTTTGATCTTGCCCTCTAGCCTCCTTCTCCATGGAGGGTACTGCCCCTTGTGGCTGTTCAACTTGTAGCCAAGCATCTCACTGATCACTGCTGCCGTATTGTAGATCACTGTATTGTAGATCAGCTTGTTAGTGTCGGTAATCGTGGTTGTAGGTATTGCCCGTAGTGCTGCATTAACATCATCTAGCAGACCTTCTGAGGGTACTTCACGTAATCTTGGTAACCGGCTACGGGGGATCCAGGTTTCAAGCTTGGCCATGATCCTATTTTTCAGGTCAGTCTCGGGTGGGGGTGATGATATCTCCCCCCTGACCTGGCGTCCTGACTCCTCCTTGCCGTAGCATTTGTGTTGTACCTCGTCAATCTCTAGCTGTGAGAGCAGTCCCTTCTTTCGAATGTTGGAACACTGAGCTACTAGTTGTTTCGCCGTCATTGTGGATGTTGGGTATCGAAGAATCCATAGGTCCCTCATCCTATTCATGTAGCCCCTTCCGCCGGGGTTACTTGCGTAGTAGCATTCCAACAACGCCCTGTTTTCGTCCCTTGCCCACCGATGCCTTCTTGTTCCAGTAGCCCACTTTTCGTCAGGGTGCCCTGGTTCCTCAACACCTGACGCGGACCTTGTTGATCCGGGCGACGTCCGAGCCGGCATGCCTTCATATTTATCTGTCTCGCTCATGTCTGCGGTAGGCTTGCTTAGCATAGGGGGTCTAGCCTTAGGACCCTTACTGGATACAGACGCCCCAGGCAGGAATCGAACTTGCGATCCTCTGTTCCAAAGGCATGTAGTCTAACCACTACGCTATATATATATATATATATATATACACACAAAAATCCTAAAGTGTATTTTTCTTGGGTTGGGCTTATTTTGCTATTTCAGAGCACAGTAATGGTAGGGCTTTCACTGTTTCCCATCTTTCCATTAAGTTAAGAGACTGCTTACAGTAGCTCCAGAAAGCTCCAAAGCAGTGAGTGTTGAGTGGTTAACATTTTCTCATCCATCTCTCAGGAAGAACCTGTCAAAACGCTCAAGTAATCCTGTAGCATTTATTAATAAATGTTGCTTTACATATTGCACCTTTTCTACTTACGGATTTGACTATTTCTACCAACAATGGGGTTTTTTTGGTTACATACTGGTTGGCTGCTGATGTGATTATGGGCGTGGTTATGGTTGTTGTTGAGGATGGGGGTATGCTCATTAACATGGCTCAATGCGTGGCTGTGGTTGCCATGGGTCAGACTGTGGTAACAGCCTTGCTGGGATGTCTGGTGGCACGCTGGTGGGAGCGGCTGTGCGTGGCAACCTGATAAGCACAGTGATGTGCCGTAACGCAAAGACCCGCTCTGCTTTCCACAGGCGCTCACATTTGCACATTTCTGATGATATATATAAAAAAAGAATTAATGAAAAACATAAAGTTGAAATGTTAAAAGAGGACATCTAACCAGCTTTGCAAAGAACAGTGCTGATTTTTAATCAGAATTTAGCTAATCAAATAAATTTCCAAAGACAGCTTTGATTCCGTTTTAACAAGAGGGTGTAGCTGCAGTTCTACATCTTTACGCTGACTCTAAATGTCAAGGGTTTAACATGCTAATGAGATTTGTGAATATACCAAGAGCACCTGAGAGAATGGTGTTCACTGTAATTATGATGCAGCTATAACTGGTGGCAACCTCGTCAAATTATCCATCACAATTAATGTTCTCAAGGGTGCTGCGTCTCTCACACAGCTGCTCTCCGTGCATATGTGCAGTCTGAAAAGACATCCTCAAAGTCGCATGTATTTAGACAAGAAAAGTTAAGAAAAAACAAGAGCACCTGTCTGTCTAATGCACTGTCGCTGGCACACTGATGAGCCAACACACACCATGATAATACAGTTTACCCAAAATTAAACATTCCAGTTAGACTGTAAAGGAAAACAGAGAGTGAGAGTGTGGCGCGATGGCTTCATTGAGCAGAGCGATGGCTCCAAAGTTTAATCTTGAAAACCTCAGAGGAGCATTCAGAAACCCATAATCGTTACCGCAAACAGGTCTGAGGGAGAAATAAAGGGAATAGAGATGAGGGCTGCTCATTCTCTCATGGTTGTGGTGTTACTATACTGTCATTGCTGGGGCAGGTCAAGTCTCTATGATTTATCACACTATTAATAACATCTGGAACGCACACAATAACCTTACAGCTTATAGCTCTGCGGTCTTTTAGAAAAAAGAAAAAAGATGAAGGACTTTCAGTTAGAAGAACATAAAAGTGCTGAAATGTCTGTTGTGATAAAATATGATTAGAGGCTGTGATGTATAGACCAACAAGCTCCCACTCCCGAGTTGTCACACACTGATGCCTGGTGAGGACCGGACGATTTCACAACAGCTTTATTTCAATGCGCAGGTTAGTCCAACTCAGTTTGTCGGGTGTCTTTCAGTGCTCGTATGTCAAAAGACGGGAGTGAGAATATGTTTTAACAGCAAATGACAATGAAATGATATAATAGCAGGGGACTGTAGGTGAAACAGCAGACATTAGTTTCAGGCTGGAAACTAGACAAGCTTCAAGTGAAATTTCATTTTTCTGGGATGATGTCACATATAAAAAAAAGACACTGCTTAATGCATGAACCCCTGTTAAGGTAAAGATGGTTAAGGAGAAAACGAGAAAGCCAGGTGCGAGTTTGATCACGTCTATAATGGCATCATGCTTCGCTCTGCTGGAATTGGAGCTCGCGGGGAAAAGCTTCAGCCTGGTTAATGTTAGTCTGAGGCAAATGGACTGCAATGTGGGATGAAATGGAGTGCTATTCACCATGATCTGCACCTGTCCATTCTTGCAGGAGTCTGGTGAGTTTTCGCTGTCGTCTTTACATCCCCCCATTCGACAGCGCACTGCGTCCTGCACCTGGGGGTTGGAAGGGGGATGCGGGAGAGGGTAGGGTGGAAACAGAGAGAGGGAAGGAGGGGCGGGGAGGATGATGAGGGAGAGGAAAAGATGATGCAAAGGAAAGAAGTTAGTGGAGGAACTTTTCCTTAAGTTAGTTTGGCAAACATTGGAGCGTGGGGACCATGCTCCTTAAACAACGTACATGCTTCATCTATATCGCCGCAATGGCAAGTGTACGGTGAATACCAACTTATGCAAAAAGTCCCATTGTTCATGAGGAAACTCGGCTTGCAGATTATATAACAGTTATAGGAGCGGTATAGAAAGCTCATAGAATACTTTGAAAGTGAAAAATTTGAGCCTAGTGATTACTGTTCACAGCACTAATTAAAATTAACAGCACGGTATGTACTGTAGATGTTCTAAACCCGAGGCCTTTCCTGTGCTATGCTGTTTTTTCCTTATCCTCCCACATACTGTATCTAAGTAAACACACACCAGCGCGCTGTCAAAGGGCCGCTCCTTGTAACAAAGAACAAATCCCCCCCCTATCGCGATCTGTATTACAGGTATCCTGGTTAGTTGCTGAGGAAGTAGCAGCACATCGGGCGGTCTCCTCGTCTATGTACGCGAGTGGACTGCGTCCACGTCTGCATGGACTGGTTTATCCCCTCCATTGTTTCATTTTGTTTATTATTTCCTTTTATATCCATACTCATCCTCAGTGGCCTTTGTTGCCTGTTCTGTGTTAGTGCGCGAGTGTTTGTGTGTATGTGAGTGCGTGCACTGGCACCCAATGCACCTCATTTCTACTTCAAAGAGAAATGCCCTACTATGGATACCTACCTCTCTCTCTCTCTCTTTCCACATTCCTCTCTATTTCCTCCTCCCCCACTATCATCCCCTGCTTCGCTTCTAAATCACAGTTTCCTCTCACAGATCTCTGCGTGCGTTCCCTTCCTCACCACCTAACTTTAACTTAGTTCCTCCATCACAAGACGCTCCCCTTTCTGCCGTTTACATAATATCACACTTTATGCTACCTTCTCTCTGTTTTTGTTGCACTGTAATACATCCTGATCCCCCCCCACCCTCCCTCTATTACTTCCTCCGTTGCGGCACTCCCCTCTGTCTGTTGTTCTGCAGCTACGAAGGATTTACGCTCACTCTTGCAAGAGGATTTTCATACATTTACAATAAATAATTCCTGGATTTACGGTACCCTGATCCCTGCCGCTTTTGTGGTATTGATTTAATGCAGCTAAGCATTCAGAGCATTTAAAAATTCACTTACAGTATGCAGTTCGTTCAATATCATAATGATCTCTTTGACAGAGGTTGCGTTGCGCGCCGCGTACATGCATCGGAAACAGATGACATATTTACAGTTATGGAAAACTGATGACATTGTAAAATCCATTAATTGTAGCCAGAGCAGTTGTGAGCGATGCCATATTGAATAAGTGTACACACACTGGCATGTGTGCCATTGTCTGTCTCAAGGGCAAGAATACATGTATGTCCATAATGAGTTTAAAATCCGGGATCCCTGGGGACACAGTAAAGCCTGTGGCAAACAGGCACTTGGGGCTATTAGTTAGGGACTTATCGTCTTATTTCATACAGCATCATAGTAAGCTCCTTAAAGCAGACTTGGATCAGATGGACAATGCCGCACTATCCTACTGCATTATGAAGAAGTAGTGCCGCAGCACAGGACATGAATACCGTGCTAATCCTTCTCGCGTCTGATCCGCTTGTGTTCTGACGTGACTTTATACCTGACCCCAGAAGCTAACGTGACATTTAAGAAAATGAATCCCGGCATCCCAGCAAAGCCAGCGACTATCTCCGAGTTCACTGTGTGCTGCAGAGTTAGAATAAATTCAAAAAATGCGTGGCATCCACACAACAAATGCTCAACAGGAGGAGGGGGAGGAAGAGACTGGACTCACCTCTCGGCGCATGGCGCAGTGGACGGTGATGATAACAAAGCCTTGAACAGAGTCAAAGACGGCAAAGAGAACCTAGAGGAGATAAATGAGATGCTCCTGTTAGTTAGTGCACATTTGTTTAATACTGCAGTGGTTCTAAAACATTTTAAACCATGGCATCCCCCTTAATTTTAAGTTGTTTTATATTACTGTGCAAATGCTTAAACTTCAACAAACCATTGAATGAAATAAATGCAAGCACATATTAACTAACTGTATCGTACTTGTTGCCTTCAAAAGTAAAATTAGCTGAGAGTGCAAAATTTAAAATATTATAATATCCGCACTTGAATTCTCTGTAGTGTACCACATGGTGCTGTGGCACCCACTCTATTGTTATTTTGTGTTGTAATGAATCATTAGAGAAACCCTCATATAATAATAATAAATCATCACAGTCAATACTCTCACTCACTGTTTGTGTTGCTTACTTGTGATCTTGACAGTGGGAATTGCTTGTTTTAAAGTAAAATAAGATTATTTTCATATTGACCTATTTTTCCACTGGCCGGTTCTTTATTTATACATGATATTATTTGTCCCCATCCATCCATCCATCCATCCATTCGCTTCCGCTTATCCTATTATTTGTCCCCAAATTTGCTAATTTGTCAAGATATGAGACTCGAACATGTAGACTGGGAAAAACAAAAAGTCTCTATTTTTTATGGTTGTTTCATTTTAACAGTGAGAGACAGAATATTGCTTAAAAATCCAGAAAAAAAACACATGAAACTCATTTGCATCTCTTTGAGTGAAATATGTATTTGACCAGAGACATTTATTTGTAGTTAGTCACCAGGTTTGCGCACATCTCAGGAAGATTTTGGTCCATTCCTCTTTACAGAAACTCTAAACCCTTTAAATTTGGCTTTGGGTTGTTTGGAGGAAGAATCAGCTTCCTCCACAGATAGGACTGAGATCTGGGCTCCATGACCTTACCTTGTTCTTTCTTTAGCCACTATTTTGTTGCTGTGGAGACATGTTTTGGGTCATTGTCATGCTGGAAGTCCCATCCAATTCAATTCAATTTTATTTATACAGCACCAAATCACAACAACAACAGTCACCTCAAGGTGCTTTATATTGTAAGGTAGACCTAACAATAATATATATAGAGAAAAACCCAACAATCAAATGACCCCCTTATGAGCAAGCATGTTGGCAACAATGGGAAGGAAAAACTCCCTTTTAACAGGAAGAAACCTCCAGCAGAACTAGGCTCAGGGAGGGAGGCAATCTGCCGTGACTGGTTGGGGTGTGAGAAGGAAGGCAGGATAAAATACATGCTTTGGAAGAAAGCCAGAGATTAATAACACGTATGATTCACTGCAGAGAGGTCTATTAACACATAATGAGTAGGAAAGGTGACTGAAGAAGAAATACTCAGTCCATCATGGGAATCCCCCAGCAGCCTACACCTACTGCAGCATAACTAAGGGAGGATCCACGATTCACCTTCAGTGTTCTGGCTTAGGGAATGAGGCCCTGTCCACTGGTTTCTCAGTGCAGTGAGGTTTTCCTGTACCCTTAGCAGAAATACAGTCCCAAAGTTTAATGTTTCCACCTCTGTGCTTGATTGTGGGGATGGTGTTCTTTGGGTCATGCTCAACTTTTCTCTTTCAAACTTAAGATGCGCCTTCATGAGCAGGGGGACTTGTAATCCTGCAACATTTCAGTCCATTATTGGGGAATGTGTTATCCGTAGTGTTCCTGGTGACTGCGGTAAAACTTCCTTCAGATCATTAACAAGCTCCTCCCGTGTAGGTTTAGGCTGATCCACCACCTATCTCATGATCATCCTCACACTATGAGCCATGATCTTGTACGGAGCTCCAGACCGAGGACAAATGATGATTATTTTATATTTCTTCCATTTCTGAATATTTCCACCAGCAGTTGCCACATTCTCACCAAGTTTTTTGCCATTGGTCTGACGTCCTTTTATAGCTCTTTGGTTGTGGAGAGGTTGGGATGGAAAAAACTGATTAAGTGGACCGATGTGCTTTATGCACATAACAAGTGGAGATCAGGACTATCTATAATTGATTGACTGATTGATTATATATGATCTGCACACAGCCTATCTGTGAAAGCCATAATTCTAAGTTTAGGGGATCAAACGCTTATTTCACCAAGTCACATGAAAATAAATTTATAACATAATCTGATATGTTTTTTTCTGGATTGTTGGTTGATATTCTATCGCTCTACTGATATAAAAATAGAAACTGTTTATTTCTTCATAAGTGAGCAAACTCACAAATTCAGCAGGGGATCAGATAACTATTTCCAACACTGCATCTTTATCGTTTGACTATTCAAGAACAAACAGCAGTGAATGTGCAAATACTTCATCTATATCTGTGACACAGCAGGTGTTTCTTAAACTTTCAGAGGGCTCCCACCATTTAAAAGCAGCTTATCCATGGTGTCTCAAAGCTACAGATGAGTGTCTTGCATGCATTGGTGTTGTGAGACACATCACCTGGAAGAGTGTGGAGCGCCGGTCAGTTATGGCCAGGACCGCTGACATCCAGGTTAACGCTAGCAGCGGGAGAACCACACAGGAGCTCCACAGAGATGCCCTGTCAGAGAGGAAAGAAGGAGACAGAAGTCGGGGCAGAGGAGGAGGAAAGGAGGGAATGAACAAGGGATTCAGTCTCAAACCAAACCAGATGAGTCATATCTGGTAAGTCACATAACTCAACTTCTCACACACATACACTCATGTAAACATGGAGATGAGGCATAGTTTCACAGCAGTGGGCAATTTGAAACTGATTGGCACACTGGGATTTGAATCAGACTTAATATTCCCACCGATAAATGGAAGATGATGTGTAATCATGTAGATAGTTTTGGACTGGCAGTTGCTCACAATTACATAGTTGATGCACACTAAGTGCCATGCTGGTAGACTGTGAAGACAATGGGCAGAAGCCCACCGAGGAGGGGGAAGACAAGTCACTGACAAGTACTGACATCGGGTTTCTGAGGTACAAGAATGTGTGTGCATGTCTGACTGTAACAGCACCACAAAGATAGACACCAATTTAAAATGTTCATGCTGTCTGAGCACATATTCACGGTTTTATAACTGTCCAATAAAAAAGACGGACAGCTCCGTCTAGCTACATGGAAAAATACGCAAGTCCCCGTTGATGTGCAAAACGAGCAAAAGCGAATAAAGAACAATAAATTATAGTGATGTATCTGCTCTTCTCCTGTGAACTCCCTGTGGTGCTGACTGCGGTTGTAACCAAACGTCATAATCCAGCAGAGCAACAAACTCCAAGAAATTTTTACATACAAGAAATAAAAATAATGAGAGTAAAAAAGAGGTATGATTCATATGAATTGAATGTTCCATAAGACTAATAAAGCTGATCCTACGTTTTACATATTAAAGTAGCATTTTTGCCCATCACTAATAAATCAATCTTGTGTGGGTGTGTGTTCTTTGCCTTGACAGCTTATACAGTCGAGCTAGTGACAATCTGTCAGGTAAATGTCAAAGTAAGCAAGTAAGTAAACCACCTGAAGTCCAATATGACTTGTATATGTCTGAGACTTAGGTATAAGGAACAATGACTATAGTCAGGGGTGCACATAAGTGGTCCGCAGGTGCACATTCGCTGTCAAAATAAAAGACGTGCACCAGATAAGAAGTTGCCACGAGCGTTTGCGTACATATAAAAGGGACTGTTTTTATCCGCGAGAGTGGGATTTTCACGGCATATTCTGCACCACATCTCTGTGCGTTCATCATTTGTTTGAAGCCAGCTCGCCTCCTGCAACCACTTTTCCGAGAATACGCGCTTCTTTTGCGGTTCGAACTCCTTCTGACATTTCTTTGGAGGTGGAGGAAAACCAAAGTAATAGCTTAAAGGAGCTTGCTTATTCGAAAACTTTAAGAGTTCTAAACAAATGTGTGTCCTCCTCCAGAAAATCTTATGTACGCAAATGCGCGTTACAACTTCTTATCTGGTGCGGGTCTTTTATTTTGACAGCAAATGTGCACCACTTATGTGCACCCCTGACTATTGGATGGTTTGGAAATTCATACAAGTTTGCTATTCTACTTCTTTTCTGAGCCAATATGTAACGATAAAGTCGACTTGTCTTTAGCAAGGATCTAGGCAACTGAAAAACATGAAAAATAACCCTGAGTGTGAAAGTTTACAGGTCTTCCTGATTATGAAACCATTAAAACAATCCTCAGAACAGAAGAAACAATCCAGTGTTTGAAAAGAAACTGCTATGAATCTTTTTTTAGCAAAGCTCAGCAAAGAAAACACATCTAACAAGACATTTAAGATTTTTTTTAAGTGATTTTTTTATTTTATTTTATTGCCTTGATTTTTAGTATTATTGTTATTAGTAGCAGTCTATGTATTTCTTTTTAATCAGTTTTATTAATGGTTACAATGAGATTTGAATTGTAAATAATCTTATTTGTCTTACTTGGCCTTTGTGCAGCCCCTCAGCTCACAAATTTTTTTAAACAAGCCGTTTTAACTCTTCTTCATCTGTTTAAATCAACTTTTTTTGTTTGTTTCTGATTGGCCTGCCCATTAAAAGCAGACGGTGGGTGGGGCTTATGTGTTCACAGAGAGAAATCTCTTTTTTGTCATTATAATAAGAATGACACCTTATTAAACACATACACCACTAAACTTATATCACTAAACTTGGAGCCAGGTTTTCCTTTTTCTCACATGTACGTGATATTACGTGTGTTACTGTGAATATTTACTTGATCTGGTTAATATGAAATCCACGTTTATGCAAGTACACTACCCAAATAGTTTGCTTCATTAACAACCTTTCTGAACATTTCGTAACACAAACATGATTAAAACAAACTTCCAAATATGGTTCACAAATATAGCTTGACAGGGGTCAGATTTGCTTAGTGCAACCAGAGGAAATACCACTTTGGATGAAAACATGATCTCATTAAATTGCAGCGATAGTAGAGCAGGTGTTTTTCCTTTCATTACTTAGCCAGATCCTGCATCATAACTGAAAGCCAGAGATTACAAAAGATGTAGGAGAGTGAGGGCAATGGAGAGAAAGAGAGAGAGAGGTGAAGATGGACTAACATGGCGCTGCTGGCAGTCGAGTTGGACATAGCGGTGCTTGAGATCACGCCACACTTGGAGCATTTCAGGAGCAGTCGGCTACGCGCCTCCGCTGGGACACTTTAGGACATGTACAGACATACATACATAAACACATACACGCACGCACCCAGGTGAAGAGGACAGGAGGTAGGTAAGGGTGTGGGATGTGTGGGAAGGACAAGTACCAGTTATGACAACAGGTGAATGTGCCGGTGTCACAGTTGCAAAATAACCAAGAGGAAAAAGTAAAGAAAAAGAAACATAAAGAGAGAAAGTGGACACAACAAAGAGAAGAAATAAAAAGAAAAAAAGAGAGGGGAAAAAGGGGGAAGGAGAAAAGAAAGAAAGGAAAAATTAAAACCAGATCTTAAAAAGTAGCAGCAATGAAAAACAGTCAGAATACAAAGATCGATTCAGAGCAAGTAGAGGGAACATGAGAGACGGACATTGTAATGTTACAGCAATCATGTGGATTAACAGATTACAGTGATGCAGACAGGAAGTACCGGTGCAAGTACCAAAAATATATTCCCCGGCCAGTGCAAGCAGGTCTATGTGTGTGTTTTCATATATATATATATATATATATATATATATAATTTTTTTAATTTATCTTTTTTTTTTATATCACTGTGCAAAAGCAAAAGTGAAGCTTTCTGACTCCTTTGGTTGTTTATTTACTTACAGTCGACCACTCAGACAGAAAGAGAGAGTGAATGTGCGCACGCTTGCGTGTGTATATACTGAATTTCAGTATATACGTGCAAGCAGAGAATGATGGGGCAGTATGTTGCTATGCTACATTAGCGTCCCAGCACAGCTCATTGCCTTGTTGCCAGCCACATCCCCATGGCTTCATAAGGAAATACATTACGCTAATGACAGCTTGTCCTGTTAGCAACACGACCAACTGTGGTGCGTGCGTGTGTCTGTGTGTATGTGTGAGCATTTTATTTCTGTAAACACACTTCTGAGAATCGGGGGACGAAATGTGCTTACTGCTCGGATAAGGCCAAGGACTTTTCATGCGACAAAGGAGGATACACCTGTTCGTGTGTATTTTCGTGTGCGCGTAGGTGTGTTTGTACACAGCGACTGGTTTAATCTCAGGTTGCATCACCGGGTAACAAAAGCTAATCAACCCCCTGGAGAGCAGAGCTGTACTGTTAACCCTTGATGCTACGAACAAATTAAAAGTTCCATTTGTGCACTACTGTATAGACGTTGGAGGAAATGCAACGGCATAAAGAAAAAAAGGAGAACAAATGATGGAATCAATAGGTGTAAAAATTAAAACATGGATTTTTAGATGTGGGAGTGCCATTCAGAATGAGAAAGATGATGAGCGCAGCGAACTACTTTAATACAAACAACGGTGGAGCTAGAGACATATGCCTGTATATTGTGTGTATGTGTGGGTTAGGATTCAATAGTATAGAAGGTTTAATCCAGATAATCCAGGTATTTATTGAATGTAATTAGATTTCCATCTGCCATTGATTTTCACATCCACTTTATTCGGCGATGTCACTTCAAGCACACAAAACTAGATGGGTAGCGTATGTTAAAGCGAAGTAAAATGCATTGCACAGAGCAACAAAACACAGCAGATGTCTTGTCATTTTGTTGCCAAATTGGATCATATTTTTTCTGTTTCTTTTCCTTTTTTTGTATAATTTTTACTGAAGGCACAGATGTACAGGTAGGTGTACGTGCTCAGACCCTCGAAAGCATTTCTAGTTAATTGCCATGAATACTTTGTGCTCCTAACTTTGTCTGACAGCAGGGAAAATGTAACTAATGCAGCAAATGTGCGTGGATGGACGTGTGTGTGTGTCTATGTGTAAGTATGTGTGTGAAGTGCAGGCAACTTACCCAGCACGCTGCTTTTTAGACTTGTCTGAGATGCCGTCTCGAGACATGAGCTTGTTAAACACCACGATTCCAATAAGCATATTCACCTGAGAGACAGAGACACATTGCTGTGATACAAGAGTCGAGAACAGGCGATCAAATGGCTTTGTATTTTCTTTTATTAATGTTTCACAAGGTTGAAGACAACTTTGTAAAAGCCGCATAGACCAAGTTGATTTTTAATTGTCAATAAAATTAATGAATGTTTATAAGCCATTAGTAATGGTATATTTTATCTGTATTATCTCTGCTAACCACTTTGTGATTTTGATAGCATTTGCATGTGTGTCATCACTCTGTAAACATTCGATAGCTCAAAAAGTTTTGAATGAATTTTGATAAAACTCTGTAGGGATGTAGAGTGGGGTCACATCAACAAGCCATTAAAATTTGGTTTACATCACCAAGGTCTTCCAGGTCAACTTAAAGATTTATTGATTGAAAACTGACAAAAAGCCATAAAACTATGATTTGGATAGAAAGTGCCATATAAAGATTTTAAATATCATGTCACATGACCTCTGACCTCTCCTTTGAGGTCAATAGATTGATAATAATAAGTTATAATAATGTTACAGAGCTATTTATGGCAATGTTTCCTGCTGCTATTGTTTATGTTGACAACATACAGAATGATATGAGGGGATTCTAAATATTATGCCATTATATTACAGTGGGGCAAAAAAGTATTTAGTCAGCCACCGATTGTGCAAGTTCCCCCACTTAAAATGATGACAGAGGTCAGTAATTTGCACCAGAGGTACACTTCAACTGTGAGAGACAGAATGTGAAAAAAAAATCCATGAATCCACATGGTAGGATTTGTAAAGAATTTATTCGTAAATCAGGGTGGAAAATAAGTATTTGGTCACCTCAAACAAGGAAAATCTCTGGCTCTCACAGACCTGTAACGTCTTCTGTAAGAAGCTTTTCTGTCCCCCACTCGTTACCTGTATGAATGGCACCTGTTTGAACTCATCATCTGTATAAAAGACACCTGTCCACAGCCTCAAACAGTCAGACTCCAAACTCCGCCATGGCCAAGACCAAAGAGCTTTCGAAGGACACCAGGAAAAGTATTGTAGACCTGCACCAGACTGGGAAGAGTGAATCTACAATAGGCAAGCAGCTTGGTGTGAAAAAATCAACTGTGGGAGCAATCATCAGAAAATGGAAGACATACAAGACCACTGATAATCTCCCTCGATCTGGGGCTCCACGCAAGATCTCATCCCGTGGGGTCAAAATGATCATGAGAACGGTGAGCAAAGATCCCAGAACCACACGGGGGGACCTGGTGAATGACCTGCAGAGAGCTGGGACCAAAGTAACAAAGGTCACCATCAGTAACACACTACAACGGCAGGGAATCAAATCCCGCAGTGCCAGACGTGTTCCGCTGCTGAAGCCAGTGCATGTCCAGGCCCGTCTGAAGTTTGCCAGAGAGCACATGGATGATACAGCAGAGGATTGGGAGAATGTCATGTGGTCAGATGAAACCAAAGTAGAACTTTTTGGTATAAACTCAACTCGTCGTGTTTGGAGGAAGAAGAATACTGAGTTGCATCCCAAGAACACCATACCTACTGTGAAGCATGGGGGTGGAAACATCATGCTATGGGGCTGTTTTTCTGCCAAGGGGACAGGACGACTGATCCGTGTTAAGGACAGAATGAATGGGGCCATGTATCGTGAGATTTTGAGCCAAAACCTCCTTCCATCAGTGAGAACTTTGAAGATGAAACGAGGCTGGGTCTTCCAACATGACAATGATCCAAAACACACCGCCCGGGCAACAAAGGAGTGGCTCCGTAAGAAGCATTTGAAAGTCCTGGAGTGGCCTAGCCAGTCTCCAGACCTCAACCCCATAGAAAATTTGTGGCGGGAGTTGAAAGTCCGTGTTGCTCGGCGACAGCCCCAAAACATCACTGCTCTCGAGAAGATCTGCATGGAGGAATGGGCCAAAATACCAGCTACTGTGTGTGCAAACCTGGTAAAGACCTATAGTAAACGTTTGACCTCTGTTATTGCCAACAAAGGTTATGTTACAAAGTATTGAGTTGTATTTTTGTTATTGACCAAATACTTATTTTCCACCCTGATTTACGAATAAATTCTTTACAAATCCTACCATGTGGATTCATGGATTTTTTTTTCACATTCTGTCTCTCACAGTTGAAGTGTACCTCTGGTGCAAATTACTGACCTCTGTCATCATTTTAAGTGGGGGAACTTGCACAATCGGTGGCTGACTAAATACTTTTTTGCCCCACTGTATATCTTTGCTATGCAGTAACGGCTATAAGAGTTTAAATACATAACAATTTGAATAGATGGTGGTTTGTGAACTTTTAATAAAAAAAAACCCCAACATGTTTATTATTAAAAATTTAAGTGGATTTACTAAACAATAAATGCTACACATGAGCTTTATCTACATAAGAAATACAAATAATAATAATCATACTAAAAAGGATGTCTGTCCGTATCTTAAAATGGGTTTCAAAAGGGCAAATAACAAAAGCTTGTACTTTTACTTATTTTTACTGCACTACAAACTTCTTAGTCTTTTAAAAAAGGCAAAAGAAACTAAAACTAATATCTAGAAGATACAACATTATTCCCCTAAGAGTAAATACTGTCCAGGGAGAGTGAGCTCACTTGGCCCTGGGGTCGGTTGAATAAAAGCAAAGTATTATGTATACTATTGAAGCCAAGCATAGGCTTTTTTTCTAAAGGTTTTATTACTTACTAATTCCTACGTCAAATTATGTCATGCTTCAACTAGCAAAATCTAGACAATCAACATATTAAGTTACATGAACAAATTCAGCTTTAATTTGGTGAACTGAAGGTAACAGACATTCCTTTCATTGGTTTCATCCTACTCCTTCTATCCACATAGCACAGGACAGAAGTTTTTTTTTTTTTTTTTTAAATCAGAATCAGAATACTTTATTGATCCCTGGGGGAAATTATTTTTTGTTACAGTGCTCCATTTTAAACCAACATTAAGACAAGACAGACAATACGCTAACTAAGAATAGTACAATATATACATATATATACATACATACATACATAAGTCACTTATAAATAAATATTTGGAAAAGAAACATGTGTAGTTGTAGCAGCAAACAGTGTGTTAAGTGGATGCGTTGTACAGGGAGATGGCCACAGGCAGGAATGATTTCCTGTGTCGTTCAGTGGTGCTTTTCGGTAATCTCAGTCTCTCACTGAACGAGCTCCTGTGACTGACCAACATGTCATGGAGTGGGTGGGAGGTGTTATCCAACATTGTCTTTATCTTGGACAGCATCCGCCTCTCCGACACCACCTTGAGGGAGTCCAGCTCCATCCCCACAACATTGCTGGCCTTACGGATCAGTTTATTAAGTCTGTTGGCATCTGCGACCCTCAGCCTGCTCCCCCAGCATGCAACAGCATAGAGGATCGCACTGGCCACCACAGACTCATAGAAAATCCTCAGCATTTTCTGGCAGATGTTGAAGGACCTCAGTCGCCTCAAAAAATAGAGACGACTCTGGCCCTTCCTGTAAAGTGCTGTGGTGTTTTTAGCCCAGTCCAGTTTATTGTCAATGTGTACTCCAAGGTATTTATAGTCCTCCACAATGTCAACACTGACCCCCTGGATTGAAACAGGGGTCAAGTGTTTCCTGGTCTTCCTGAAGTCCACGATCAGTTCCTTGGTCTTTGCCACGTTGAGCTGCAGATGATTCTGCTCACACCACGTGACAAAGGAGTCGACCACAGCCCGGTACTCTGTCTCATCATCCCTGCTGATGCATCCAACCACCGCAGAGTCATCAGAAAACTTCTGAAGATGGCAGGTCTCTGTGCAGTGGCTGAAGTCTGTGGTGTAGAGGGTGAAGAGGAAGGGGGAGAGGACAGTCCCCTGTGGTGCCCCTGTGTTGCTAATCACCTTGTCAGACACACACTGTGGGAGACGTACATATTGTGGTCTTCCTGTCAGGTAATCAACAATCCAGGACACCAGAGAAGCATCCACCTGCATCGCTGCTAACTTATCACCCAGGAGGGTCGGCCTGATGGTGTTGAAAGCACTGGAAAAGTCAAAAAACATGACCCTCACAGTGCTCGCCGGCTGGTCCAGATGGGTGTAGACACGATTGAGCAGGTAGATGATGGCGTCCTCTGTTCCGAGACGAGGCTGATAAGCGAACTGAAGGGGATCCAGATGTGGTCTTACTATGGGTCGCAGCTGGTCCAGGATGAGCCTTTCCAGGGTCTTCATGATGTGGGAGGTCAGTGCCACGGGCCTGTAATCCTGGGGGCCACTGGGACGAGGCGTCTTTGGTACAGGGACGAGGCATGATGTCTTCCACATCACCGGGACCCTCTGCAGACTCAGACTCAGCATAAACAGTTTATGAAAGACTCCACACAGCTGGGGGGCACAGGCCTTGAGGACAAGGGGACTCACTCCGTCTGGTCCAGCAGACTTGCCTGAGTGAAGTCTCCTCATTTGCATCTCAACCTGGTATTGAGTGAAGGTGATGGGTGGGGGAGGGGTGTCAGGAATCTCACAGGA
Source organism: Rhamphochromis sp. 'chilingali' (assembly GCF_963969265.1). Taxonomy (NCBI): domain Eukaryota; kingdom Metazoa; phylum Chordata; class Actinopteri; order Cichliformes; family Cichlidae; genus Rhamphochromis; species Rhamphochromis sp. 'chilingali'. The sequence goes on from NC_137944.1 coordinate 13,626,732, forward strand.
GGCAACATGTGAAGAGAGAGGCTGGCACAGTGGTGTGGCTCTGGATTCCAGGCTGACTGCAGGTGAGGTTGTGGGGGTGGGAGCAGACACTGTGGTGTCGAATCTATTGAAAAACAGATTCAACTCGTCGGCTCTATTCTCACCTCCCTCAGCTCCCCTGCTGTTGGTTGGCCTGAATCCAGTGATGGTCTTCATGCCCCTCCACACCTCTCTCATGCTGTTCTGCTGGAGTTTCCACTCCAGCTTCCTCCTGTAATTGTCCTTAGCCTCTCTGATCTTGTCCTTTAGTAACACCTGGATCTTCCTCACCTCCTCTTTGTTGCCCCCTCTGAAAGCCCTCTTCTTGTTGTTGAGGAGGGCTTTGATGTCCTTAGTCACCCACGGCTTGTTATTTGGGTAACAATGAACAGTCTGAGCTGGAACAATGGAGTCGGTGCAGAAAGTTATGTAGTCTGTGATACACTCAGTAAGCCCATTGATGTCCTCGGCGTGAGGCTCACAGAGTGTTTCCCAGTCGGTCACCTCGAAACAGCCCTGTAGTTCCGCTATTGCCTCCTCTGACCACCTCCTAACAGTCCTGGTGGTCACAGGTTCCCTCCTCACAATTGGCACATAGCGGGGGGTGAGGTGAATCAGGTTATGATCTGACCTACCAAGTGGGGGGAGGGAGGAGGAGCTGTATGCATCCTTGACGTTAGCATACAGTAAGTCTAAAGTTTTCTCTCCCCTGGTGGGACAGTCCACATATTGTTTGAATGTTGGTAGTGTATTGTCCAGTGATACATGGTTGAAGTCACCCGAGATCACAATAAAGGCACTCGGGTGCTGAGTCTGTAGCCGTGCTATGGCAGAGTGGATAGTGTCACATGCAGCTGTGGGGTTAGCAGAGGGGGGTACATAAACAGCCACCAAGATGACGTGAGAGAATTCCCTGGGTAAATAATACGGCCTGAGTCCAACAGCACACAGTTCAGTGTCCGGGCAACAAATCCTTTCTTTGATTGTTATGTTGGCAGGGTTACACCACCGGTTGTTAACTAAAACAGCAAGCCCACCTCCTTTACGCTTACCGCTAGCGATGCTGTCCCTGTCCGCCCGAACAGTGTGGAAGCCTTCCACGGAAGCATTCTCATCGGGAATGACCTGGTGCAGCCATGATTCGGTGAAACACATCAGGCTACACTCTCGGTATTCCCTCTGACTCCGTACCAGTGCTGAGAGCTCGTCGATTTTACTTGCCAACGATCGCACATTTCCCATCACGATAGACGGCAGACACGGTTTAAACCTCCTCCTCGCTTCGAGCCTCCGCTGTCTCACCGTCACCTTTTTTCTTCTCTTCTGTCCTTGACCTCTGCATCCCCGATGTGTTTTCCTCCAAATTTCAGCTGGTACTTCTGCGGGCACTTCTGCGGGCCTGGCCAGCGAGCCGGCCGGCATCAGGGCGATCAGCTGATCTCTGGAGTAAACAGTCCGTGCGTAAATGAGCAGGTCCTGTACTTTTCTTAACCTATAATTATGGCAGTTCTGAAAGCTTTAAAAAACTGCTTCTCATACTTGTTTCTCTTACTAATGAGGAGTCCGTTGTTAAGCCTGCCAAACATCTGGGTTATAGCGGTGACCCAGTGATACAGATTCAATAAGACGCACTTGCACATGGCTCTGAGCCGAGGCTTGCCACATGTAGACCCCTTCTACTTTGAAATCCTGCCCATGTGGGAGATTTCCTGTGCTAGCGACATGTTCGTCATAATCCTGATTGCCAGCATTCACTCATACGCGTTCTTCCATCAGCCATGGGTTTCTCTGCCTATTCTTTGTTTGATCGTTTATCAGGTTCTTTGGGAAGTCTGCTGGAGGAGCGAGCGGTGTAAGTGACAAGTGATTTTCACACCCTGATGCGTACCTACACAGCTCCTACAATGCATTCCTATTCTTACCAAGCTCTTAAACTGAATGTCTGCCTGAATACCTCCTTCAGCTCATGCCAAGAGCTGCTACTAGCTAAGAGGAAAAAATCCATATGCTGAAAACATGTCTGCCAAAAATTACAACCACTAAGCGGCTGAACAGTTAGAGTCTGACATACACGTACCATGTTAAATATTTGGTTTTCACATCCTTTGCAGAAGCCTAATTTCTGCTCAAATCCCATTTCTTAGAAATGAAATGGAAAATACTCATATTTCCTTTCACTGCATATAATAATAATCACAATAATAATAATAATAATAATAGTAATAATAATAATAATATGTCATTATCTGGTAGATGACACTGCATGACAGATATATTGTATTATAGAGTGTGTAGTGATTTAAAAAGATACAGTCAATCACAGAGCCTTCCTGATCAGTTCAGTCAGTCTGTTGGTGTCTCCAGCTGCGATGCTGCTCCCCCAGCAGACCACAGTAAAGTACACTGTGCTCACCACAACTGAGTGATGGAAAATCTCCATCATTTTGCTGCACACATTGATGGATCTCAGGTTCCTCAGGAAAAAGAGCCCGCTCATCCCATTTCTTTAGTATACAACTTCTGTGTTGGTCTTCCAGTTCAGTCTGTTGTCACTGTGGATGCCCAGGTACTGGGTACTCCTCCACATTAATAGCCTATGCCATCACAGACAAAGCTGTGTAGCGGTCCACCTCCCTCTGGACTCGATCGCCACCTCTCTGGTCTCATTCAGATTCAGAAGCAGATGACTTCTGCCACACCACTCCACAAAAACATCTACTAGTGCTCTGTACGTCTCCTCCTACCCATCACTAATATATCAAAACACTAGAACTGTCAAGAGTATTTGCGTATGTGCCATGACCTGGAGTTGTACTGAGTCTGAGGTGTACAAGGTGAACAGGAATGGAGACAGCACAGTCCCCGGTGGAGCTCCTGTACTGCACATCACCAAACTAGACAGAGCATTTGGTGGATCGTCAGTATGGTACATGTGGCATTTACGATTCATTAAAAAAAAATCTCTTTCTCTGATCTCTTCCAGTCTCGCGTGTGCTACTGACAACTACCTACAACGTGCCAGACTGTGACAGCACTATTGTCATGCCAGTCATGTCTGGCCCAGGCTCTGTGAGTCAGCACCATCCTGCTCAGCTATTTGCCCAAGGCCAGGTTCATTAATTAGAGAAGAGTCCTGTGGGAAGGTCTGTGTTTCTCTGCCCAACGCCCTGCTCTCATTACAGCTGTTTGTTAGAGTGCGGCCCCAGCAACAACACCAGGGGGCCAGGTACCACGTAGCAGCTGGGGTGTGGAGCGTACTTTGACATTGCGGAGGAGAAAAGCTGGAAGCGCATCAAGACATACTAGGCACTGAAAAATAACTTTAAGCAAGTTGGTGGGTTTTATGAAACTGCTCCAACTTTCGAAACTTGAATGTTTAACTTCTTCATCTTATAACTTATTCAAATACGCTTTTTTAGAGTCATGCATTTTGCATTTTTTTAAATAAAGCACCAACCTCGCGAGTATTTAGAGTTTTTATACAAGTGTATAAACACTATTTAATATTTTCAATTAAAGGAATGCGATTTATTACTGTTTTGCATTCAGTTTCAGACTATGTAACCTTTAAATAATAACAGTGGCATTGCAAGACACTAGATTAACATAATGATGAATATTCAGCAGCACATAATCCTGTATTCCCTTGTGCCTCAAACTGCAGCTTGCAGAAACTGTCTAACTGCTGTTTGCTTGTCAGGGATTTACTTCAAAATCATGCATATCACTCTGCACACCTGTGCTGTCTGATCCATGTTTCCTTCCTGACGTGTACTGTACGGTACATGTGCAAACAACAGAGGAAAAGAAGCTATAAACGGACACACACAACAGCAACGCCAGTGGCAGCAATTACCAAACTTTAATGCCCCATCCAGACTTATTAAGCTTAGTGGTGGCAATATCTACCCAGGGATCCATTTAGGAGAAATTAGCTGAGCCACATACAGCAGCACACAGAAGCAGATGATTAAAACGCCTCTGAGATACAATCAGTGCACTCAGTTTTGCTGTAGTACAACACAGAAGTATATTTACTTCAACATAAAACCGTCTGCTTTATGGCAACTGGCAAAAATGAAGAAAGCGCACATTATTACGTTCCGTGGAACACAAGTTAGCTGCATATTTAGATCTGAAAATACCACTGGACCATAATAATGCTTAAAACATTGGCTACAGAGCCCTATGCTTTGAAAATGCATATAACAGTGAGAGATTCGGGGCTAGAGCTGCGATGGAGGTCCACTCTTGCGCTGCATTGCCGGCAGCTCTTGTCAGCTAGAATATGTTTTTATTTTTTTCTGGGCTGACATTTTAGACTCGGCGATCAAAGCGCTCAGCTCATCATTGTGTCGTGTACACCCTGGGTGTGTATGCTTACATGTGCATGCGCGAGTGAGGAAAACCCTCAGAGGTCAACATGCATTTGCTTTAATGCCCCAAGCTGGGAGGCTAACTTTGCAAAAATATTTGGAGAATATTTGTGCCGTGTGACTACAGAGAGAGGCCGGCTGGCTGAGAGGAAAGGAACTTCGTCATGTAGATGGAACCTGACTCCTCCCTTAGTCACGCTCCTGTTGGCTTCCCATGATGCACTGAGTGTTTCTTCATTCACCCTTTTTAATTCTATATGTGTTTATAGACCACCGTTTATACACCATTACTAAACGCTGAATCTCTTCCAGTGTGGATTTTGTCCCACCTCCAACTGCTCACAACAGATGGCTGCCCCTCTCCCTGACCCTGGTTCTGCTGCTCCTTTTAAAAGGGAGTTTTTCCTTCCCACCATCGCTAATTGCTTGCTCACAGGGGAACGTCTGGTTGTTTGTTTTTTTCTCTATTATTGTAAAGTGTTTATCTTACAGTATAAAGTGCCTTCAGGCAACCATTCTTGTGATTTGGTGCTATATAACTAAAACTGAACTGAACTGAAGCAGTGACGCACTCACCAATACAATGACAGCAGCTGGCCCAACAAAGGCATAAAGCAAACCGCCTTCCAACGATAGCCAGCAACTAGTAGAGGGAAAAAAAGAAAAAAGGAGAGGTGTTAAAAAAGTGCGTAAACACAGAAAAATCACAGCATGTAAAATATCACGTCGCCAGATTCCGGTCTCACATTTCACTTACTGTGAGTGCCAAGTACTTAACAAAAACAAGTAGACATTCAATTAAGTATCACATTAACTCCAAATTTCCTTGGTGAGGGATAAAGCCTTTCAATGTGTGGTTAAGTGCCTCTTTCTGTAAATAATGCCCTCAGTGCTGAGCAAATTTATTATGTACATTACCTAAAACATATCCTCAAACTGGAAATTTTATTTGGTTTTTGCAAGCTAGTGAGACTTAATGAGCTTAAATGTGTCCTCCAGTAATGTCATCAGAGCACGCGGAAACCCCTCTGTCATCTTAATTACAGCTCAATAAAGAGAAAGCTTAAGATGGAACCCCCCCCCCAAAAAAAAAAAAAAAAAAAACCTCCACAAAGCCCTCACGTTAAGTAAAATATGGGAAAGTGAACCTTTTTAAGATGCATTTTATTGACTGGGTACGTAATGAAGCTTTTTTGTGTACATTTTGCTTAAAGGTCAGCCTAGCTGCCTTGGATTTTCATATTCTTGAACAAAACATTCAAATCATGCTTCACCTGTTTGACGTGGTTATTGAAATGCCTTAAAGGTCATTTTGCGCTCACACTTGACAGCAAGGAGATTAATTTTATATTGAAGACCTTAAAACTATTAGTTTCTCACTTGAATGACAGAAACAAGCCATTTGGCCCTAAGCTGGAATAATTTCCTTAATTTATGAGCAAATTTAGAAAATCTAAATCTTTAATTCTTTTTTCAGTGGTGGAGTTGCTGGATATTGAGCCATTGCAATAATATTAACAGAACCACAAAAATCAAAAGCTGATTAGCTGATTAGTTTTTGACGATTAAGGTTTTCACACATGATATGTAAATATGTTTTATTTAACCTGCCGATCAGAGCTGGTTTTCAGGGGGTTAATGTGTCCCTGCAGTGAACAGGACTGTCAATGTTATACCATGCCCACTACATAAGCAGCTAAGATGTGTTGCGTATTGAACATAGTGCATGCTGGGATAGGCAACTGTCCTCCTGTGGCACAGAAGAAAGAAATATACTATAGCAACTGTATGAATAGATACATGGATACATGGAGAAAAGACTGATGATGTTGATGTAAAAGAATAGATTTGGGGTTTACACACTCAGCTGTTTATAACACACACGGCTGCTTTGACTGAATAAACTAAATACATAAAAATACTCGCCTATGAAATAAACTTTAGTTTGAACACCTCAAGGGGAAAAACACTTGCATATTTTGATTCATCAGCAATGAGGCCAATGAATGGTACTCTGCCTCTAGCCCACACAAATGCATGGTTGAAGCTGGTATTTAGTGATGATATTCACATAGACTGAGACAAAGTCAGGAGGTCTGGAAGCAATACTCACTAGCTGGCTGTGCCATAACCTCTCGCTCTGGTGAAACCCACTGACACTGCTACAACAAGGGCTGGAAGACCTACAGACAGACATGGGGAGAAAGATCAAAAGTGTGAGACAAAAGATAAAAGAGAGCCTTAGTGGGGACGATGAAGCATGTCGGCCCAATAAGATTTCCCAGTATGAACAACTCTATAAGGCTCCTTTCATTAAAATGCTAAGCAGCCATGCAATAGAGTGTAATATGAATGTATGATTCAAAGTGACTGGGCGCTCTATAGGTAACCCCAGCGCTCTGTACTTCCTGACATGAGGTCTAGCTACAAGCATGAAAACTGGGGTTAGATAGATGGAAGTTATTTTAGTCATAGGCGACGCAAAGCACACAGTGTGGGTGTGTGCAAGCAGCACCAGGAGTACTTGAGCATATGAGATTTAGAGGCAGTTTGTAAAAATGCAAGATATAACTAGGAGTGGTCAATAAGTCATACAATAATTAGCTAAATCAAGTGATTTGTGTGTGTGTGTGTGTGTGTGTGTGTGTGTGTGTGTGTGTGTGTGTGTGTGTGTGTGTGTGTGTGTGTGTGTCTACGCACAAATGAGAAGGAAAGAGAGTGAGACCAAGTGTCGCAGAATGCGTGCCAGAAACAGAAGGAAATATGCCGGGCCCTGTAATGAGCTTGGCTCTGAAATATTCATGTAATTAACAAAGCTGTGATTATGGCTGCAAATGAAAAGCAATTAGAAAAAGTCACATTAACATTAACAAATAAGATGGTGGAGAGCCAGGCCGATCCACTAACCAGCGAAGTTTCAATTAGTCAACATCATCAGTCTAGCATTTAACTCTATGTAGGACGGCAAACCGCGCACCTACACTTCAGGCTTACACGGTCTGCTGCTAATCTAACGCAGATCCGGTCCTGCCCCGAAATCTCCCGTTGCCATGGCAACCGATTTCAATCACATAATTTGGGGAAGAAAATTGGGAAATGGACGAGAGGAGGATAAGCTGTTTGATCCTCTCCACTATGCTCGACCGTTTCACGCTTTCTGTGTGCATCTGCAAGTGTGTCGGATAATTGAACAGCTGGCACGTGCCCCCGCCGTGCGCCCGGAGCCTTCCTCGCGTTCTGTAACTGCACAGCGTATACATTTCGCTCTGTATCAGGTTAGGGCATCAGTGACTTGGCAGATTAGACCTGTGGGATCAATATCAAGTGAAATGAAATGGGTGTGGGGGTTGTGATTTTTTTTTTTTTTTTGTGCTATCTCACTGCTCATCTTGCTAGGGTTGTGCTGATGTTATCATATGTTTTGATTAACATCCCATCTAACATCCCTGCTGCCTGTTGAGTTATCAGGTCGTCTAGGTCACAGCATAATAGAGTGACATGCGTCACAAATGGGGGAAAAAAAAAGTGACATAGACTCACAGGCGGAGAGGAGAGAGTTTACCTGTAAAGAGTGACACCCTCTGAGAATGTGTATGCATGAGACAGCTTACACATGGGGCTTTGGCTGAGTTAGATAAAATTACAGTAGAAAGCTGTAATGAATGCCTTTTGGGAAATGAAGCAGCAAATAACAGCATACGGTGAAGAAAAATGGGATATAAATTAGAACGGAGCAAATGAAGATTGTTAAGCATAATACAGCCAACAATTTTAACACTATGGCATAATAAGCTGTTACATTTTCATGTAAAATAAGCCTGTCCTGCTGCTCTCCATCACCAATGCATGTCACACAAGAGTGCCTCAATCAGAATCCAATTCATGAAAGGGTCTTCATTTGCCACGCTGACAATCCTCTGGCATCCGAGGATAGCGGATGTTTTCGGTAAAAGAAACGGCAGACACCTTTATTATCAGCTAAGTGTAGAGAATGCCACCATTATATTGGATGTGATAATTCATGCATTCTGCATTTTGAAACAAACGCCGTGCTTTCTTCACTGGAATTCACAAACGCGCCTGTCAAAGTGTTCAGATTTCCAGGAAAATCATGGCAACGACAAACAAGCGCATAGCAATACATATTAATGCTTATGGAGGGGAGTCAGGAGAGAATTAATGAAGTCACTGTGTTTGTGCACTCACTGTGATCAAACGTGCTTCGCGTGTACAGTCATGCAGTGTTAGACTCATGAACAAAAAAGTGACTTTTTGATAACTTTAACATTAAATGAAGATGGACGGTTGTTGCTTTGATTCAAAGACTTCCAATCCAGTGTCTTTCTAGTTGGTCGGCTTAAAAAAAAAAAACACTTTTGGGGGTCATTAAATGCATTGAATCTCTAGTAAGTTAAAGACTCAGCTGGTCATTATTAACAAGTAGCTGTTACTGTGTTTCCAAAGTGCTTTGGTACATTGTTCTTTATATCAGGTGGTAAAGTTCTAAGGACGGAAGATGCCCTTCCCCATGCAGCCCATAAATGCAGAAATACAATTCAACACAGTTGCAAAAGGCTGTTTCTCACACAAAACCTTGATGAAAACAAAAAATGTCAATGAACAAATCACCGAAACAGCCGTCAAAATAAACAGTTCCTCTGATGCTGTGAAAAACCAAGGTGGTCGAAATGTTTAGATGTTCTGTCAGAAAGACAGACAGACTCCCCTTAGCTGCTGAGTTCCAAACAGGTTTCTACGACAAGTTTTACTGACACTGAAAGCCTCGTGAGCCAGACTAGTATTTTTCTGAGTATAACTGACAACAACTTTGCATCAAAGCAGCCAAGTTTGAAGATTCCTTTATCTCCAGCAAACACGATGGAGCATTTGGTAATCGTCGTCTTCTTCCGGCACACGGTTGACCTTGTAACATGTTTAACTGATCAGGATCCTCCACGTTCAAAAGTTGCTGCAACTACAAAGATTCTTTAAATGAGTTTGCCAAAAACGTGTGACTTTGCTTGGCAGATTTACATAATTTTAGAGACTTTTCAGCATGGAGTGTATGACAGTTTATACACTGAAATAATTCCAACATACTTTAGAAAGAGGGGGAAAAAAAAGAAAAGGGAAACTGTTCAGCTATGAAAGCGCATTATCTATTTTGATCACAAAGACACAGAAAGCAGTAATTGTTCAAATTGTAGACAATTGGGCTTTGATTTGGCGAGATGTGATAAAACAATCGCAAGCGCTAACAATGAATGAGAAATGTTTTTTTCTGCTGTGCGCAAATAACAACATGTTGTGAATGATTTCACATATTGTTTTGACAACTTGAACTATTATTTAAGAAGCGAGAAAGACTGCGATGAACAGTGGCGTGTCTAGAAAGTTTTTGTTGGGGGGGCCAGGTAGGGGCACAGATTTGGAGAAGGGTGGCAGATTTAATTGGCAGATAATGTTTAAAAAAAAATTCTACCAACCCTTAACCATAATTCAATAATCCTATAAACCTAATAACCAAATGCACTTTTAACTCTTATTAGAATGAGATTTTAACCACTACGGTGCAAAGTTTTTAGATACTGCGTTGATAAAGTACAAGAGATACAATCAGTGCTTTGTCAGTGCTTACTCAGCATTCAAGGACATCAATATTTGCATAGTATTTTTACTGACATATAGTGCACATATGTTTTGGGCAAAAACATTTTTGAATATTAAAATACGAACATTTGTAACAAACAATTGACAAATTAGCCAGTTCCAATGCAAAACTTTATCTGCCTGTTAAAAAAAGAAGATAATCTTCTCACAAACTGGTGTTTGATTTTGAAACAGGAAAAAAGTGGAGAAACAACTGAAAAGACTAACATTTGAATAAAACCTGAAAGCAAGTAAATACTTTCTATGCTGCCTTATGGTAAACTTTGGTAATATTGATAAAGAACAACACTGGCTGATGATAAAATACAGTCAGCTGGCATGGTGACACTGCCAGTATTAACCTGCAGGGCTGGACTGGGACAGAAAATCGGGCATTTTGACTACAGACCGGCCCACCAGGTATTAAAGCCATAAAGCCTTTGAATGAAAACAAATGCTGTTGTGACAGTGATGTACAGTCTTGTTGGTATATGTATGATTTCTATACATTTTACATCAGATAAAAACTTTGGTTGTAAGATTTAGATAATTATTTAATAAAAACTAGGTATTTTAAATGAGAATAAGAAAGAAAAGTATTTCTTTGTGCCCCCCTTTCCCTGTTAATGCCCTACCTGGCCCCCTGGCAAAACTTTGCTAGACCCGCCCCTGCACAGTTACCAGCTGTCAGCTACATAAAAAAGGATCCTGGTGTTATTTGTCTCTCAGAAACAGTTGATAACTTCAACTCATTCATGTCACCTAAAAGGTAAACCTGTTTCTCCATCACCTGTTCAGCTCTGATGGTTCAGTAAGGACATCTCCTGGTTTCATCTTCATGTTTCCCTCTCACCACATATCCAAACCGACATCATGACCAGCAGCTTTACAGCTGTGGCTCCAGCAAACATCAGCTGATACTAGAAATTAATATTAAATACATTCTAACAACAGCTGATCAAGCTTAAACGTGCTGCTGTTGTTTAGCGCAATATCCGCTGGTTTCCTCTTTCTGGCGCAAAGTGGGCGATAAACAAACAAGAGAGAAAAGCCGATCAGCTGATCATTGATCAGTTTCATGATTGAAGTAGCAACAGGAGAGGGAGGGGGAGAGAATGAGAGAAGAGGCAGCTGTGCAGCATAAAGACAGAATAAATCCAGCTTTGTGTCTTTTTTCCATTCTAGCTAAAGTCCGGGACAAACTGCGTCTCTTCTCAGCTCAATTCGAAACGCGTAATATTTTCTCTGAATGAGGGACCATTCCATTTTTTTAAGGAGCCGTTGGCAACTCTACTAACCTTATGAATAAAATAAAGTTCACTATCAGTAACATCATAGCACCCACCCAGCTGTATAAAAACTCCGTCAAACTGGCTAGAACGCAGTATGAGTTATTGCAACTGACAGTAAAAAGTCAGCAACATGAAAATAAACTCCACCTAAACTTGGTTTATATCTGACCCAGATAGACTGCAGGTCATAACTTCTTACCTGAAGTTCAGTTCACCTGACACTCGGACTGGCGGCTGCTTCGGGGCTCTCCTCCTGCCTCCCCTTCCCTCATCCACCTGCTGCCTCTGTGGAAGCCCCGTCATAGCCACCACCAAACAACGGAGTTATTTCTACACATCGACCTGCATCTGGCCAATCCACCACCTCTCATTGTTCATGCCATTACAAAAAAAATAAAAAATAAGTCACTGGGGATATGCCCGGTATGCCCGATGGCCAGTCCAGCTATGTTAACCTGCAACCAAATCTGCAGCTCCATACAGCAATGTTACGACTTAGATTATATCTTATAACTCATAACTCTTATGTTAGCTGCCCTCAGTAGCATACTGTCTGAAATATTCCACAGCTGCAATAATTCTTTAAGTGTTATTTTTTTCCTTGGTATTCTAATTTCACCGAAGTTTACTAAACTCAACAAACTTGATATTACTTACCGGGACATTTATTCTGTCCTCATTTTCTTTCACCGAAAAATTGTTTCCTGCAGTGCCGTCTTTCGCGCTTGGCTCTCCTACCTTTGCTAACGTGATGCGCATAGCGCAGAAGCGATGCTGCATTCACTTACACTCGGATATCTGAGCGTCACCGTGAAAACATAATCGGACATTTGATATTTGATTGAATTTTATTGTTTTGCCTTTGGGGTGGCACCTGGGGTGGCCAGTCTGGTTTGGGGGGTGGCCTGTGCCCCCCCCCAGGCCACCCCGCTGGACACGCCATTGGCGATGAAGAGAAGCGAGCTTCACCGGCTAAATGTATCTGCAGTTGCAATTAAACAGACAAGAAACAGCAACAAAACGACAGAATGAATCAAAGATGCAGATTAGCAGAGCAGCGTTTTGAAAAAAACAAAACAAAGCATGCTCTGTGTGCTGGAAATGAGAATCTTATCTTTTGAGGTTTTGCAGACACGTGATCGTCAAACGTGATATTAACTTGTCTTCTGGACATGTGAGAATCACAATAAAAAAGTAGAATGAAGTGTACAGTGCCCTAATCACACAAGCTTAGATGCTGGTCAGTGACCATCTGGCAACCACCTGTCGTTAGGGAAAAAATTGTGGTTGCTGGAGGTTGATGGCAGTTGCTGGGAAAATAATTGTTAATGCCCCAGTCACACAGGTCTACACACTGGTCAGTGACCCCCATTTATCCCTAGCAACACACCTGTCACTATAGGCACTTGTGGAAATCTACTAGGAATCCAAAAAAAAAAAAAAAAGGATTTTGGTGTAGCATCTTTTTTTATACCAATTTTACCCAGGGGGAACCAATGACATCCAGGATATATGCATTTTTCCCCCCTTGCAACCAATATGGCAGACAAATGTTGAGCAATATCACGCGAGAAAACTCAACAGGAATAATTTCAGGGGTGATGCATGCAAAGGGCTATTACAATCTTAGCCCAGATTTCAGGTACATTTATTATCACATTTTAACTCATATTCTTCTCCCGCTTTCTCCTATCAGCAAAAAACCAACCTTAAAGCCCCCCCCGAAATATATTTTTCTGTCAGTGAAAGCAGCTTGTGCTCCCTGTCTGAGTGAAAAGGTAGCTGTAATAATGTCAGATCAGCAAAGAATGTGGCCCCTTTAGCTTCTCTGTTCAAACAGGCAGAGCTTGGGAATGAAACTGTAATTATGGAGGAAACTGAGTCGGTTTTATTACCACAGATCAGTGACACGGGCTGTGTCTGTGTGTGAGAATCACTGCAGTCTGGTACAGTGCATGCCAGGAACCAAAAGATGATGGTACAAAGAAAATGCGACAGACTTGCATATCTATGGCAACTACTGTGACAGCTACACTAGCTTAGCATATTGCTGAACATTCAGGTAGGCTCTATTATTAATTATATATTAATTTTTTTCATCCACTTTGAGGTGACTGAGCTTTAGGACCGTTACAGCACTGCACACTATTTTAAAACGTGTGATACTGTGTGGACTCACCCCAGCCGAGGCACAGAAACCGCTTGCGAATGAGTCGTGACCTCATTTTGCCAATGACTGCCAGGTAGGACTGCCACGCCTCAGTCAGCACCCAGCAGAAAGATGCCAAGAAGAAGAAATGCAGGAAGGCAGCAGTCACAGTACAGAGGCCCTAGTGAATAAAGAAAGTAATCGAGAGAGACAAGGGATTACAACACACGGAGAGGTGCTATTTAAACAAACAAACAAACAAAAAGTTCTTAAGAAGAGACGTCACGAATCATCTTTTAGGGTTTGGCAGGGGAATATGAAACCTCCGCAAAATAGAAAGTACAAAGGCAAAAATACTGAGTGGAAGAACACGAGTTCAACCTGGCACTGCTGTGTGGTTGATCGATACTGACCACCACACAGTTCAGCCTTGCTTAGTCAGAAGACTTAGAATGCCTGCTTTGAGAACTCCACTGTATGAACTTTGTCTACTTCTGAACCCTGGTGGTTTTTGGCAGTTTTGTGTCTAGGCAATGGAGGCTTAGTCACAAGCACTATTATTGGAATCACAAGCACATGGACAAGAATTCCTGTGAAAATTCACGTGTAACTCAAAGAGCAGAAAGTCATTACCTTGCTAAGCGTTTGTGATTGTCCGACCAGAATTAATAAATTGGAGGCCAGGATGGAGAGGCAAAAATTCACCAAGATGATCGATCTCTCCGACCGGATATACCTAAAAGCAGAGTAACGAGAGACGGGAAAGAGGGAGAAATGACAGGCGTGTGCGGTAAGCATTAATGACAGACTGATGGACTGAACAGTGACTTTCTGGACATTGCAGAGACATTAGCTTGAGTTTGCCATCTGCTGCGTGTAATCAAAATACAAACTAATCACCACCTCCCCCCCACCGTAGTTGAACCATTTGTTCCTTATTAGGCCTCATTGGAGTTTTTGGCAAAGCAAATGACAGACACAAAAGAGACTTTGCTAGTGAGAAAATGACCACTGTGAGCACAGTTGATGTATGAATACTGACACTGCCATTACTCTATCAAATGTGTCTCTCAGTGTGCTTGTGAGCTCTCACCTCCAGAAGGCAGCATATATTAGCAGCAGGATGAGCAGAGCGGTGCAGGAGATGCCGCACCCCACCATAAGGGGCACAGAGGGCATGCTGGTAGGACCCATGTCCTAATAGCGGGAGGAAAGAACAGAAACAGGAGAGGGAGAGAGACGGATACTTCAGTGCAGTTGCAAGGCATTACAAGAGACATGTACCTGCATCAAAAGAAGCCTGAGTATTTTGCTCTTGTCAACAAAGCACATCTCAGTATATATCTGTTTGAACTTGAACGTGCTGGTCTTGCTATCGAGGTTTTGTTCCAGTTGCTAGGAAACATTCCCAAACTGACTGATTAATGATGATGGCGCTTATGCCACTGAAGCTGCATCAACTGTGACATCGACATTTGATAATGCTAACATGTCTATGAAAGCGAGCTCTGTGGCCATCATTAAACACCAGATAACGTAATTGTTGCTGCTTTTCTGCTTTAAATATCCACCAACGATATGATAATCAGGAGCCACTGAGGAAATAATTAACTGAAACAAAATTAAAAAATAAAGCTCACCTACAGCATCTTTTGCAGGACCAACTAATCCTTGCATTAAATTTACATCATCAGTTTAATGAGGCTTAGCGTTAGTTTAAGCAGGCTACAAAAAGCTGAGCCACTCTCCTTAAATATCACTTAATGCAGGGATGTCAAAGTAAACACTAAACTCCCTTTTCTATCAGTGCAAAGACATTTAATTAAACATTCAATAACTGGCATGTTTTATTACAAAAAAAAGACATGCAATTTCAACTGTGTCTCAATTTTCAACATTGATAAATGTGTAAAATTACAGAAACGCTTCTGTTAGCTCATTGTCCAGATTGTCCTGTAATTATAATAATGTTCTTTTTTCCCTATAGTAGAAAAAAATTTCTATATCAGATATAATAGTTACTTGTTATTTAATAAGTTAGTTATCTGATTATCTATTACTTAACTATTTGTTGTAATATGAATGGTATGAATTAATCTTTATCAATAGGAATCTATATGCATTCCTTCACATTTCCCAAAGCCTTCCAGTGGGCCATATTGGAGTCTTTGTCAGGCCAATTCTGCCCCCCCCCCCCCGGCCTTATGTTGGACACCCCAACTGTATATGTATACTATCCCACAAGTGTTGATGACTCTGCTTTTTCCTTTCTACAAATCCACTCTCTCTGAGGCTTGTTGCTGTGTTTAAGCTGCTTTAGCCTGTCCACAGTTTCAGCACATCTGCAAGCTGCTTTACAACCCACCTCTGCCTCAGCTCTGCCTTTAAAGCTCTAACTTAATTAATCAACCTGTTGTTACCGATGCCTGCTCTGTATATTACGTATGCGAGTTAAAAGGTAGTGAGGTACCAGAACAGAGCTATTCCACCAAGTGCAAATGACTGCAGATTAAAATATGACTCTCCTTCATACCACTAGAACGAACTGTTTCTGTGATGACTGACCAATGCTGCCAAGACACAGAGCTAGCTTTGACAAACACTCACTTTACACTTGCTGTGTACCAATTATACACTCGACTTCTTATGCGCGAGGGTAAAAGTACGAGACCACAGCGCATAATTAAGTGATTTAGGTCATGATGTACAGCGTACCTCTGCTCCTGAGGTGTGCCTTTGAAAGCATGAGGAACAGACAAATGAAGCCGCGTGGAAAGCATGGACCCCGCCGCGTCCCAAATGGGCTTGATGTTTGGCCCGCTTTTAAGTTCTCAATCACACAATTTACCTCAATTTACCCCCCGCAGCGACTATCCTTCCCTTTCATCCCAGAGATTTATCACTGTACGTACCCGTGGCACAAGGTGTCTTTTACTGCAAATAAAGCACATACTTGAACACATAGGCACATCCAGGCAGATGGGCTAAGTAATTGAAGGTAAGTGTTTAAGCTGCGTGTGCCTGTGTGTGTATTCGACTTGATCTGAATAGACGGAAGCATAAGACGAAGACTTCTTTATTCCCATCAGAAAGGAGAGGAGAAACCAACATGAAAAGAACGAGTAAGAGAGAAATTTAGAGAGGGAGATGGAGTAGGAAGAGCTAAGGACAAGTAAGCAAAAGCAAAGAGTAGGAGGTGAGCGAAATAGATAGGGAGACTGAAAAAGCAAGAAAGTCAAAGCTTGTCTTTTAGTGGTTTTTCCCCTGGCCCATCAAAGGAAGCCAATTTCTCCAGAGGAAAGCGGAATAGGTTGGAATACCAATACGGCACACACACAAACACACTGGGAAGGGAATGGAGGTGAAACATAATCAAAACTGCCTCATAGCGAAGGCGAGATCTACGAAAAAAAAAAAAGACAAAGAGGGCATATGACAAGCATCTGTTCTAGGAAAAAGGGAAGGGCCTAGAAGGAGAGCGAGAGACAAGAGAGACTGACTGTGTTTGATACTACGAAGAATGGAAGGTCAAAGGATACACAGGCACTTGTGTTTTTTGAGGTCTGACAGATCAAACGCAGGGCGATGCATGGGGAATGACAAGCAGACAAGCGCATGCACGCACACAGGCACAGGCACTTAAAAAAAGGCTGCAGGATCACCTTTTTTCCCTCTCAGTTTTTGAATCCGTCTTAAATTAGCCTCTGCTAGAAAACTAGTCAAATAAACGATTCTCTCATTTCTAAGTGTGCTCTATCTAAACCCCTCAAACTGTCCCTGAACTCGTCATCGTGTCAATTTGTCTAACAGAATTGTCTAAATTGGTGGCGGTTAGGTGTGTGATGAGATTAAGGGTTTATTTCATAATATGGAAGGATGCTACAATAAGGGGAAATGAAAAGAGGAAACGCCCACACAAACAGACACGCTCAAAAACACTAAACGTAACACATCGGGCCCGAGGCTACTGGCTCACACAGATGCCCTGCCCCAGATAGATATAGTGATATTTTGATGCAGTCGGAGGAGAGAATAAAACGGAGTGCAGATTAGAAAGAGCGAGTGCGCTGAGGCTCTGCTGTATATGGCCAGGCTCCCCTGGGCAGATTGGCTACCATGTGATGGAGAAGATAGCTATTTTGAGCTCAGGAAGTTTAACCTACTTATCTCCTCTCACTCCTCCTCCCCACCCCCTCCTACCTATCCTGCTACCACCCACTCCCTCACTTCATCTCCCTCTCTTTGGCTCTCATTCTTCCCCTATTTTTTTTCCTCCCCCCTACATTCAGACCTGCTCCTCACTAGTGGCTTTCCATGTCCACCTGCACCAAAAGGCCCGTTTTCCATTAACTGCTCTTACAACTTTCCCACTGGAAGAAAAATGTGAATATTGAACTTAGCTGGCAAAAGTAGTCTTCCTATGACTGATTAGACAACTTCTGTTTAATATGTATCCTTATGTTAAGTTATCACTGTACAAATACTGCAGCTGGTTGGTGATGTGCTTAAAGTGCACAAAATTAATAACTATATGAACAATAAAGGGCACCACCAAACGGGAGAATTTATCCAGTATTTATTACAAAATCTTCACTTATCTGTATGTGTGTTTCTAGTGCTGAATTCCAAAGTAGCATGATCATATTAAGCTTTTCAGTACTGCAGTAAACACAGTGATTATGTTACAGTTTTCAGATACAATCTAGACGCTGGGCAGATGGAAAGAAAAAGAACATCTTTGCAAGCACCTGCTAGAGCTGAGCAGACTGATCTGAATAATGATAGCATTGATACCACCACTGATATTGGTATCAGATCAATACTAGCGCAGTGGGATCAATACTTTGTTTCTGTCCTCTAAGTTCAGTATGCAGCCCACTGACGTGTGTTAAACAAAACATGTTTTCTTCTTAGAAATAAAGAAATATCCTTCAAACATGCATAATGAAAAATCACTGAACCTTTTTGTGTTGACTGTCAATTTTATTTTATTTTTAGCATATAGCACATTTAAAGAACAGAGGTTGAGCCAAGTACTTTAGAGACAGGCACATTCACATCTTCAGAAGACATGAAAAGCTTTTGTCCTCTTAACTAATTGTAGTGGAGAGCAGAAATCACAGTGATTTAGCGGCTAGTGAAATGTGTTCAGAATTTGCAAATCATGACACAATGCTTGCCTCTACAAAAGCTGCCTTTATTCTGGCCCTGTATCGGATCAATACCAAAATCTGCAGTATCAAACAGCCCTACCATCTACACAGACAAACGTGCTGACACAAAACTAGCCAAGAGCCTGGAGAGATGATGAAGCTGAGTGCAAGCTGACCCCAGTACAGCAGCCAGACCCTGATCTACAAAGGGCGACAAAAGCTATATTTCATATTCAGTGACACTGAACACATTAGTGTTTGGTCCCCATCTATAAATTTCCTTCACTACACATCTTACTAGTCTTAGCTAACATGGAAATTAATTACTACTGGTGTGTCTGGCAGGTGACATCACTATAATAGTTCTGCTTATATTACATGTAATATAATACAAGATGGTTAAATTTGTTCTAGCAACAGTTAATTATCGCCTGACTTTGAATTTTAAATGTTTAATTTTGGGAAGGAAAACCTATTGAGTGATGGCAGGAAACAGGCTTAAGCTATCCATTCATTCCCCCTATAGTGGATGTACTGCTGCAAAATCAATAATCAATATGTGCACATTTATTATTTGTGAATGAGAACATATTGAGTATTCATTACCACTTACAGCATTGATATTTTTGCAGTGTTTCTCAGAGTCCTCCCATGTAGGGTCTGAAAATACTAGGCCCCTTGTGAAAAGTGGGGAAAAAATGACATTTTCAATTCAAGGCAGTCACTTGCCCCTTTTATTCCCACACAGGTACATACAAACTCAACAGTACACCCAGGCACACTGTGCCACTACATCGAAGGTAAAACTCTTTTGCTAATCTAGCAATCCTGCTCCTCAGTTGCCTGTTTTGCTGCCATAGCACTAGTTACATACTCACTGCAAAATACTTCAAATTGAGTCTTTTTTTTTTTTTTTTTGCAAACCCTCGAGGTTTCAACTTAACTGACTCTGACTTCAGTTGCCTCGAGAGAAACCAAAAGCCTGCTTGAGCTTGGAGTGCTGACGCCGTGTCACAAAGCGAAGCCTTTTCCTTACGTGTTGCCGTTTTCGCATAATGTTCAAGGTTTGTGATGTTTGTTGATGCAAAATGCAGAACGCGAGCAAGAAAATGAAAGGCCTTCAAGACAACGGGCAAACAAAAAGCCAGTTGCACCAAGACACATTTTTTCCTCAAGGGATCTTGTGGACCAAATTTGTATTTCACATTTAAAAAATTCAGTCAAAACCAACGCCTCCAACACATTCTGACCCTCTAATTATATTAAGAAAAACACACACTTTCCACTCAGTTTTGAATATCTAATTAACAAGTCTTTGCCCTGCCCACGCTCAGGCATTATGCATCTTTAGACAAACACGCAACTAAATCATTACACCTGTTTATTCATAATTTCCTGTGTCATCGCTGTCACTTGGCTAACCCTTCATTAATGTGACAAAGGATTAAAAGATTTTAATGCAATTCTATGCCGAGTCCCTCATAAATTTTAGCGCCCCCTCATCCTTTAATTACATCTGACAAGTGCGACATATTTGCATACCATAACCTTGCAGTCTCGCTTGGTCTAGGTCAGGCCTTGTTTTCTCTCCAAACACTGCTGCCAGTTAAATTATAATAAGTTAAAATATGAGTCGCCACCTTGAAGCACTTCAGTCATCCCTATCGTCTTTTCCACAGTCAAATCAAGCACGGTGGCCATTATTAGTCTAAATAATAGGCCCTGTTCTGAAATGTTTCCATTCTGATTAGGTGCCTCGAGCACTGATGATAACAGACGAAAAAGACTCGATTTATCTCAGGCAAAGCCAATCATTTCATAAGAATGATTGGGCCAAATGCAGTTAGCGTGGCAGGTAGAAGAAGCTCTGAGAAATCCTTTACAGCAGAAAGACATCAGTTCGGATATTGTTATTTGGAGCGACTTACTTTGATTCAGTAATTGGCTCATAAATAAGTTAAAGAAAATGAGAAAATCCCTCTTTCTGTTTCTCCTCCTCGCTCAAGTCGAGTGTGTTTGCTTGTGCGCTCATCTGTGCTGACTAAACCAAAGTCTCAGGTGCTGTTGTGAACCGCTGACCTCTCGTGTCCATTCATATTTCTGGATGCCTGCTTAGGCAAGCTCAGTGTATTTGAATGCAAGTTCGGAGAGGCACCTGAAAGCTGCTATTAGCTTTAATGTCAACACAACTTGAGCACCGGCTTTATGGGCTGACAAATGCGAAGGGGAAAAAAACGTGGAAGTCACATTATTGACTGGAGGTGCAAAACGTTAAACTGACTTTTATAAAGCCAGTACCTCCCTCAGCTCCAAATCCCGTGATCTCCGTGAGCTCTGCGCAGGCAAAGAGTCCAGACGTATCCGTGGGGTTTGTGTGTTCCCACTGGAGTCATCTTAAGAATTAAGTGGCTTGGTCTTTTAGTATTCCTTCATGACCTAACTCAATCAAATCCTCCTCCTCTCCCTCTCTCTTTCTCGCTTGTCTGTGTCGCTAAAGTAAAAAAAAAACCAAAAAAAAAACCCTCTGTCTCGTGTCTGATAGCGAAAGGTCTCTATAGACACTCAAACACGCAGGACACACACATACACACACGGAAATCTCAGAGGCTATAGAAAGTAAACAGGATTAACTGGCTATCCCTCACTCCACTGTAAACGGCCTGTAATGGCACCACTGCTTCTAAATCCCTCCACCTACCCCCCAACCCCCACTCCCACTGCCTCCCTTTTCTATTAAACATGGAGGTTAATCCTCAGCCCCCCTTGTCCCTCGCGCCGTAACCCAGGATAAGCTGTCAGAGCTGGGCTGCTGATACTCAGCACTGCTCCAACAGCCACACAGCCTGGACAGAGCATATGAGTGCATCTTTGTCTGTGTGTGTGTGTGTGTTGAGCATCTGTGTGCGCGTTTTCATTCGCCCAGACTTACATGCATGCATGCATGCAGGCTTGTGCATGTTAAGTGTTTTTAAGTGCATACCACCATATATCAGTGTGTTCGCATGTCTGAATGTGGCTCTTTCTTTCTTTCTTTCTTTCTTTCTTTCTTTCTTGCTTTTTTTATTTATTGCCAAATTCAATTTGCCTCTCTCTCTTCTTTTTACACAACCCAATCTCCACTGGAGTAAAAAGCTAACTCTGGAGCACCCTAAAGCAACAAAGTGCACTCAGCACCAGCAGCAACAGCTCCTGACTGAGAGCCATTGACACAAAAACACTAACCCACACACCTTCTGGTCCTGTGCACTGGGTCTAAATGGCAGCACTGGGGGCTGACTGATGAATCACTAATGACTACCACACTCTTCACAGATGTCACAAATGTAAAAAAAAGTCAATGGTTTTTTTTTTTGTTTCCCCCCTCTCCTGGCCCTCTATCAGTCAACTCGGTCGACCTGCTTGCTGTGTGGCGAGGGAAAAGTCAATACTGTACGGCTGGAAGAGGAGTCGCAGGAACCAGAAACAGTGGCCGGAATGACCCGTTCGGCTTATGGGTCAAAGCTATTGTGTTTTCCATATTACGGGGAGTTAATGTTTCCCTGGGGTCTGAAATGGCTTCCAGACCCCTGTGAAGTAATTCAAGCTCTGAGGTACAAAAATAATGAATAACTGCAGTTCCTTACCTGAAGGCCATCCCCTTATTTTGACCCTCTTTACAGTTAATAGAAGGGAGAAATAGAACAGAAGGGAATAATAATACAAATAAATCCTAAAGCAGGACACGGAAATCTTGAGGCTTACAAACCAGCTGATTATCTCAGGTTTACGCAATTTACTGAGTCCTTCCTTTAAAACAGGGAGGTCATCTAAAAGTTGCGACGCCAGTCAGTGTCACTACTGTCAACTTGGCTTATCCATGTTTGCGTTGGATTAAATGACTTTATCCGTCTCAGGAAACGTTCAAGGCAGCTGTCACTTGCACGGCTTCATCCAAGGTTGGGGATAACAAGAAACAGAAGTGAATGTGACTGTGACAGGAGTTTTTCAATGCCGTGTATGCACTGGCAACTAGATGCTACCCAACAGTGGGATTCTTTTAACTATGCTGTTAAGAAGACTAAAAATGCATTCAGCTTAAATAAACTCAATTAGATGTTCTCATTTCTCAGTTTTCAATGAGTGCGGCAACCATGAAACCCTTTATTTCCTCCCTTCTTTTTCCTTGAGACTGAAGCATTTATAATATGCTGCAACTCACTACAATATTCTGCCTCTAACTTAATTTTTCTTTAGAGCAATGGCATCAGAGGCACATTTGGTATGCGGTAATATTTGCTATAAAAAAGGGGTGTAACATTAGCCAGGGGGATGTATAAGAAACGTACCTCCAATATTCATACTCTTTTAACTGTATTTGTTTCTTTTTGGTGCGACCAGATAGGGGTACTGATGAATTCCAATTTTTTTTTTGTTCCCAATGTTTGATGTTCTTCTGCTGACAAAAGCTATGCTAAGTACAGTACGGATTTTTCAGAGCTTTTTTGTGGGAAACACTGACCTGCCATTGCTGTAAACAGTAAAGCAGATGGCCTGGCAGCTAAACAATGAGCTGATAGAAATGCATTTTATAAAAAAAGAAAAAAAGCAAAGGGTAAATGCAAGGCATCAGTGAGCACAATACAGAAGCAATGCATTATGCCGAACAGGGCCACATAAGTGCACGGCTCTTTATCTCTGCAATGCTGGTTGTTAATGCATTACAGGTGAGTGCAGAAAACATCCACTTTCCATCTCTCTGGCCCTCTCTCTCTCCCTAAGCTGCCTGCGAGCCGAGACCAGACTACCTTTTCTGTTTGGTTGAACATTTCCTCCACCCTCCAAATCCTCTGTTCCTTACAATCACTTTCCATTTCTGTGACACACACAGTTATTCTCCAGCGCTTACTAGAGAACTAACTATTAAAAGAGAGAATCACAAAAGAGATTTTAATGTGTGACAAAAATGTACCCAAACCTCATCTCCTTTTGCTCCTTTGAATATTTTAAGCAACCGGTCTTGTCGTGGGCTTTGAGTACAAGTAATCAGAGAGGCAAATTAAGAGCCAAAGCCAAGGGGGAGCATTTTGTGACCACAGTGTAGGGGTCAGAGCTGCAGCATAAAGTGAGAATGAAAACTGGAAATGTTAACAAGGTGAACAGGGGTAAAAAAGAAGTGACAAGGGGGGGGGTCTTACAAGAGATTCGCAGGTAAAAAAAAACAGCTAAAAGGAATAAGGGAAGCAAGAAAATGGGTAAAAATAATGAATTAGAGGTAAGGTGTAAAATAAATGGGGTGATAGTGTGAGGTGTTACACAGTGAGAGAATTAGGGTCCTTTGGGTGGATCTACGAGGAAGGTGATCGGGTATTTAGATGACCATTAAAGCAGGAGAACAGGTCAGTGAATCAGAATGTGCATTACCATTAACTGCTAAAAAGCCCGCTTTTGTCACGTCAAACACACACTGTGAGCCACGTGAACTATTTATAGAGGAACACGTTATGTGCTCCAGGCAAAAAAAAAAAAAAAAGTCACACAGAGACACAATAAAATCTCTTCCTTCCTCCCGTCGCCTCGCCTCTCTCACATCACACGGGACTGAAAGAGTCCGACCTTCATCAAGTTTAAGCTCAAAAACAAACAAACAAAAATAAACCCCAAACTTGCGTAATGGGAAGAATGACAGCCAGTCAACATATAATTAGACAAACACACAGTGATCAAAATAGCCATTTATACAGTACTGTGTCACAGTTATAAAACTGACAGCCCCACTCAGGCTGCTCTCATTGTTATGAAGTAAGACATCTCACATAAAGCTCTGCTAGTCATGCCAGCCTCAGCCATCCATATCCTTCTGTTAACTCAATAAATGACTTAAGAGACGTAGTTCTCGGTGATATGTCTGACGGGGATAGTGGCTGGAGTCTGCGTACAGAAAATCAGCTCACTGACCTGCGCACCCTCTCCTCCTGGTAGTAGTTGCCTCGTTAACACCCCAAAGTCCCACAGAGTACATCAGGCTTTGCATAGGTGACTCACCGGGTCTTTAGCTTGCTGCGCTAACACGGCGTAGGTGGATATTCTGCTGCACAGGCATTTGGTATGGACAGCGGTTGACGCGAGCGTTTGGCAGCCTTCTGTGCCCCAGTTTTCTGCGCCAGCTTCCCTGGAGGTGGAGAGAAGGGTGGGGTTGGTAGAGAGGGTGTGGGGAGGTGGCACATGGGACATAGACAGTGACTGTGAGACACATAAAAATAAAACTGTCACATGACTACACATGGATACAGGAGGTGAAAAAAAAAAGCCCAACAACTTGTGAAAAGGGGACAGAAAGTTTTAACGGACTCGTTCCTCCCCGTCGAGCTCCCCGAGCTCAGCCATTCACAGCATATACGTTTAACATTCAGCGATCGGCACTCGGGCACCGCCATGCTCTTTTACTCCTTTACAGCATCACCCCACTTGTCCTTCTCCGTGTTCAGCAACCTAAACACTTTCTTTCACGTCTTTGTTCATCCTTTTTTTTCTTTTTCCCTTTTATCTATCCCATCTCCCTTTACATGGAAGAATGCCCTTAGAGTCTGGGGGGAAAATGAAAAGGATTGCATCGGCGAAAAGTTAACAAAAACCAGTGAGGCCTAAATGGTGTATGGGGCTTATGTGGAACTAAATGGTCAATTGCTTTGACACCTAACACATTACTGCAAAGGAAGCAAGCGGCCAGAATCTCGTACAATAGAACCTTGAACGCTTTATTGCTTGGGATCTTTACCGTCTTTTTTGGCCACCCGTTGCCTCCCTCCTTCCCACCCTTTTACTTTTCTATAAAAGCTCCCAACGGAAGGTCGAGTGTTCAGGTCAATCAATAAGAAGTGAACTAATTACCCTGAGAGTTCACACTGCACATTAACCTTACGATTAACCCTGGATATACTTTTATTTCAGTTGCCAGAGACAGGTGAAAGCCATAGAAATGTTCTAATGGGGTCAAGAAGGCCAGCTTCATGAGTTACGGCAAAAGAAGGAGCAAGTAATGTGTCAGTGAGAAATATTTTTGTTTCTTTTTCTCCTCTGTTCCTTTCTCTGTGTTTTGAAGCGGGTGTGGCAACGTCCAGGATTTAAAGTAGAAACATCAGAGCTGATGACAGTTAGAGTGGGTTCAGTTTCATTGTTAATCCAGTCCGATCAGGCCGCAGGCAAATAGTCGCGATAAAGCAGATTAAGTGAGTATAAAACTTTTAGAAATGTCACCTCAAGATTTGAAACAGCATGAACGTTTGCTAAACTTTCATGTTTTGTCATGAATATTTTAGGTTATAGTAAAATACTTCGCAGGCTATATTCAATGTAGCATGCAAATATATGGAGTAGGTGTATAGGATTTTTTTTTTCTTTAACCAAAGCCTCAAAAACCTTTTGCACAGATATCTGACAAACTGTACTTTCCAAAGTACAGCCTTTTGTTATAGCATGTAGGCACAACAATCTGACCACAAGAGACTCGGTTTGATTTCAAGCAGCAGTGACCTGCTTGAAAAAGAAAAAAAAATCAATTATTTGAAGCTAAAGACAACTCCTGTTACTGTGGTAATAGTTGCCGGTTTCAAAACAAGGATCTTTAGCAGGGGAAGAAGGGGATCTATGTGAGAACAAATGCTTCCCAGCAGGGATTTTGGGTGATGAAAATGTACCTAGCGACTCATCTTTGTGAAAGAAAACACTCTGTACTTGATATCTTTATCACGGTAACAAATACATTTCCACCAATTTAGAAACCAATTTAAAATGTCCATTTTTTGAAAATCATTTTGTTAGTTAGCAAACAACACAAACTTTGTGCTGCTCATTTTGTTCTATACACATTTATGGAGTGGGAGGAAAGATAAAACACAACTGGAGAGGTATATGCTGTTCTTTCTCTTCTGCTTTAGTGAAGAACTTAATTACCTCATTCCAAACTAATGGCATTGAGTACCCTCAGCAGTGGATGAAGAGAAAATTTAATAAAGCGTTGGCTGTTTCAGGACATCTATTTATTAGGATTTATATATACAGCCTATATATTTGAAAGTTATTAAATATGCAGAAATCTATAGTTTAGAATGAAATTATTATCCCCTTGTGAAACTTAAAGTTTTATAAACATTTCCCCATGTTTTTTAATATAACATTATTTCTACTTGCAGACAATAACAGAATTATTGCCGATGGGTCAATGTTATCATCCCCCTGAAAAACTGACCTTTTATTGAGCCGTAGCACAAACCACTGCTGCAATAATGTGCGTTATCTTTGTAATGCTCTAAGCTTGTAAAATCAAGTTAAATGAAGTTAAAACTTTTTCCACATAGTATAAAAACTTAAGCAAGGGTTTGAGCTGCCACTTGAGAAAAAACTAAATTAATCAGTATAGACTTAATAAAAACAATTGTTGATGCTCACAAAGCAGGAGACGGATAAACAAAGTTATCAGAGTGTTTCAAGAACTGTAGTGAGAAGTATCATCAAGAAGTTGAAAGAGAGCCACACAGTGCAGAACAAGCCGGGCAGAGGTAGGAAACAAATCACAGACTCTGAAAAGAAAACTAGTGAGATGTGTCCAAAAACAACAGAACTACCAAGACACGAGGAAATGACTTAGTCAAGTTGGGAACTGCGGTCTCAAAAAAGACCATCAGTAGGACCGTGAACAGGACTGGACTTTGAAGTCTCAGACCAGGAAAAACGCCACTTCAAGCCAGAGTGAAGGATGCCGAGTACAAGCGGAAGAAGGATCATGCAAACTGGAAGCACATCCTTTGTTCAGATGAGAATAAACTAGACTAAACTACTGCCTGTGCTGGAGAAAGAGGGAAGAGGTGTAAAACCCAAAACAGAACAGCATCTCTACAGTGAAACACGGTGATGGCAGTATTATGTTGTGGGGACGCTTCAGTGCGTCTTGAAGTGGGAATCTGGTCAAGGTGGAAGGAATCGGAAATGTGAAGATTCTGAAAGTAAACCTCCAGTAGTCGGCAGCAAACCTGAGTCTGAGTTGTTGCTTTGTCTTCCAACACGACAACAACCTTGATGAACTACCTCCAGAAGGCCAAAGAGAATGTTACTGACTGGCTTAGGCAAAGCCCTGACAAATCTGTGGGCTGAACTGAAGGCCATCACATCTGGAGGAGCATGAGAGAGCAAATGACTGCAGGCTGTTATCCAGCAAAAAGGATACACAACTGACTATTAGGCCTCACAGGGACTGATTTTGACCCTTGTAGTTTTATGTTTTTGTGACATACTTTTTTTGTCTATGTGCAAAGTATCAAAAAGCTAAGATGTTTGGAAAAGCCCTTGCTCTCTTTAACAGCACTTGGTAAATGCTTTGACTGTAAAATCTGTATATCTTTAACAATTAAAAATTTAAATGAGAGGAAGCTTGGCTGACAGCTTCAATTCAATAAAATTAACAAGCTGTTTTGATTAGTTTTGTCTTTATGGTATCTTAGCTTTTTATCCAACCTTTGGGGAAATAACAGAAGGATAGCTTTCAAAGAGGAATTCAACGATACTCCTCTGTGATGCCCGCTTAACACAGCTCTGTTGCACAAAACTCTGGATTTGAGAGCATAAATGAATGAAATAAACAAACACGCTGAATGGTTTCTGGTTCAAGTTAAGAAAACTTTACTGTTGCTTTTACACCTGTCCATCAAAA
Organism: Rhamphochromis sp. 'chilingali'; assembly: GCF_963969265.1. Lineage (NCBI taxonomy): Eukaryota > Metazoa > Chordata > Actinopteri > Cichliformes > Cichlidae > Rhamphochromis > Rhamphochromis sp. 'chilingali'. Next base: position 13,655,051 of record NC_137944.1, read on the forward strand.
AAAAAGCAAACAGACAGTTAAAAAGTTACATGCTCTGCTTGCCACTTACATCACGTTAACTGCAGATCAGTAAAAAATACCACTCAAGACTATTTCTGCTCTGACAGGCCACTTATATATGATCAGTTTGACTGTAAATGACAAGAGTGTATCAACATTAACCCTCAAAAGTATGTCTGAACATGAAGGACTGCAAACAGGATCATAAACCAGACACATGCACACACACATACACTGACACTCAAATCAAAATGTCACTAATAAGATGTGAGTACAATCCCCTGATGATCATCATCTGCACTATGACACTTCAAAGACTAAGGATCAGAAAAAGAGTTACAGCAGTGAAGCTTAGAGACAGCTTGACAGGTATCAACATGGTGCAGGGCTTTGTGTGTTTTTGTGTGTTTGAGAGAGCGACAGATAGAGGAAGATTAAAAAAAGACAAGGCGAGAGAGCAAAAGAATGGCAAGGATGAGGAAATATGTGTGTGGTATTTTTGCTTCTTTGGCTTGTGTATACGTCATTTATTTTACCGACCACTGTAGCTGAATAAGGCCCAGTCACAGAGGCCTAGATGGTCTAACTGGTCATGAAGTAAAAATGAGCATTCCCTGGCTGGTTGCTAGTGCTTGCTGAAGAGAAAATGATCGCTAAAGCTCCAATCACACAGACCTACAGTAACCCCCTAGCAACCACCTGTTTGTCAGTGGAAAACGTGTGCTTCTCAACCAGTCAGGAAAAAAATTGAAAATACTCCTTGTGACGGCTTTGTTCACTATGAAAGTGTTGGATTTGTCTACAAGCACGGGCCAGCTACTCTCCGAGCTGTCCTGCCCTAAACAGCCTCCCACTGGTGTCTCGTCACACCCCTGAGCAAATATATATTTTTGCCTCTGCTCTTTGTCTGACTTTCTGTTTATCCTGCTGTTTGCCATGTTGTGTCCTGCCTCATTCTTACATATTCCCCTGAGTTTTGGTTTGTCCTTTTATTATTATTATCATTTTTTTTGTTGGCTTTATCCTGCTTTTCCCTGCAGTGTCCTTTGGTCACAGTCTTTGTAAGTTTATTAAAATATATTTGGTTTATTTTATCTTGCATTGGAATCCTGATATTTGCAAGAAAACAACGGAAAAACATTTCTTAATAGGCAAACGTCCATCTGCAACCCATTTCTGACATTTCACTAATTACCATGGTTATACATCCCACAACAATGACTAGCTGACCACTTTTACAGATATAATTTGTTGAGGAACTATATTTTTGAACTCTAAAAGGTTGCACTACGTGTTGGGAAAGTATGCTAACACACAAATCGACATTTTTTTCATAGTCATATGTGCTGGTTAGCTTATATATGACCTCCCAAATGATGTCCAGTTAAGTACTTCCAAACGGCTTTGCTCACATAAGTACAGGGACGTGAAGTGTTACATGTTTTTAATGGTTAATTTATACATGGACATGAAAGCCTTTAATTTACTGCTCCAAACATTCAGACTGCATGCAATAAATAAAGACACACACACAGACACACACGGTATTCTACACTAGTCTCAGCAGAGAGGAAGTTGGCGTAATGAGAAACTATCTGACAGCACACAGCAGGGAGGGATCGCTAAAGATAACACCACACACACGCACACACACACACACAAACACACACAGGCACACAAATACACATTATCTGTGACCTCTTTGTTTTGTCTGCTGAGTTTCAAGCTTAATTGACTGCTAACCTTCATCTACCATAGCTATACTCCACTGTTGGTTTTTTGTGCCTTTCAGCAGAAAGTCAGCTTTGACTTTTATTTAGTTTTATGTCGCACACAAAGTTGGCACAAACCCTGAATGCTGGCATTGTAGATCCACTACAGCTACGGCTTCACAACACTGCTGTGACTCCCACTGGGCTCATAACAGTGTTAGATTATCAGTTAGGATCAGAGGGTGAGAAAAGATTAAAAGGACGCAGCTTTTGTGATACTTTTGTTATAGCCTTTGAATGGACCAGGAACTGCTGACAGCTCTTCTTATCATGGAAAACAGGTACCAGATGTACAAACAGGTCTCTATATTAGTACAGTTGGTAGATAGGCTATGGAATCCAAATGTATACTGCAAAGAGCTCCACCTGGCATTATAAGAAAAAACTACAAGATGTGTAAATATACATAAAATCAACCTGCTTTCTAGAATTGCTGTAACCGACACATCTACTCTTTGGTCTTGACAAAGATTTATTAAATGAATGCTAGAGTTGGTGATAACCCTCCATGCTCAGTGGGGATTACACAGTTTACACACACATTAAACAAGAGTTTGTAACTCGACAATGCGCTCATTGAGGGCTGCTGCTGCAAGGCACTGCGCTGCTTTGCATTGCAATAAATATAACCATTAGTATCCTAACATTTAACATGTGCACTTTATCTTTAGCTGCCTTAAAGGGTTACATAAGAATCAGAACTGCAGCTGATAGGGATCTTATCATTTTGAAGGTGATTTACTGTATTGGACAAACTGAAATTTTGACCTGTGATAGTGTCAGATTGCAAGGTTAAGAGATCACCAATGGAATTACTCTTAATCCTGTCAGAAATGCTTACAAATATGAATTATATCACTGAGCTCGGACATTTCTCTCAAAAATGTGTATGTCTGCACAAGATGTTGATTAGTAGCACTGTTGTTACCAGATAAGCAAAAATGTTGACCTGCCAGTGGCAGAAACCTATTAAAATGCTTCCCATTTTGCTTCCTAATTGCTGGTAGAATGTTTTTGTGGCTGTTAAGAAAAAAATAGGAAAAATACTTTCTGAACAACAGCGTAAATTGACCTTTTATGTCTACTGAGAATAAATTGGCACCAAATCTTGCCTGAAAGGGCAGTGCTATGAAAGCCAATTGCCCCCTGTTAAGCAGCAAACAAAGGTTAAACATGCTTTGAATGACTAAAACTGAATGGCTTGATGAAGGGATTTCAGCTGTATGAAAGTGTAGTGATGTATTGCCAGCACCTTTATAGTCATATTAAAAAAAAAAAAAACAGGACATGGACTTTTTCCCAATGAACCAAACTTTGTTGAAAAGCTGATAAACAAAACCTAAAACTGACATTTTGCCATAATTTTTAGAACTTCTCTGAATCCATAAAACTAAAAACTGTTTTTCTAGATAAGATAGGGGGAACCAGTCCTTTTTAAACCTCCGACATCTTGGATCTAGTATTCTCTTTCAAACTGTGTGGTGTCAAGCTCTAATGAGATCTCTCAAGGTCTGAGAAAAAAAACATGATTTGAATGCCTAAGACTAGGACAAAGGTTTCTAAATGAAATCTCCAGGTTATTTGAAATACATGATTCCACTTCACGGAAAAGTTTGTCCAGGGTTAGATACACCAGCAAATACAGCCCAAATGCAGACTGATGCAAGAGCACTTCCATTCAATGGTGTGTTTATTTATATCATTTAAGACAAGAGGTAGCATACATTTGGCATTAGAGATATGCCTTTACTATGAAAACACCTACAAGAAGCTGTTTCTGCTAACTTTTAAGGTCAAGAGCTTATCTTTGTTTCCACGGAAAAAAAACTACATGTACTGGTATGTTTAAATAACTGTAGGTCATGCTTTAACATTTCACCTTCAGCTTTTATTCATAAGAGACCCAAATATCCCAAATATGTCTCTTCAACCACCAGCGTGCTAAAGGTACAGAACAAAATGCACATTGGGTCTTTATAGACAGGCTGCGCTTTTACAGTAGATGTAAGCAATTTTAGCCGCTTTAATCCACTTATCTGAATCAGTTGGTACCATTCAATATATAGTCATAGCTAAGCATTTAAACCAGTTTTACATGAGAAAATGTTGTTCTACACAGCTGTCAGTGATTTAATAAGGATTAACATTATCAGTTAATTTCAGCTGCTGGCAAATGCTGTCAAAACGATTTAGGAGATGAATGCAAAAAATAGTTTAGTCCATTTTAAGTTCATTGCTCGGCTTCCCGGGACTCATTTTGGTGTTGTCAAATGTTTGCAAAAAACCTTTTCCTGTGTTCTTCAATGGTCAGAAATGCAGCGAAGCAAAGGAGGAAAACAATAAAAATGTGGAAGCGGAATAGGCAAACAGCAATAAAGCATTGGGGAATGACAGAATTATTTCACGCATAGATGGAAATCAGTAGCACGAGAATCACAGAAAGTTTTGTCCTCATTACAGAAAAGAATTCTCTGAAGTCAAATTGCTATAAAGTCTTTAGACGACTGCAGGACCAGGTATAATGTCCACTGCATGAAATTGTGAAGACAGTGAGCAAATTGCCACAGACAGTGTGTAACCCAGTGCTGTAAAGCTTTTTGAAGAGAAGAGAGAGTAAAGTCATTGTCTATGGCAGAGGGAGAGCTGGTGATAGACAGTGGAAACAGAGAGCTAATGAGTCATAGGCAGAAGGACCAGTGTGAAGGGGAGGGTTTGCTGTACTATCAAGGAATTGTGAGTATTATGGAAGTAAATGACCTCAAGAAGGAAATGATTCAGATATACCACTGTGTTCAGATTCATCAGCGTACATGTGAATCAGTGGTATCATATCGCAATGATAAAAACTTATGATAACAACTGAAGTATGTACTTATTGCTCACTTGTGAATTTATATAGTAATATTTTTTCCATCAGTATCTATACTATATACTGATCTGTACTATGTACAGAAGAAGACTGTACATAGTGCATTTTGTTTTGATAATCTCAGGTTATTTTAACTACTACTAATATAGTTTACACTGTATTAGTGTAAACTACACTGCATTTTTCATATAGTATGTTTTTCCTTATTTTGTATTAGCATTTACACATATAAATAATGTGCTTAACTGACATATTACAGTCAAACTAACTGCTCAGTTACACTAGAGTAGAAAATAAGACAGAAACCATGTTAGAGATATCAAGAAGTAGCCTGGTGAGTGCATGAAACTTTTCTAAATAGATGAAATAAGATCTCTCAGACAGACTGACAAAAAGTCTGTGTCGATGACCACAAGACATCTGCACTGCTCTTCACAACAAGGAACTTGACTCAGCTGATTGCCAACTGGTTGCATTCTGATCGGTTCCCAACCAACATCGCACACACAGCTTTCTTATTCGTATTACAAAGTGAAGTGTGAGCACTGCATGTAACGCTGCAAAAGATATGACAATCCACAGTAGTAAAACAAACAGAGAAAAGGTTGTAGTTAATTAAAGTATTGAATTTAGCTGCTACAGTATCAAGGATGAGATATGTGCACGATATCATCTTTCAAAAGCTAACAAATATTTGTTGAGATGGCTGTTTGGGTAATATGTTTGCACTGGATCTGCTTTTATGCACTGTGTATTTTTACCTTGTTCTTTTAGGTTTTTTTTGTGAGGTTTCCTGACATTTTTGTACTGCTCTTATTTCTGCATTTGTGACTCCTGTCTGTGAAATGTGTTACATAAATACATTTTTCTTGCTTTCACACTTGTGGCGTACGTGAGGAAAAACAGAAGCCATCTGTTTTTATTGTTGCCCTGTATGAGGTGCACCCTGATTCCAAAGAGACAACATACTAAGCAAGATTACTAAACTCTGCGGGCAGTGGCGACATGTCATGGATTCAAAATGTTTAATCACATTGTGATTATCTGCTTGTACTTTATAAGAGAACACAAGGGTCATCCTGGTGTCACAGCTTTCCGTTGCCATGTTAAATCCGACGGGTTGGATTTTAATCTGGTCAAGACATTTTTAAATGCTACTCCTTCCTCTCACTGAATTTCCTGATGCTCCAGCTGTTTAAATGTGAAACTAAAGTTTTTTTTATTTACTGCTTAATTTTTATTCTTCAAATGTAATTTGCAAATGCAATTTATGTTATTGTATGTCCGTGTCATTGTGTGTAAGATGCACTAAATAGTATTTGTTTGGCCAACATGTTTGAGGGAACTCTTCAGATAAAAATACAATATCAAGTGTTATGTTATAGTATTTATATTGTTTAGATATTTGTGGGGCCATATTTAGAATCTTTTTTAGTTATTGTTGAGTCAATATCTGCTATAGCGTGTCATGCTGCTGTAACCTACTATTACTGCTACAACAACATGTACTACAACAGTAATGAGAATTACAGGAAACTTTTCGAAAACACAGGAACAAAGCAGAAAAAATAATAAAACAATTCAGCACAATGGCATTAAATTTGAGTTACTGAAAGCACGTGGAGCTAAATAAGGTAACATGCATGTGTATTCTATAACCTACTTGTGATTACATCTTTCATTCATAATTGGGCGGGTTAGGGGTTTTCTCTTTCTTTTTTAATGTGTTGTTTCATTATGGATTTTTTTCTGACTGATTAAAATGTTGTATTTATTTTTTAAACAACCAAAGAATAAGATCAACAGCAATAGTACCGTAAAGTTTTCTTTTAACAAAACTTTTTAAACTGCGCTGTTTATCTGAATATAATACTGCATGGTATATACTGCTAGGGATCTAGTCGGAACCAAGGTTGAATCCAGTGGTGAAAACAGGAAAACAAATGTGTAGAAGAGATTATCTTTTCTGATAGACATTACTTCTGTGGCTACCAGGGAGCCAGACAGCACATTTACCAGGCGGGGAGTAAATCCTCGCCTCTTACTATATAGCTCGAAAGCACTGACACAAATCTTCACATGACTCAAATCATCTCTGCTTCCTCAACGCTACATACCACCTACTGTGAAGGATTGAGTAGTACACATTTGTTGTGGTATACTGCAGCAAACATATCTGCCAGAATATAAGCCCATGCTTGTGTGTGTCTGCATGCAAATCCAGATTTGAACTAATTTTAAGCGTTCCTCTGTTCCACCGGCCGATGTAAAGACTGGTCTTATAACCAGAAGAACATGCTATAAGATTATGGGAAGCTTGTCGTGATGTTTACATGCAAGGCTGTACAGATTATGTTTTTGAATGTACACGAGACATTTATTGATTTGAAGGCTGTGTTTGGTGAAATGACTCAAAGAAAAACATAATTTACGCGTCTCTTCTGATGCACGCATCGCTTTTGTGGCAGGGTCAGTGCAGGACATAAAGGTTTGTGCCTTGCGGTTGCCTCCACTCACCAGTCAGCTGCAGATTACATTAGTGATGCACAATGACACTTGCTTCCTTTCTGATCTGATACCCAAAATAACCCAGTCTGGTATTGCCAACAAGAGTGCCAACACAGATCCTTGTAAAGCTTAAGCATTAGGAAACGATATAAAAAGTAGGCTGTAGCATTTCATTCCTCATCTTGGAGTATTCTGATGCTTTTGACACTTGCCTGCAAGCAAGAGATCATCATAGTTCTATTTTTCCAATCTCCTTTTAAAGTCACGAGGAACCTCTCTACTGCTTACACTGCATTTTTCAAGATACCACTGTGACCAGTTGCAGTTGGGTCTCTTTGATTTCATTATGGCTTTGCTCAGGTGGTAGACCAGGTCATCTAACAATCAGAAGATCAGTAGATTGACCCTAACTCCTCCTTGGGCATGATAGTAAACCCTGAGTTGCCTTTGATGCAATCATTAGCTTGTGTGTCAATGGTAGAAAAAAGTGCTTAGGTACAGATAAAACCACGGTACTAATGTGTGTGTGATTGGGTCAATGAGCCAATTGAGGGCTCAAACAAGAGTTTGAGCCCTCAAAGTGGCCTAATCAAGAGTTCACTATCTACTATGGACCTCAAACTAGCATGAAGAACAAACCTCAGCTATTGTGTCAAATTGACGTAATTTTATGTTGCGCATCATCACTGGTAACAAAAGCTGTGTTTCTAGCTCCAACCCAGAAACCAAACAGTAGTCTGATTTTCAGGGCTGGAGTTGTGAAACCATTTCTTACACAGAGCACATGACTGTACTGAATGATGTATGTAGCCTCTCAAAATGCACTAGCTACTATTGAAGAAAGGTAGTACTGCACATGTTTAATCAAAAACACACACAGTATTGGCAATGAAATGCATATCACAGTATCACAGGGCTGAGCTGATTTCTCTCTCTGAACTGAAAAGTCACAGCTCTGTCTTTGTACAGCTTTTAACTGTGGTATTACTTTAATCTGCGTTTGATTTTATCATTCTGAAGAAAATGACATTCTGCAATTTTAGGAATTGAAGGCTCCTATTGTATAAACATGAGCATACAAACTAAACCCGAGATGGATTTAAATGACTTCCCAGCAGTCAGTGATAAACGTTGCCATAGCTACACACTCTCTTTTCTTTACCTGGATGCTGCCTGCCACTGCTTAAAACCCCCAAAAAAATCAGTGACAGAAAACTGTCTCAACCTTTCTTCTCCTCCTCAGACCCACCGCGTCGACTCACACATATAAACTGATGTAGTTTGTGTATGACGATCAGAAGGAAGTACTTTTTAAAAGACTTCTTATTGTATCATTTTTTTGATTATAATACATGTGCCTCAAGTTACTCAGCTCAAATAGACAAATACTTTAAATGTGAAGAATGAACAAAGAGCTCAAACTCCTAAATCATATAAAGACGTTCTTCATTTGGGTCATGGGTCTAAAGATGGACGATATCTTTTGATGCACACACTGTGAAGCCAATTATAGCAACTTTTTTTGATCTGTGATATACCGACAAAGAAATAAAATTGATTTGACCTAACATGACCGGACTTCCAGTTTCTGGGCACGGTTTACTTCCTGAGGATCCTCAGGAAGAACCGCCTCACCCAAAGATTTCTATGGCTTCTCCATAGAGAGCATACTCACATACTACATCTGTGTGCAGTTCACCAGCTGCACAGCGGCAGAGAAGCAAATGCTTCAGAGGCTCATCATCACTGCCCAGAAGCTGATCGGATACCCTCTCCCCTCCCTGGAATATCTTTACAATTCCCGCTGCCTCAGAAAAGCCCAGAGCATCCTGAAAGATCCATTCTGCCCCGGACACTTTCTGTTTGAAGTGCTGCCCTCAAGCAGATGTTTCAGGACATTAAAAAGAAGGACAGACAGATTAAGAAATAGTTTTCATCCAAATCCTTAACTCTGCTAAATGCTGCTGGAACTGTGCATTCAAAAAAGAAAGAAAGAAAATCAATCATGCATGAATGCCTACAAAATGTGAAGCATCTCGTATGTATGAGATGAAAAACTTTCCCTTTTAGAATTTTGTATGGTTACTTTTAGAGACTTTAGAGTTCTTAAATATAATATATAGTAAGATTTTCTTTTTAGCTGCCATATTTTAAACCTATATGAGATATTTGCACTGATGCAGTTTCATTGAATTTCTTTGCCTAAAAGAAATGACAATAAAGATATTATTTTTACGCTTTATTGTACTCATTCTGCTACTGCTATATGTATCTCTACAATATTAGATGTCAGATTTCTTGCATGTGTTCACGTGCATTTTCCATTGTTATACCTCTCTGACCTGTCTTCCCCATGTGATGCTTGTGTAATGTATGTATTAGTGGTGCAACGGATCACGGTTGATCCGTAATCCGAACCGATCCCACTCCACGGTTCGGCACGTGATCCGAAGATTCGAAAAAGAAGGAAAAAAAAGTATGTGTATGGTGCGCGTGGTCAGTCTGTCAAGCGATAGTTATGGCCAGCGCTAGCGGTCCAAGTGGAGGAGCAGAGGAAATTGCGGCATTTAAGCAGCACTTTGCTGCCCAGTCCGACCGGGCTAAAGCGATTACAAAAGCTATTGGGTGTTTAGCTGCAGACGGGAGGCCGTATTTCCTTGTGCAAAACAAGGGGTTTAAACTATGATGAACGTGCTTGAGCCACGCTATGATATCCCATTGCGCGTCCACTTCAGTGACAAGATTGTACCGAGGCATGTATGAGCAGGAAAAGTTTAAAGTTATGGCTGAACTGTCCCAGGCATCTTATATTGCCCAACTACAAACGGGTGGACCTTCAGGTCAACGGAAAGCTACGTGACCGTGACCACTCATTATATCACAGCGGAGTGGTAGATACAAAGCCCTGTACTGCCCTATATTGCACCTTAATTTGCGTGGAATGAGTCTTGAGTTGAATGTTTTTAATAGGCAAAAAATACTTAAAAAGTTAATAAGTAAATGTTAAAATTTTGTCTTTTTTTCTTTTCTGCAGATCCGAAAATTGATCCGATCCGTGACTTAAAACCGTGATCCGATCCAAACTGTGAGATTTTTGATCCGTTGCACCACTAGTATGGTTGGAAGGGTAAGATGGCGCTGGCAAGGCTGGCACCCTTAACCCAATTTTCCTCGGGATGAATAAAGTATTATCAATCAATCAATCAATGCCTGGGCAGGAAAGCCAATTCTAACACAACACAAAGCTGTGGCAGTGCACAAAATTGGATGTTGCTGCTAATGAGCAGATTTTAAATGTAGATGTTTCACATATATCTTCACCTCTGAAGCACAGAAGATCACACTGCCAAGGGGCCTAACAAAGTTTAGTGTAAATGTGACTTATGATCGAATGCTGCTTATTTGTTCCTAAGTTATGGTGTTAAACAAAGGCTAGATCATTTATTTATTTATTTAACAGCCATTATTCACTTATGAATTCTTGAGTTAAAGCCAAAAACTTGACCTTTAACTAACAGAATCTAATTAGCTTAGCCTTGAGTCCGAGTGAACATTCGTGCCAAATTCCAAGAAATTCCTCAAGGTGTTCTTCCAACTAGGACAGTCATCCAGGCATAAAAGATAAAGTAGCCATATCAAGGCCAGACTTTGAATATTACAAAATATTTTTTATAGAAACGTACAAAGGCAGCTTACAACGTCATTATTCCTCCTCCAGCCGAGTGAAAATTGAAATAGGTCGTTATTAAAGACCGATGCGCAGTTCGTGCTCACTATTCATTATCCTTGTCGTGTCTGATGTTTTATGCCCTTTCCTAATTCCTCCCCGATTCTTGTGTAGGGAGAATGCTTTGTCAGTGACCTCTACTATCCAAATCTGCTTCTCTCTGCCCTTAAGCTAATTTATAAGCTTCTTTCTCGGGATTATCTTCCTTCCTGGTGTGCAAGCTACTGAGAACACAGGAAAGCTAGCCATACAGATTTTAGCTACAGCCATAAATGGTCTGCCATTCTGCCTGCCTCCACTCTGCGTTACCACAAATATGCCGCATACAGTGGTGTGAAAAAGTGTTTACCCCCCTCCTGATTTGTTAGTGTTTTGCATATTTGTCACAATTACATGTTTCAGATCATCAAACAAATAGAGTAAATACAAAACTCAGTTTTTAAATGATGATTTAATCATTTAAAAACTGAGTTATACAAACCTACCTGTCCCTGTGTGAAAAAGTAATTGTCCCTCTTGTTAAATCATCTTTACTAAAGACACTCACTGTCAAAACAAGAAATCATTTAACCTTTCTGACAGAGTGAAAGAGTCTAAAAGATCTCAAAAAGCAACACATTATGGCACAATCTAAAGAAACACCAGAGAAATCAAGTCAGAGGCATCTATCAGTCTGGACAAAAATGATCTGCATGGTGGAGTTCAAGGAGAAGACCACTGCTAACCAGAAAGAACACAAAGGCTTGTCTCACATTTGCCAAAAAAGACATCTTTATGACCCCCAAGACCTTTGGGCATTTTGTGGACTCACAAGAGAAAGTTTAACCTTTTGGAAGATGTATGTACCATTAAATCTGGCACAGCATTTCAGAAATGAACCATCATACCAACAGTAAAACATGGTGGTGGTAGTGTGGTTTCTGTGGCTGTTTTGCTGCCTTAGGACCTGGAAGACTTGCACCATGAATTCTGCTGTCTACCAAAACTTGCTAAAGGAGAATGTCCAGCCATGAATGTCAGTTCATGAGCTCAAGTTGAAGCACATTTGGGTTCTGCAGGAGGACAGTGATCCAAAAAACACCAGCACGTAGACCTCTGAAAGGCTTAAGAAAAATAAAATGAAGACTTTGGAGTGGCCAAATCAAAGTTCTGACCTGAATCCGATTGAGATGCTGTGGCATGACCTTAAAAAGGCAGCTGCCCAAACACCCTCCAATGTGGCTGAATTACAGCAATTCTGCAAAGAGGAGTGGACCAAAATTCCTCCACAGTGCTAAAAAAACACTCAATGCCAGTTACTTCAAATGCTCGATTCCAGTTGTTGTTGCTAAGTGTGGCCCAACCAGTTATTAGGTTTACGGGGCAATCACTTTTTCACACGGAGCACTGTAGGTTTGGATTTCCCCCCCATTTAATAATAAAAACAATAAAAACACCTTCATTTAGAAACTACATTTGTTTGTGTTATCTCTGTCTAATATTTTATTTTTTTGATGCCCTTAAACATTTAAGTATGACAAACATACAAAAAAATTGTAAATCAAGAAGGGGGCACACATTTCTTCCCACCACTGCATGTATGAAGAATGTGGTTCCTTGAAAAAGACCTGAGGAAGATTCTAAGCATTGTGCTAACTCTTAGTCTCATAATAGACTAACACAGTGCCCTCTCAGCCTACTTCCAGCGACATAACAGTAAAGAGGATAATGTGGAAGTTAGTAAGATAGACATAAGGCAAATACTGCACTTGGCTGAAGGTCAGAACCTTGTAAGAGCATGTTCGCAGTGCATAATTGGCAGAAAAACTTAACACAACATCCATAACAAGGCTCAAAAATAATAAGGTATTAAGCTGATGGAGATGTTACTTACCTACCAATCCTCACGCTCTACGGGTCCAGCAGCCAAGGCAAAGTATTCCAGCACACAGTCCAAGTCAAGCCTTCTAATCGCTATCAATACCAACAACATCTTCCTCTAAAACATTCCCAAGACAAACAGCCCCAGTGCTAAAGCTCCATTTCACTTGTCACATGATGAAGAAATCAACAACATCAACCAATCAGTAATACACGAAGGAAGAAAAAATACTGAATGTAGAATAAACAAGTTCTTCCTTATATAACTTCTTCACCCAAATAAGAAAGCAGAATCTTCCTTACCTATGAGCTACCCACAAGTATCCATGATGTTCAGCAGCAAAAACAAACCATAGCTACAGCTGTACACACAACTACTTAGACTTGAACTTAACCCCCCTCCTAAAAAAATCTACTTACAGGCATCAAAAAGTAACCTAAAACCAACTGTCCTTAACTAGTCACCCCAGCTTTTTGCACTGAGAATTGAAAATCCCACATTAACACGCTCCCTGGGGACAGTTGTGATAGTTGGAGAAACTAACTGAGAGCCTGTCCATGCCTTTAACAGTCAATGGAGACAGAGCGCGCATAAGCCTGGCCGACTCCCTCTTCCCGTGCTGACTCGCTATTTGACACAGTCTTGATCCCTTTTGCTCTGTCAGATGGAAAAGTGGAGCAAGCCGTATCAGCCATCCACCCCTCCTCCTGGTGGCTCTGCTGCTTCTGTGTGTGTGTGTGTGTGTGTGTGTTTGCATTTCTGTTTAATCTTAGTCTGCAACAATAGTGGAAAAAAAACCCACGATGCACAAGTAAAAATGTTGCAAGTCTTTTGTTGGAGAGCTAGATTTAAAAAGAAAAAAACAGATAAGTAACTTATTGTTAGCTATGACTCCTGAGAAATCTAAAAACGACTTTAATAAAAACTGAAACAAAACACAATGAAGTGGGTGTATAATGTACTTATCATTTCCACTGTATTATCTGATGCACACTGTATAATAGCATATTTTTGCCTTTCGCAAACAAATCGCTCAATATATTTATATTTAATTTACCATCTCTGAGATAACAGTATTTAACCTAACCTACTACAAGGAGGGTGTACTACGTATCCCAAAATGCACTAAGCTAAAGCTAGGCTGCACTAGAGAAAGAGTTTCTGGCCAAAATGAAATAAACAGCATGTGTGCTTAAGCTGCAATGCTGTAACTCATACATCTCTTTAAATAACTTGAGAGAAAAACACTGTCCATGTAGGAAATGTAAATAAAGGGTCATGTAGGCAGTATTTAGGATTTTTTCAAGGAATAATACAAAAAAGAGTTTGAAATCTCTTTACTGTGAGTTTGTGAGTAAAAAGGACAATGCACAACTCAGTGTGATACATACTTAGACTTTCAAGCAAGCGTTATATCCAAGAAGGACAGACAATACTCTGCATATTTTTAAATCAATTCCTTCATTTACTCCGCTCTTTGATTCACAAGCGACTAATAGGGGCCACATGACAGAGCCCAAAGCTTCCCAATATGAGAATTAAAAGTGTCATCCACTTGGCTCATTGCTACTTGCCTCTATGCTTTTCTGTAAAGTAAATGCGATTACACTTTGGCCACATTTGTGCCCCGCTGGTTTTTTTGGCAGTGTGCAGAATATGTCTTTGACTTTTTAAGTCATTTAAGGTTGGAACCTGCCAATGCCAAAGCCGATAGTGGCGCCAGATCAGTCTGAGCCCAAAGCAAGCCCCAATCTACCGTGTCAGATTGTTGATGTTAGAGCTACTTGCACTGCACATCGGGTTTTATTACTCTATGGCTGCGATGGGTGGCAGAGGGGTAGAGTGGGTTGCTTGGGTCTTTAACCACTGTTCCCCGATCAAGCTGAAGACCGTGGGGATTAGCGAAAGGATTAAATGACCTTCAGCCTTTCATAAGCTTACTGCCATCCATCCATCTAAAGTGTATATTACATTTATCTCCCACTGCTGGGTTTCATTCTTATGCATGTTTTGAAATCTCTGTGAGCCAAACTATTTCTGCTTTGTCACTTCCATGGCAGGAGATTGCTTCTATTGGAATAGTAACACACGAGTGATAAAGAAAAAACTAAATGTCTTAGTGATGTAATGCAGCGGTCCCAACCCCCGGGCCTCGGACCGGTACCGGTCTGTGAGTCGTTTGGTACTGGGCCGCGAGAGTTGAGGCTCAGGTGTGAAATGTATAGTTTTCAGGGTTTTTATCGGTTTTCAGCGTTATTTTGTTATCGTTTTTATCGTTTACTCGGCTTTTCTTGGTCTTTTCACGTGTGTTATGAATAAATTTTCTTTTTTTCGGTACCGGTAATAGTTTAATTTTGTTGTATTTATCCACGACACCTTAAAGGCCGGTCCGTGAAAATATTGTCGGTCATAAACCGGTCCGTGGTGCAAAAAAGGTTTGGGACCGCCGATGTAATGTATATCTTACGGATGCTGGCACATCTTTCAAATATCTAACAAAATCACAGCAACCCATAAAGCGACTTTACAGTAGAGTGAGTGTGCGGAAGTCACTGTGTTAGTACTTCAGTGGGATATCTGACTGACCCCCCCCCCCCCCCCCCCCCCCCTTAGTGAGGGTCAAATCCCAGAGAAGCTAGCAGCAAGGTCAGGAACCACAGCAAAGACCAGGTGAACACCTGCTATCGTATCCCAGCAGAAGAGAGAAACAGGGCAGAAAATAAGCAAGAGGAGGTTGGATGACCAAGACTGACTTAGTTATTATTTCTATTTTTATCTCAGGGCCTTGTGTACAATACCACCATACATGTTCACGCAATGCGTTCTCTCGTAATAGCTGCTGTTTGCTTGCCTGAGCTTCTAGTTTTGAAGCGTGTAAAACTTTTATGAGGGCTAAATGTAGCAGCTTCCATTCAAGGCAGCGAGGAAAATGAAAACAGGTTGAGACTTGGTTGAGGGGACAGGCACACGGGGGAAGACTGGGAGGGATGGCGAGCTCAACGATTTGGGTGGGCAGATGGTACCGACATATGGGCCTGTTAGGGGCTTAATAAATAAATAAACACTCGCACATAAATACTGAGATGAACTGTGAGTGCCACACACTGTCGGCCAACTTAGCCAGCTGAGAGAGAGAGCGAGAGCGCAAATGGGAGAGAGCTTCCGCTGAAATGGCTGGCAGATTTCTAAATAGAACACCACTGCAGAAAAAACATGCGCGCACACACAGTTGTGATGGGGATGACAATAGGCTTTGCAGATTTGAGCCTCAGTGTGATGCCTAATCTCCAAGTAAGTGTACATCATCAATGTGGGTATTTTAACAAAAGAGGGGGGTAAAAGATACAGAGAGAACATAATTTGTGTTTCAAATGTGGATGCATTTGGGTGCACTAAATATAGTCTCCATATACAGGTCATGGAGTGGCAAAGCTTTTTCTTCCATCTCCCCTTTCTGCCTCTGTCTGGTTCAGCTGCTGTCATGTCTGCCTTGCTTCCACGCTACTATCTATACCTTCTCCACATCTCGCCTGCCTCCTGCTCAACCCTCAAAAGCTTGTGGCTAGTTCCTGAGAGAGGCATTATCCTGCAAATTCTCCACCCATATCAACTGTACACTAATGCCAATCTTTTGTCAGGATCTGGCGTCCGGCATAGGGAAACAAATATAGTAAGACTGATACGGTACTGGTGTCTGTCTGCCTGCCTGCTTGCTCTCTGAGCAATTTACAGATGTTTGTGCACATAAATTGTACAGGTGATCATCAGATTAAAATTTAGAAATTCATTTTTGACTTCCTCTGGCTGAAATGTACCACCTGCCTTCATTACACTGCCTCACACATTTCCATAGACGCCTCTGTGCACCCAAAGATGATGTTATGAGCACTTGTTTATAGGCTGTTTATACTGAAAATTTCAAGTGTGTACATGGGTTTAATGTGTAAGCAACTATTTCAACAACAACCTGTCCTCGACAATTTTTGAGAGTAGCTGGCTGACATAAGCATTAAAAATGCAGATACTCCGTTATGCTCCTACCTTGGTTCGGTACTTGCGAGTGAAACATAATTTTTTTCGTTGATTATGTTTTCTCGGTACAGGATATCGAAAGCAGCCAAAAAGCATGCTAAATGTAACTAAACACTGTATCTGTGGCATGCCGATATAAATATGTCAAATCAACCGAGGTCCGGATGTTTGTCTGTACACATCTTTAGATTTCTACAAGCACATTAGTAAAGCCTAAAACCAAAAACAAAACAAAACAAAAGAGTGCATTCCTTCTGGTGCACGCACTTTTTTGATTGGTTGACATCACTGCCATCTCGCCACTTTATATTCTGCTTGGCTCTCTGCCCTCGTCATGTCTGCAAATTTAATTTGATTGCAGCTGTAATCTGCCAGCTAGTTGATTGACTTTGCCAAGCATTGTCCCTCTCCTGCCTTAATGGAGAAGGGGTAGTTTAAGTTACAACGTCTTATCCTGTCCCTGCAAACCTGCACTCCCATTGTGTGCTTTGGTCACCAGAGAGTACTCTTCTAGAACTGGGTAAACTAATGGGATCTCCAGGGAGAATTTGAGCTGACCTGAATTTTCTGTCATCCGTCTTGTTGTCACATTAGACAGGAAGTCTTCAGTGATGGCCCTCTGACAAATTCAATTCTTAAGTTATCGGTTGCTGTGAATCATCATATGTCAAATATGTTTCCAAAAATTATTTATATTCTCATACAGCCCAACTGGATTAGCAAATACATTTTGAAGAAAAGCGATATCATCATGATTGTATTTTTATTGACAATAAAAATGACATCACTGTCAGTCTGTACTCGGGTCACATTCACTCATTTGTGCTGGGGTTTTTCATGCCCAGAGTTTAATCTGTTGTCATGAGAAATCCCAGAAGTGTAATAATAATTCAACACTTAAACTTTATATGATGATGAAGGCCATGGGTCAAGGTTAAAAGCTACAAAAGGAAGAAGTATGTCATGTTTATACTGAAGCTGTTGGGTTAATGGCAGTTCAGGCAGGACCACTTTAGCAAAAAGATTATTGATATTTAAGTCTATACTAATTTATTATTTGGCAAAATGACTTTGTTGCGGCACCTTCTTGATCTTCCAAATACACTCATGAAAAGTCAAAGATGGCAAGAAGAGCAGCACAATCCCGAGCACTTAACACGGCAATGACAACAGAGACAACAGATATTACACTAAGTAAAGGCTTCCTCTCCTCACCCCCAACCGGTTGCATGGTTGCAGATGGCTGCCCCTCCCTGAGCGGATCTGCCGGAGGTTTCTTACTGTTAAAAGGGATTTTTTCCTTTCCACTGTCACCCCGGTGTCATAGGGGGATTGTTGTTGGTGTTTTCTCCCTGTTAATGTAGAGTCTTAACTTACGAGATAAAGTGCCATGAAGCAACTTTTATTGTGATCTGGTGCTACATAAATACAATTGAACTAAACCAAATTGTACGATACAACATGAGATTAGGATCGGGGGTGCAAGTGGGTTGTGAATCAGCTTGCAGACTGCAGTTGTGCAGAGGATGGTAGCTGGGCCATGAGCTTTTGTGAACTTGTATTTAGCTCCTCTGGTCTGTCAGAATTGCAGCTAATCTTACAGTCAAGCTAAAAGAAAGCATGGGTGGAGACTACAGCGTGACATATGATTGCAATCTCATTGCTTTTGAAAAAGCTGCTGTGAAGACAGGAACCAGGTTTGCGATCACTTGCAGTCGATTGCCATCTTCAAAATGACTTTGGTCAAGATGGTGGTGAAACAAAACAATAAAATAGATGGATAAGAAGATAGACCAGTTATATTCTACTCAATGAATTGGCATTTGCAATCTGTTGTCATTTGTATATACAGGAATTCACATGACCAATTTACATTCAGAATCAAACTAGAACCTACTTGAAATGTGAAATTATGAAATTCCTTCACAAATAGTGACTTTGTTGATGCACTCAACAATCTAAACTAAATTACTTGATTTTTTTAAATTTAGTGCTGGTCAAGGTTAACAAGAACTCCTACCAAAGCAGACTATTATGCCAAATTCCAGTCTAAAACATACACAGGTTAAGAATTTGGGATGTAAAATTTGTTAACACAAATATCAACAAGTGCAAAACTTTAAATATCTTAATTCGTTTGGTTTAAAGAGTCCAAGGTCCAACATTGCTGAACTGGGAGAGAATGAATGTGGCAACATTGGTACTGGAATTTTCTTCCATTAATGACATGTTTTCGATGCTTTGGGGACTGTCGACAGCGTGCACACTTTTAATGCTTTTAATACATGCTTCAGTGTGTGACCAATTTAGAGTTACCACACTTAATGGCTACCTTTAATTTTCTGCACATCATTAGGGGTCTCCTTTGAGGCACAACAGATGATCATTAGCTTTTAGTTATTTGTTAAGCTACAATACAGCTCTAGCATTTTTAAATGAACTACAGCCAGATTCACAGCCAGAACAAAAAAAAATCAGTAAAAGAAAATTCACGGGCATTGCTCAAATGTGAAATTGATATCCAGGATCTAACAACATCTCCCATCTTTCATACAGTTGATTACCCACACTCACTACATTAAAGGCACTGGTACTTATATAGCACCTTTCTACTTAATTTGGGTACTCAAAGCGCTTGCTTTCTTTCATCCAATAACACTTACACATTCATAAAGTGTTTCTTTATCTACACCTGAGCACTTTTATCTAACATTCAAAACACACATCACACAAATAATGGGACAAATCAGGCAAATCCTTCATTCAACACAGTGCCTCTAAGAGCCCAGATTTGATTCACTGACCCTGGTAGGTTGGTAGACCGCTCACCTAACCACCTGGTTCTTCAACCAGCATTTGTTGCAAGTCAGTCATTGTGGTGTGTTGGCTGACTAACAAATACTGTTCGGGTCCACATGCTGCTAAACCCCCATTTTTAAAAATGAATACATTTACAGATTTACAATATGCCTTGTTTCTTCAGACTTCAACCATCCAATCCAATAAATGGCATCAAACAATAGTCAATAGCAGAATAAGCTGTTTGGCATTGGAAGAAAAGATTTGGTAAGTTTTTCACTGTGCAACCCACGTAATCGACTCTGTTGCTCAACCCCCTCACAAAACACGGCATCATTTAAGGGAAAATGAAGGCTTTCCAATGGTATAAGCTTTATTCTCAAGCAAGACTGTTACAAGAAAGAAATAATTGGCCAAAAACAAAATTCCTTAATTTTTGCGTTTATACTTAAAGTGTAACTAGGCCATGAACTGAAACCAAAGAATGGTTTTAACTTTGTTTCTTATAACTTTGGTATTGACAGACTATCCGATCAATATGTGGGTTAATGGTGAATGCAGGATGATCAATTGTCCTGGTTTATATTTTTTAGTTCACCAGCTGGCCCACAATACAGAGCAAAGAAAAAAAGAAAACCGTTTGTGATGTACTTAGATAGTATGTCTGTTAAGAAGTAAAGAAATGCAAATTAAACTGCCAACAAGGTAAACGCTACACAAGAGAACTGCAATAGAGAAAAAGCTGCACCCACAGAGGAGTTCTGAGTTAGCCTGCAGTTGAACTGTTAGCAGCAGTGAAATAACGCTGTTTGTTCCCACTGACTAATTTAATAAAGAGAAACTCTGAGAACTTCATTACAATGTTATCAGATCATTAATAAAATGAATCTGACTGGGCATGAACACACATGCGAGATAAACATTGACACACACACACACACACGCACACACACACACACACACACACACACACACACGCACACGCACACACACACACACACACACGCACACACACACACACACACACACACACACACACACGCACACGCACGCACACGCACACACACACACACACACACACACAATCATTTGGATTTTTTTTTTTTTTTGACTGACAGACATGTATTTCTGCACTGTACACACAAACATTTACACGAGTGTCAGAGTCACTGTGAGTAACTTACGGGTTTCCATAGTCCCAGACAACGCACTGAGGATCTGATGTACCCTGCAAGATACAGGGTGAGGGGGAGGGGGGGAGAGGAGAAGATAAGCTGTTATTGCCAGTCAAGAGGATGAGTGAGAGAGAAGGCAGCAGAGAGAGAACACAGAATAGCTCATTGCCAGAGGAGAAAGAGTGATGCTGCATGGATGACGGTAAGAAGTAAACAGACAATGAAAGAGAAGGATTGAGATAGACGACAGGAGGGAGAGATGGAAAAAGAGTCATTGTCAGAGGACAACGCAGCAAACAGCTGCTTCTGCTGCTGCAGCCGAAGAGAAAAAAAGGTGCATGAGCTATAAATTGAGAGTTTTAGGGATGACAAAGGAAAAGCCATTTCATGGACAATAACTAGGGTCGTAAACATCCTGTGGGTGGGGTAAAAACATTAACATTCTTCACTTAAGTGCAACCACAGCAAAAAGTAGTCAGTTAAGTGTAAAAAGCTATGAAGTAAAATGTTATTAATTAAACATTTGGCCCTTTAAGAGTGTGCAAAGTTTCACTAATGTACCATTTTTTTCTTTTTAAAAAAGCAAAGTCAAAGTAACTGGATGCTGGTGATTTTCTCTCAGCTTACCCTTAATCCATTTAGTCATTGAAGCTAAAGTTCGCTCAGTGGCATGTGGTGGCAAAGAAAGACTTGTCATGACTCAATCAGAGAATCAATCATGGGATCAATATCTTTAACCAGCTCATAGCAACTTGTTCCACCAGAGATCTTCAGTGATCTCTGCATCGATCACTTTTTAAATGGAGCCTCTATGTCCTTTCAACCTGTGTGCTTGGTAACGAGTGGACTGTGACTTGGTTTTGTCTGAATCAAATGGTTATTTGAGACATTTTTGCTTCAATCAAGTGACTGAAAACACTTAAAATGGCGCTTTGGACCTGACAAAATCAGCAACTATTTAAGAACCAACTATTAGAAATATTTTCTTGGTTCTGTGGGGTAACAAAATAGAGTTCAGCTTCAATTTTAGTATCCACAACTGAGATGCTGGTATTCCACTGGGCCAACGCAGAGGAAAATCTACCATTATGTTGGCCCTTCCTGAATCCTGCATTAGGCACTTTGCCTTTGAGCTCCCCCTTATGGCAAAGGGGATTATAGCAGTAAGCCGACAGCCAGAGTGCTGTGTAGATTATAAAAAGGATAATGTGATCTTAACTGAAGCCTCAGGAAAATCTGAAGAAATTACTTCTCAAGTTAAAATGCTTTCTGATAATTAACTATATTTGAAATTGACAAAAAAGAAGGGAAGTAAGACATAGAGATTGTAGCCTGAATTGTAAGGATTTATTCCTCTACAGGCAAGGTCATCCTTCCTTCTCTGAACAGTTCATTACTGATCTCCAATGAATCAGTGCATCCAGGGATCTCTGCATGACTGGACTTGAAAGGACAGGATGATGCAACATTTATATACTCGGGATCAGAGACTGGGTGACACGGATTGATGGATGACAGTGCTTTGTTCAGCCTCACACACAGACAGCCACCACCGACTATAGATGTCCCGTGGCGTGCATTAGCGTGCTGAGCTCTGTTAGCATTCAGCTATCAATCAACGAGTGTCCTATTGGACCATTCGCTACAGCGGGATTGACACCTGTGCACTCCTGCAGTGTCTGCCTCTTTTTTTAGTGCTCATACTTTGCATAATGACAGCGTCTGCTCAGCTGATGGTTATCAAAGGGAGAAACGTGCCTCTGCAATTCTAACAGTGGCATTTGTGGACAGTGATAGCTGGTACCTACCTTAAATACTCTGTCTTTTTTTCCTCTCTTTAAAGGAACAGCAGTTTCCTTTAACGCATTCAGCAATACATGCAATAATGAATACTGGCTGTGAATGGGCTAAGCTAATATGATGAAATGAGCTAATGTAACAAAACATGACTGCTCTGGTCTTAAAAGCCCTTCACTTTAAGATCATAGGTTTAGAGTATGAAATGGAGAAAACCAGGATGAGGCTTTTTGACTGATGAAAATGACCTAGATTACATTGAAATTACCAGGAAAGCTTATGGCTCAAGCTAACCAGAACTTTCTTTCATAATTTAAAAGGCTACATTAAGGATGGTTGAAGGAGGGGTTGTGGTGTAACACTTGGCATATGGTCTACAGCAGGGACACAGGACTTTCTGGCCTCCTGCTTTCTACCTACCATTAAAGACACACATACCCACGCACACACACATTAGGACACCGGGGAGATACACAGGGAGTCTGACTGGAGCAGATGTCCTCTCAGAGAAGACATGACCCAGCACAGAGACCCTAACATTCCCCTATGAGAGTGAAGCCTGAGGCAGCTGTTGCCAGGCCACTGCTGTAGCAGCTGGATGTTTCTACATTGGCCAAAGTCGACACAACTACAGAAGACACTGTATTCTGCCCTTTTAAAGAAAAAGCATTATTAATGCTGTATTAATATTATATGGAAAAACTGGAACTATTTTTTTCTTTGGTGGACATTTGAAGTTATTATTCTCAAGAGTTAACATCTAGATCACTGGCTGCCTGTTAGCCGACTCTGTCTAAATGTAACCTTTACAGGCGCTCCTACTCAGGAGTTGTTACCTTTACAGGGAGTGCAGAATTATTGGGCAAATGAGTATTTTGTCCACATCATCCTCTTCATGCATGTTGTCTTACTCCAAGCTGTATAGGCTCGAAAGCCTACTACCAATTAAGCACATAAGGTGATGTGCATCTCTGTAATGAGAAGGGGTGTGGTCTAATGACATCAACACCCTATATCAGGTGTGCATAATTATTAGGCAACGTCCTTTCCTTTGGCAAAATGGGTCAAAAGAAGGACTTGACAGGCTCAGAAAAGTCAAAAATAGTGAGATATCTTGCAGAGGGATGCAGCAGTCTCAAAACTGCAAAGCTTCTGAAGCGTGATCATCGAACAATCAAGCGTTTCATTCAAAATAGTCAACAGGGTCGCAAGAAGCGTGTGGAAAAACCAAGGCGCAAAATAACTGCCCATGAACTGAGAAAAGTCAAGCGTGCAGCTGCCAAGATGCCACTTGCCACCAGTTTGGCCATATTTCAGAGCTGCAACATCACTGGAGTGCCCAAAAGCACAAGGTGTGCAATACTCAGAGACATGGCCAAGGTAAGAAAGGCTGAAAGACGACCACCACTGAACAAGACACACAAGCTGAAACGTCAAGACTGGGCCAAGAAATATCTCAAGACTGGTTTTTCTAAGGTTTTATGGACTGATGAAATGAGAGTGAGTCTTGATGGGCCAGATGGATGGGCCCGTGGCTGGATTGGTAAAGGGCAGAGAGCTCCAGTCCGACTCAGACGCCAGCAAGGTGGAGGTGGAGTACTGGTTTGGGCTGGTATCATCAAAGATGAGCTTGTGGGGCCTTTTCGGGTTGAGGATGGAGTCAAGCTCAACTCCCAGTCCTACTGCCAGTTTCTGGAAGACACCTTCTTCAAGCAGTGGTACAGGAAGAAGTCTGCATCCTTCAAGAAAAACATGATTTTCATGCAGGACAATGCTCCATCACACGCGTCCAAGTACTCCACAGCGTGGCTGGCAAGGAAGGGTATAAAAGAAGAAAAACTAATGACATGGCCACCTTGTTCACCTGATCTGAACCCCATTGAGAACCTGTGGTCCATCATCAAATGTGAGATTTACAAGGAGGGAAAACAGTACACCTCTCTGAACAGTGTCTGGGAGGCTGTGGTTGCTGCTGCACGCAATGTTGATGGTGAACAGATCAAAACACTGACAGAATCCATGGATGGCAGGCTTTTGAGTGTCCTTGCAAAGAAAGGTGGCTATATTGGTCGCTGATTTGTTTTTGTTTTGTTTTTGAATGTCAGAAATGTATATTTGTGAATGTGGAGATGTTATATTGGTTTCACTGGTAAAAATAAATAATTGAAATGGGTATATATTTGTTTTTTGTTAAGTTGCCTAATAATTATGCACAGTAATAGTCACCTGCACACACAGATATCCCCCTAAAATAGCTAAAACTAAAAACAAACTAAAAACTACTTCCAAAAACATTCAGCTTTGATATTAAGTTTTTTGGGTTCATTGAGAACATGGTTGTTGTTCAATAATAACATTATTCCTCAAAAACACAACTTGCCTAATAATTCTGCACTCCCTGTAATGAAGTTCTATCAAAAATATAGCCTATTTTAGTACTAGAAGACATGACGTTGCTCAGCTTCTTTTAATATTCTCTATTGTATTTTGTATTCAGGAGCTGCTAAAAGCCCAATTAATTTCAAGTAGCAATTACAGAATTGTGTGGCTATGATTAAAACCCGGTTACAGTTTAAATGAAGGCAGAGTGGTGCTGTGGTTAGCACTCTCACCTCACAGAAAGGTTCCTCACTTAAACTTCAGTCGGGATTTTCCTGCTTGTTCTTTTTCTATGTACTCCCTGTGCTTCTGTGAATTTCTTCCAAATATTTCCAAAAACAGGTATTATATTCCTTTTAAAAAATATAAAGCTTAGGATGAGGAAATATTTACTGTGCTGCTTCCAGGTCCTGACTTCCACCCTTCCCTACTACTGACTCTTGATGATCTTGTTTTTCATGTCCTTGGCTGAAGTCGGAATCCTGCAGCCTCTTCAAAGTTGATAAAAGCTGACCAATCTTTTTGGTTGTTAGAGCAGCATTTGTTTTTGAGTGAAGCCTTACCTGTTTTGGTTAGCTTTCCTAAGTTTCTGCCTTTCTTGTTTTTTTCTTGCTAAACCTAAAAGATTTATCCTTAGCTGTTCTGCCTTCTCTTGCAGTCGCCAGAAGAAACTTGTAAGGGAGAGCTGCCATTTTCTTTTGACGTACACCTTTTTCTCCTATTTTTCTTTGGTTGATATGTAGTTGATGTATAGATTTGGAACCTTTCTTTTAACTAAGGTAATTTGTTGATGGAGTTTTATTTTAAGTTTGAGCTTTTTTTGTTTGGTGTACTCGCCTTATGCTCCATTGTTAACATTTTGGCAATAAATTGTTTAAACCAACCCAAACAAACTCCTCATGTTCCCCCATCTAGTATTATGTTACCTGTAAACCATTTTGGGAATGTAACATAGTTGGGAGCACATGTCGAGGACTTCTCATACCAGCACTAGATGGTGGAAGTTTGGTTTTGGAGACTGTTTGGTTTTTGGGTCTGTTAACAGCTGTGAGCATGACAACTGATCCGTTTGACTTAAGTTTCAGAAAGAACCTTCTTGGGAGGAATAACATATGAGAGAGTTAATCCCATACAGCTTATGACAAAATTTGATCCGAAGTGATTGATGGCCCTAATCACGACCTTTTGACCCCCCGCCCCTCCCCTCCGTGGGAAACCCCCAGCGTGACGAATCGTATCCGGAGAAAGGGGGGTGGGAAACCCCCCGCGTGACGAATCGTATCCTGAGAAAGGGGGGCGGACCCCGGAAGCGCGCCATCTGTTGCTAACCGTAACGAATTGCACCCCGAGAAAGGAGGGGTGAACCCCCGGAAGCGCGCCATCTGTTGCTAACCGTGTCGAATCGCATCCTGAAAAAGGAGGGGTGAACCCCCGGAAGAGCGCCATCTGTTGATGTGAAAAAAAAGTTTTTAGTGGGAGGGACTGCAGCGAGGGAGGAGAATAAAAACCAGAGAGAGGAGTCCCGTCACAATTTCTAAGTCTCTCACACACAAGATGGATTCTTTCCTTCTGCAGCCCTCCAGCGGTCCTGTTTACTTGGACGGTGAAGAAATCTGTTCTCCCGCAGAACCCTCCTCGAGCATGGGCGGCAGCAGCAGCGAGTGGGCCTCGTCGATTATCAGCGATACGCCGGTCTCTATCTACAGTACCAGACCCGAAGCAACCGACACTCCGCGGAAAGAAGGAAGAAGTAAGAACGTCTTCATGTTCCGCAGCCAAATTCCAGCACCGAGAAACTTGCGAGGAGAATGGACTCTGCCTGCTGAGGGTTGTGGAAAGTGGGGCTACATATTCAAATATGAGTCGGGGGAGGTCTGGTTTTATCAGTTGAACGAAGGAGAAAGCTTGACGGAATCGAGCACCATTGTGAAGCTGACTCCCAGTGACTGGGCCGTGCTGAAGCTGCTTGTTGCGATGGCTATCGGAGAGGCAAATGAGGATTTTCCCATTCCTGAAGAGGAAGATGTTGCCGCTAAAAGACCCCGGAGAGAGGTAGATTCTCCTCCCCCTCCTCCTCCTTCTCCTTCCGGCTCCAATGATGAAGAAGAGCATGATGCTGCTGTTGATGAAAAAGATCCTCCTTCCGCTCCTTCTGTCTCCTCTGATGAAAAAGCGGATACTGCTGTTGTGAATGATGAGGATAAAGAAAAGACCCCCTCTGTAGAGGATGCTTCCTCCCCTGATGAATCAGCTGATGATGATGATGATGATGATGATGATCATCCTCTCGACACAGAAGAAGAAGAAGAAGAAGATGATGATGATGAGCCCCTGGCTGAAAAACTTCTAGAAGAAGATGATGAGCCCCCAGCTCCAGAAACAAAAGAGGAGAAAGCAGCTCCTGAGAATAAAGAAAACATTCCCCCAGCTCCAGAAATAAAAGAGGAGAAAGCAGCCGCTGAGAATAAAGAAAACATTCCCCCGGCTCCAGAAAAAGCTACGGAAGAAGAAGCTATTCCCCCTCCCCCGCCGCGGAACGGAGGCATACGCTTCAACGATGAGCAACTGATCAAGACTAAAACAATCTTGTCAACCGTCTGGTCTTCAGGAACCACAGCCACGGGGAGATGGAGAATGAGAGCGAGTCTGCGTTCGACTGACGAGTCTGATGCCCCTGACATTTTTGTCTTGGAAAAATTCAGCTCCGACTGCGGATTATTTCGCAGCTTGATGGTTATACCAGCCAAAGAGTGGGTCGTAAGAATGCTGCAAGTGAGGAAGGATATTACAATTCTTTTTCAAACTTGCCGCTGCTGGAGGGATGCCGTAGGAGTAAGGAAATGTCTCAACTTCTGAAAATCCCCGCCCCTCCCGGACCACGCCCCCCTTCCTTCTGTTTTAAAAGTCCGATCAAAAAAGCCTTTTTTAGCTCAGAGAGAGAGAGAGATGGACTCTGCACCCCTGCTTCGCGATGAGGAGACCGGCTCCACCGATTGTTTTTCTGACGAGGGCGAGCTGGTACCCGACACTCCCGGTTACTGGCCTCTGAAGCGCCAGAGGCGGCAGCGGCAGCAGCAGCATACCGACGAGATGGACGGCTGGGCGTCTTCTTTATTCATCGACACTGTGAAAACAGCCGTGTATCATCTGGTCAACTTGGTGATAAACAAGCACCGCACCGACGAATGTAATGGATGTAAGATAGACCATCCCAGCCAGAGACAACACGAGTGCCTGCAAATTCTGGAGGATGATTTTTATTCCGACAATTATTATAACATCAGAAAGAAACTGCTCACTCCTCGCTTTGTGCCTTCAATTCAACGTCTGCTGATTGCTCGCAACATCAAGACTGAGGATGTTAAAGTAGGGATGGTTGCGGAGACCTTGCTTCATGAGCTGAAATCGGTGAGGAAAGTCTTTGACGCCATCACAGACGCTTATGACAATTTGGTGGGGCAAGATGTGGTTAAAATCGGGGAACTCCGTTTGGTTACGGAGTTTTACAAAGGTTGCTGATTCTTATCCTGCATGCTTCCTATAGTTAACCTTGTTTTTTAAACCATGTATTCTGTTTCTTTTTAAAAAAACTACCTCGTTTTTAATCGTGTATTCTGTTTTTTTTAAAATCCTACCTCATTTTTTAATCGTGTATGCTTTAAAAAAAAAGTATCCTGTTTGTTTGTAACCATTTAACATGTTTACCTCATGTTTTTAAAAAAAAAAATAGTTTTTGTAACCGTTTGACTCTATAACTGTGTTTTATCTCAGGGTTTTGAATAAAAGTGTATTCTGTTTCTTTTTAAAAAAACTACCTCGTTTTTTAATTCTGCTTTATTTTAATCATGTATTCTGTTTCTTTTTAAAAAAAAAAAAAAAAAAAAAAAAAAAAAAAAAAAACTACCTCGTTTTTTAATCGTGTATGCTTTAAAAAAAAAAATATCCTGTTTGTAACCTTTTATCATGTTTACCTCATGTTTTTTTTAAAAAAAAAAAAAAGAGTTTTTGTAACCGTTTGACTCTATAAGTGTGTTTTATCTCAGGGTTTTGAATAAAAATGTATTCCTGTTTTTTTTCGCATGTTAAACCTTCTGGTTTTGAATAAAAGTGTATTCCTGTTTTTTTGTAACTTACTTGTATTCTATAACTGTGTTTTATCTCAGGGTTTTTGAATAAAAATGTATTCCTGTTTTTTTTTTGCATGTTTAAACCCTCTGGTTTTGAATAAAAAATATTTAAAAAGCATTCATCTCTGGTTTTTTGAATATTGTATTCCTGTTTTCTACACATTAAGCCCTCTGGTTTCAAAAAAATAAAAAATAAATAAATAAAAAAAAACATTCATCTCTGGTTTTTGAATAAAATAATAAAAGCCGACTCCTGCGACGTTATAACGCAGACGAGCTTTTTATCAGAAGACGAGATGGCCGAGAAAAGTGAGATGAAAAAAGTGTATTATGACCCGCATCACCCAGGTAGTTTCGGAGGAGTAAATAGACTTCGACGCGCTTTAGAAGATGAAACTGGTAAAAAAGTTGATATCCGCAAGGTGCAGAATTTTTTATCCGAGCAGGACGCCTATACTCTGCACAAGCCGGCGCGAGTAAGATTTAAGAGAAATAGAGTGTTTGTGACCAAACCCCTGAAGCAGCTTCAGGCCGACCTGTGCGACATGAGACAGCTGTCTGAATACAACGACGGATTCAATTATTTATTAACCGTCATAGACGTATTTTCAAAAAAGGCTTACGCCCGCCCCCTGAAAAAGAAGACGGGTTCTGAAGTGACTGAAGCTTTCGAATCTGTGTTGAGAGAGAGTGAAATACCGGAAAATTTACAGACCGATGCGGGAAAAGAGTTTTTCAACAAGAGTTTTCAAGCTCTGATGAAAAATCACAGCATCTCCCATTTTGCTACCGCCAGCGACCTAAAGGCCTCGGTGGTGGAGAGATTTAACCGCACTCTGAAAACGAGGATGTGGAGATATTTCACCGCGCACAATACCAGACGCTATCTGGAGGTGTTGCCCGACCTGTTAGAAGGATATAACCGCAGTTATCACAGCAGCATTAAAATGGCACCTGCCGAGGTGCGCCCCGAGAACGCGGATCAGGTGTTTCGCAACTTGTATGGAAACACAGCCGCCCGTCCTAAAATAAAGTTGAAATTTAAGAAGGCGGATCTGGTGAGGATATCCAAATTGAGAGGAGTATTTGATAAAAAATACGAACAGAGTTTCACGGACGAAATCTTTACTGTGATCAGGGTCCTTCACCGATCGCCACCGGTGTATAAATTACAAGATTATGACGGGGACCCCATTGATGGGTCGTTTTATGAGCCCGAGCTGCAGAAAGTGAAACTGACCGAGGACAAAGCGTTTCATGTGGAGAAGATTTTAAAGCGGCGCACAGTCAGAGGGGAAAAACAGGTTTTTGTCAAGTGGAAAAACTGGCCGGATAAATTCAACAGCTGGGTGAAAGCCTCGGAAGTGGTAGGAGTATAAAAAAAGAGACCCCTCGCATCATTCGGCTCATTTTTTAAAATTCATCATGCAGTCCGAAGGGTTTTACGTGACCCTGCCTTCCAACGCCAGCAAGGGCTTATTTAAAGATAACGCCAGCGGCTGCTACACGGTGGATCTGGCCAAACCCCTCGAGCTGACCGGAGAATGGAGCGTGGGCTTATGCGAATTCATTTATCCGCGCACATGGTACAATCTACCGCCGGACGCCTCCTACTTGGAGCTGATGCGGACGACGGAGGAAGATCAGCCCCTGGTGATTTTAAAATTCGGCAGGGGAGGTCATTACGGACGCGTTAAAGATCTATTGGATCACCTGGTGCCAGCGATCCAAAAGTACGACCCGTCCTTCGAGGCTTCATTCAACAACGTCACCAAACGTCTGGATATCAAAGGAGTCGGGAGCCATAAAATAAAGGTCTTCCCTCCTCTGGCTTACATGCTGGGATTGAAAACGAACGAGTGGTGGACTCTGTCAAAGCGCTCTACTCCGTATCCGTGCGATATGAACGCGGGCGTATATAACCTGTTTCTCTACACCGACATCGTTCAGTACCAGCCGGTCGGTGACAGTTACTCACCGTTGCTCAGCGTCCTTAACGTGAAAGGCGATTACGGAGACGTGATCAGCATCAGACATAATACGGTCCATTACTTACGCGTTTCTAAAAAATACATTAAAACCATACGCGTAGAAATTAAAACGGACCGCGACAGATTCGTGGATTTTGTTTACGGGAAAACGATAGTCAAGCTGCACTTTAAACCGGCTTGACAATGGCTGCGCGTCTTCCGCAGGACCCCCACCGTTTTGTGAGGTATTATGAGGGGCAGGTGGGAGGTTCCCTTCCGGGTTTTTACGGAGCGCCCGTGATGTACGGCAGAGGGATAGGATCCATCTTCTCCAGACTGTTTCGTTTCGTGTCTCCTCTCTTCAAATCCGGGTTCGCCGTAGCTAAACCTCACCTGAAAACGGCCGCAACCAATATCGCTACAGACGCTGTGAAAAGAGTGATGGGTAAGCTGACAGAGCCTCGCCAGGAGGGGGCGGGGGGTATGATGGTCCTCTCCCGCAGGAAGAGGAAACGCCCTCCGGGCGAGCGGATTAAAAATAAAAGCGTCGGAGTAAAAAGTAAATCAGTCAAGGCTGGCAGCGGGAAGAGAAGGAAGCCCCAGAGGAGCTCTGACATATTTTAGAAGAAAATAAATAAATAAATAAAAAATGTCTCTCTTACACAAGAAATCTGCCGAATGCACCCTTGCCGAACTGGATCTATTTTCGGCTCCCATGACCCAGCTATCCATAGAGGATAAAAAATATCAAGAATGTCAGCCCCTCTCTGCTTTGAACGACAACTCACCCATTGAATTTTTCATCCCCGGAGACGGGGAAAAGTATCTCGATCTGAACGACACCATGCTCCATCTGAGAGTGAAAATTACGGAAAGGGACGGGAGCAACATCCCACCCGACGCGGGGGTAGCCCTCATCAATTATCCTCTCAACACAATTTTCAGTCAGTGCGACGTTATTCTGGGGGATCGATTGATTTCGCAGTCCAGCGCCACCCATCCTTACAGGGCCATGATCGAGACGCTGCTCAACTTTTCAGAAGACACTCTAAAGAGTCAATTCAGCGCCGGTCTGTTTTACAAAGACACTGCCGGAGACATGGATTCTATAGTTATAAGCAACGGGCCGAACAGAGGGATAAAACAGAGAGCCGTTTTCACGGCCGAGTCGCGAGAAGTGGACCTGCTGGGTCCCCTCCACGCAGATATTTTCTTCTGCGAGAGGCTCCTGCTGAACTCTGTGGATTTGAGAATTAAATTGATACGCAACAGCGATGCCTTCAGTCTGATGGGAACTCGGGATTCGCAGTTTGCTCTGAAAATAACTTCGGCCTCTCTGTTTGTTAAAAAGGTCACTGTCTCGCCGGCCGTCAGGCTGGGGCACGCCGCGGCCCTGATGAAAGGAAACGCCCTCTATCCTCTTTCGCGCGTTTCTGTGAAAACCTACTCCATCCCTGAAAATTCCAGGATCTGCAACCAAGAGAATCTCTTTCTGGGAGCCATGCCAAAATACGTGGTCCTGGGCATGGTTCATCACGACGCCTTCACCGGGAGGAGGGATCTGTCGCCTTTCAACTTTAGACACAACGATGTAGAGTATCTGGCGTTGTGTCAGGACGGCAGGCAGGTGCCCGCCAAAGCTTTCCAGCCACAGTTTGACCGCGGAAATTCGGTCAGGGAGTTTTATCACATGTTTTCCGCCACGGGGAGACACCTCAAAGATTTACCTCTGAGCATCGATCGCCGGGAATTTAACGAAGGGTACGCCCTTTTTGCCTTTAATCTGGAACCCAGCGAGGATGCTGACGCCCTGTCTCCCGTCTCCAACGGGAATTTGAGGCTGGAGATGAGATTCAGAGTTCCTCTACCTCAAACCACAACTCTCATAGTGTACGCCTGCTACGATTCAATTCTGGAGATTGACTCTAAAAGACAGGTGCTGGTGGATTATTACTAAAATATACACACATGGATAACCTTCAGCTGGAGCACATTCTACATCGCGCCTTGGGAGACGTTTTCTGCGGTGTTTGGGCCTCGGACCAGCTGGCCTTTTTGAGGCGCGACTTTAAACCCCCCGCCTACTTTATAGTAAACACTCACCCCTCGCACTTGAGGGGAGAACACTGGCTGGCTCTGACTCTGGAAAAGGACGGCTCCTCCACTTTTTTTGACTCTTACGGATTCCCTCCCGACTTTGCTCACTATCCCTCGGTCATCTCAGAGTTTCTGGAAGACCGCTCTGACAAAATACTCTATCACAATCGTCAACTTCAGCACCCTATGTCTGTCGTTTGCGGGCAACATTGCATTTTTTATCTATGTCACAAGGCTCAGGGGTTATCCGTCGGTAAAATACTTTCTCTGTACTATAACGATGTGTTTAAAAATGATGATATGGTGTCTGACTTTCTGAAAGGACGCTGCCCCGCTCGCTCTCGCAGAGGTCATCACGTGGCGTGCTCCTTACAAAAGTTTAAAGATGTGTGTATCGAATAAAGAAACGTAAACAAAAAAAAAGTTTGTTGCAGCGTTTTTTTTAATTTCATTTGTAAACAAAAAAAAAACAATTGATTTTTACATAGAGGTCCAGGTCGGGGAAAGCGTTATTTTGACCCGAGAAGGTTTTCTCCCCCTTCGCGCAGGTGTCTGTCCTCCCTCCTCCTCCTCCTCCTCCTCCACAGATTTAAGACGCGCATACTGGTCGCGAGCTCTACGGTTATGTATTGAGGATGAGGGTATGTTTGTTTCGACCAAAGTAGTTAAAAACGCGTTCCATCCTTTCGGTCGCGTTTGGTTTTTACTTTTAAAAGAGAGGGAGAGGTTTTTAAATAGATCGATCATGTGCGAACCCCGCACCGCATCCCCCTTGTAAACAAATTCACCCCTCTTTGTCCATCCTCCTCCACCCTCAGCTAATTTCTGCATAATGTAGCGGGCGTTTTTGCGATCTCGAGGGGGTAAGGATTTTAATACTTCTTCCATCATTTCATCATCCTCCTCTCTGGGCCGCTGCACTTGTTGCTGCACCTGCTGATGCACCTGCTGCTGTTGCACCTGCTGCTGTTGCACCTGCTGCTGTTGCACCTGCTGCTGCGCCTCCTCTGGCGGGAGGTGGAAAGTCACCCTACTCTCCTCGTCCCGGTCCTGTTTAGAGAGTGTGAGATATCTCCGCAGCAGAGACTCGTATCTTTTGATTTTTTCATACAAATTTAGCCGCGGATCCTCCAGTATGGCTTTCATCTTTTCGTCCAAATCGTCTTTGGCAGTTTCTCTGACGGTAGGCTCGGTGGGTCGGGTCAGTTTTTTCAGCTCGTGAGAGGGAACGAGAATCATTTTTTTAAACATCTCAGCGTTTTTGAAATATTCCTCCCAGCAGGTTCCCCAGAATGGGTACGGCTGCGGACAACAGAGGGAAAAGAAACCCTCCCGTTTGTTTCTTTAAAACTTGACGCTTACGGTTTAAACTCGTTTTCTTGTCGGCCAGCAGCCTGATGATCTTTTTCTGACGCTTCAGTTTTTGGTATTGAGGAGCGGAAAGAGGTATGTTTCCCTTTAAAAGATTTAAAGCTATCTCGCACAGCGCTTGGAGGAAATCCGGGGAGCTGTGAGCGAGAATGTCTTTGCGTTTCTGCGGCGACGCGTGGTACAGAGCTTGCAGTAAGACTGCGTTTCTTTTTATACGCTGAGACATGGCTACTTGGGTTTAGGCAGGTAAATGACGGGGTACTGCCCCGGAAGCAGACCGGCGCGCACTCTGTAGCGTTCTGGGCACGAAGGAGTGAGATCGAGGATTAAATACCCGTGGGGCTCCTCGGTGGCGTCTTTGAAACTGTCTGAGAAAAATGTTTTTTGCGAAGGGAAAATCTGACGGGCCAAAATCTCAATCTGCAGCTTGTCTCTGGGGTTTTTAAACAACACCATATAATTGGAGTTTAAGCTGATGGTGCGGCTGTATTTACCTTGATGGAAAACGTTCTGGGTCAGCATCATAACCGAGACGTTTTTATGGTGGCGGTATTGAGTGAAAATTTTAACCACTTCCTGGTGATCCGAGGCCTGAAAGATGACGTCATCCAGCACCACCAGAACGTCTCGGAAATCTTCAAAAGAATCAGGCAGCCCTTCGATAAATTTAATGTTTTTATTGGTCTTTGAAAGCTCCTCATACATGGGTTGAAAAGAAGTATAAATCCACACAATATTCGCGGGCACAGTATCCATGACGCGTTCACAGTTTTCCAAAACACACTTTACAAAATGAGTTTTCCCACACCCGCTAGGACCCACAACTAGACAGGAAAAAGGCACTTTCAGTCTGTGATCAAAATCAGTTTCCTCCATTCTTTTTTTTTAGAAGAAAACAAAAACACTAGTACCCGAAAGGCAGAGTTGTACCGTCTGGAAAGAGACGTCTCTTGTCGTAAACCACGCGAAACTTTTTCTGAAATGTTCTGTTTTTGAGCACAAAGCCTCTCTTATCCCTCTGAATTCCGTTCTGAGGGGTCTGGAGCTCCGCCTCTTTCATACCAGAAAGGTAACTTTCCACCAACCCGCTCATACTGTCGAAATTGACACGTTCGCAACATTCTCTCGTCTGCGTTATTCCTTTCATTTTTACCACCATTTTCTTTTTGTTTCTGGTCCGGTAGGCGTAACTCTTTGGACCCGCGGAGACAAATTCCTGGATGGTGTCCCCGTCTAATTCGTCCGTGAGATCCCCTAGATAGTTACCCAGCTCTAAAGGTTCCTCCCCCTCTTTCACTACGTAGATCAGAGAGTCGGTGTCGGTGTACAGAACGCTGCGCTGCAATTTTTCTAAATACTCGTAGAGTTTTAGGCGGGCGTAGGCTGTAGTGAAAGCGGCGATAAAAACGTTATTGGTAGCGCCGGGAGGTATCACGCACTGCTCGTTATAGCTCCACTGAATTAAAGCCACTTCCTGTTTTTTGGTCTTTAAAAAAGAGACGTGTTTAAAGACGTACTGTCCTGAAAAGACGTAGTTAAAAAACTGACTCGGCTTTCTGACCAGAGCGGTCTGAGTCATGTTGGCTCTCTGAGCAAACTTTCCCCAGAAACTGTTGAGACACAATTTCGAAACTTGTCTTTTGGCCGGATTCACCTCTATTTTTGACGGGTCTAAACGTATGCCCTGATGCCTGTGGTACTCTTCCACGTATTTGTTCCTCTCATCCTCGTCGCGAGCTTCCGGAGGATAACCGGAGGCTTCCTGTTTGCCTTTGAGAAAAGTGTTAATATAGCCGGCGAAAATATCGCTGCTGCTACTATCAAAGTGCCAGACCTCTGTGATTTTAACCACTCTGTAACCTATTTCTAAGGCTTTGTTAAACTCGACGGTGACCCAGACCCCGGTGAGAGCTCTAGCCTCGTCGTCGTGAAGGCACGGACCGCTTTGTTGATTGGTCTCGGCGCAGGTGCGACAGAGGGAGAATATTAATTTACCTCCGGGGGTTTTGTACGGTAGAACGGGGAAATAGAGCCCTCGCGGCGGGTAAACGGTGGCTCTGATCAGCCCGAAATAACTGCGAGGGTCTGCAAAATTCTCTCTGATGATTTGGGGGTGATGCAGAGGGTAAGCGCGCTTGGCGTTGACGTAAGGGTACAGGGATGTGACGTCTACGTAATACACATTTTCTCCTGGCGAGGCGCTGTAACGCAGCCTCAAGGCCGAAGTGCGGCCTCCGTAAAGTCCCGAGCGAGGAGACAGAGGTTCCGGGACTTCGTAGCTCCGCATAAAATTTATAACCTCCTCGTTCGATTTTTTCATCTCGTTCCATTCGTGCTCCCACAGAGTGACCGTGCGGACTCTGTAAACGTTTCTCAGCTCCCGGAGCCTCGCCTCGGCAGAGGCTTGCAGGTCCCCGTAAGGAGCGCGGGTCAAAGGGCAGATTTCCTCAGGCCTGTAGCATTTTGGACAGCCGTGATAAAAGCATCCCAGAAATTCCCACACCCACTTTTCCCCGTTAATCAGCGCGTATCCGTCGACAAAGTACGGGCCTATTTTTTTCTCTCCGCCGGTTGTGAGAGCGTGTTGAACGGGAATTTTCTGAGAGTGAGCTACCCACTCCAGCCACTGAATGGACGCGTGCGAATAGGCTTTGAACCTGCGCCCGTAGTTGTCGGGCGAGGGGATAGCCAGACTGTTTTCGGGTAGGAAATTGGTGAGAAACACTTTCATGCAGGCTGAAGCTATAGTGACGCAGCTGAAAGGGTCTACTTTAGTTTCGCCTATAAACCCGTCTCTGAACTTTACGCACGCCTCTCTCAGAATATTAACGTCGTTTCGGCAGTAATACAGGGATTCTTTTTCAAAGTTAAACACTCCCCGGGAGGCCTCGCAGTGCCATCGCAAAAACTCTGCCCTTTCGGCTGGTGACATGCGCTCCACCCCGTAATCTGAAGGAGGAGGGTACGGACCCGAGTATTTTAAGCGGTCCCGCGAGCTGAATTTGTGAGGAAAAAATCCCTTGGATTTGTCCTCGAAGCCTAAAGCTTTGGGCATAGCGCTGAGACGCATGGTGAGAAAAGAAAGCGAGTCTATGAATTTGAGAAGGAAATCGGATTCTGTGAAACATATAATTTTACTGCCTTGCATGATGAGAGAGGGCGTCATCCCACCCCCCACCAGGTGACTTAGAATTAAATAGCTGTCAAACCCTTTCGCGTTGTGCGCAACGAACGTGGTCTCTCTATATTTTTTCCTTCTGTATCTTTGGAGAAACTTTTCAACACAGTCTACACCGTAAGCGTGCCACTCTTCTCCTTCTAGAGATTTTGTGCACACTAGGTAAGGGACGTGCGCCCCCTCCCTGTCTGGGAAGGTTTCAAAGTCATAAAAGATTATGGAAGCGTTATCAGAGTTTTCATGTTTCAAAGGTTGGATGTAACACAGGTGTTGATCGTCGTCGTCGGGAGGAAGCTCCGCGCGACAGATTTTACATCTGGCGGCTGTGCACCTGTGCATTCCGCGACGGGAGAGGTGCTTGCAGTCCGGACATTTATACAATTGTTGACAAACGCTGAGGTCTGAACCGGAGTGAATTCTAGGTTGTTTGTGCTTTAAATAACACGCACGTGTGCGACATGATCTGTTACAATCCGTACAGATTACAGAGTCCAGAAAGTGAGAGGGGCATGCGGGGTCAAAACAGAGGTTGCAGCGGTTTTGGCAAAAGTGTTCTTCTCTTTTATAATACCCGCGGTGACATTCGTCGCAAATGTACTGAATTCCTAAAAATGTTTTTAGATTTTTTATCCCGTAATAGTGATGGTGGAATAAGAATAAGTACAGCGGGTGAGGCGTGTTCGGGTAGTCTGTTTCGATTAATGAAAGAGTTCTGTCCTCGGGCGGGCGGTAAAACACGACGATTTTACGTTTTAGTATTTGTTCGAATTTACCTATGTCTGTGAGAGTTACCTGAGTGCGATCGCTCAACCCCGCTAAACGCTGCAGCTCTCTGCCGCGTTCCAGGGCCTGTTTATCTGTGAAATGAGGTTGAGTGAGGTGAATCAGGTTGATGGCAAAACACAGATTATCGTTTTTGTTTTTTACCACGTACAGACAGCGTCGCTTTTTGACTAGAATTTCATCGTCTAACATTTTGTGAATCTTTTTACGCGGGTCATTACTGCCACCGCCTCTAGGATTTCTAATTACTTGCACAACAATTTCTAGGGGAGAGCCTGCGACGATCGCTCCGTTTGATTGTATCAGCCTGGCTAGCAGGTCCTCAAAAACCGGTACAATGTTTTCAGCGCTTTCGTCATCGACGTTAAAAACAGAGTGATTTCGCGCGTGCTCGCTGATGATCTCCAGTTGAACCCGGTCGTTACGACTAACTTCCGGTCTGACCCTATCCGCTAGATCTACAAAATTATCCCTGACGTTGAGGTAAAATTGAGCGAGGTCGCTCGCTTCATCCGGAGAGGGAATGTTAAATACTCGCCTTATTTCGAAATTATTAAAATGTTCGCGGCGAGTCACCGCATCGTTCTGTACCCGAGATCCTCCTCCTCCTTGTTGATGCTCCGCAGGCCGGTCCTCCTCCTCCTCCTCCCTGGGCTGCTGTTGATGATGCTGCTCCACCTGCTGCTGCACCTGCCCCTGCTGCCGGTCGTAGAGCTGAAGAGCATTTTCTATCGGCTGCAGAGGGTCAAAGTTCAGTAGACCGGCAAGCCGTTCGTTTTCAATGTTTTGAAGGAGGACCTGCAATGCGTTTTCTAAAGGTTGTAGAGGGTCGTTTGGTGGTGGTGGGGCTATATTGTTTTCTAACGGTGGGGCTAAATGTTCATGGTTTCTGTTTAATTCTGCCACGGCTTCCAACAAAGCCTCAGGAATGCTGTGTTCTTCCGACATGATTTTCTTTATTTCTTAATTCACAGACTTTTACATGCTTTTACTTTACAGGTCCTTGTGTCTGTATATCGATGCAAATGTGCGAACTGTTGCGACGTACATGAAAGCGAGTTTTTCAAGGATTCTCTTCTTATGAAGCATCCGTCGAGCTGTAAGAAAAGACGGACAGAATGTATTTTTTAAACCTTACATTTTTTATAGAGCAGAGAAGTTTAATAGGTTCGATTCATCCCCCCGTCAATTACCTCTCAGTCTTCCGAGAGGAGCTCTCACTCTCCTGATAGGAGCCGATCTGGACGGTTCCTCCTCAACCTGATTTTCTTCCGTCTGATTTTCTGTATCGGTCTCTGTCGGGGAAAATAAAACAGAAGAGATTTAAGAAAACAATCTCATCCTTCCTATTTTTTTGAGAATGAAAAAAAAACGTTTTATTTACCTCGCTCCTCCGCCCGATTGTCTGTAGCGGCGGGGGATTGGTTAGGTAAATCCGCAATCTCGGCTGCCGAGAAATAAAACAGAAGAGATTTAAGAAAACAACCTCCTCCTCCCTATTTTTCGAGAATGAAAAAACTTTTTATTTACCTCGCTCCTCCGCGCGATTGTCTGTAGCGGAGGGGGCTTGAATAGGTATATCCGCAATCTCGGCTGCCGAGAAATAAAACAAAAAAGAGAAAGATTTAATAAATAAAAAACTTTCTAGCACGCTTTATACCACTCCAAGTCGGGAGGGGCGGTATAGCACACTCTGATTACTCCGCCACATCCTGATATTTATCGAAATGACGGATATTGCATCATATTGTTTACCTTTTGGTTTAAAAGGTATTTTCCTGCAGTTCTCCCGGTATGCGTTGACGAAAATAACGTCGTCGTCGTCTTCTTCTTCTTCTTCTTCTTCTTTTCGCTGCGGCGGGGTCTGTATATTCTCGGTTACCTCTGTCGAGAAATAAAGCAAAACTTTTTAAAAATCTGCTCCGGGTCGGGAGGGGCGGTATAGCACACTCGGATTACTCCGTCACATCCTGTTATTCAACAAAATGGCTGATAATGCATCATATTGTTTACCTTCGATTTTAAAACTTTTTTCTCCGCGGTTCTCCCGGTATGCGGAGACGAAAATAGTGCCGTCTTCTCTTCCACGCGGCGGCGGCGGAGGTTCTGCGGGGGATATGGCTTCTAATTCGCCGCGGAAAACGGCCGGATTTCTGCTGTTACTCACTGCATTATCGATTGTTTCTGTAAGTATCAGAGCATGGTTAAATCAAGTCTATCTAAACTTATTTAAAAAATGGTATATACTTATTTAAACGTACCGTAGTCCACTTGCGTGAAATCATTGATGTAGAAATCTAAAAGAAAGTAATCAAATTATTGACATCTCTGTTGATATATAATTTAAAGTCGTAAAGAAAAAAAAAAAAAAAAAAAAAAAAAACTTACCGGGGTGAGGTATGAACAGATCTGGCGAGATGGCCCTCTGATCGGCGTCGTTGTTTGAACGGGATGCTGACATAATATTCTCGGATTCTTCCTCGCGATTGGTAGAACTGTCACAGATAGCGACTCCCCTTCCGCTTCTTCTCTCATTTTATCCTAGTCTAGCGAAGCATCTGTTTTTCGCATCTTTCTCTTGACAATACCGGTAGTTAGAGGGGGTTTGTTTTTTTTTTGATTGCCTTCTTGCGAACGCCGTCTGTTTCTCCCCCATTCCGCAACGGTAAAATATGGCTTTGAGACGGGTATTTGTTTTACCAAATGGACAATTGCTGTCTGACCTTGTTCTTGCTGTTGACAAAACTCGGCTCATGGTCGACTCTTTCCCACAGAGGGGAATAAACTTATTCGAATATTAGCTTTTTTTCCTCGCTAAGACTAGTTTTATGGGGAGATGTAAGAAACAGGGTTACAAGCAATGATAATATCGGATGTTGACTCCTCAGCGTCATCATTTTCTATCTATTGAGAAAACTTATTGTAAAAAGTAATGAAGAAAAAAACTCCTCCTTGCCCCGCGGGGTGTGTGTGTGTGTGTGTGTGTGTGTGTGTGTGTGTGTGTGTGTGTGTGCCTTCTGTTTTCTGCAACGGTAAAATACGACTTTGAGACGGATATTTGTTTTACCAAATGGACAATTGCTGTTGACAAAACTCGGCTCATGGTTGACTCTTTCCCACAGAGGGGGGGGGGGGGGGTGCTTTAATAAACTTATTCGAATATGAGCTTTTTTTTCCACTAAGACTAGTTTTATGGGGAGATGTAAGAAACCGGGTTACAAGCAATGATAATATCGGATGTTGACTCCTCAGCGGATCAACATTTTCTATATATTGAGAAAACTTATTGTTAAAGTATTGAAGAAAAAACTCTCTACTTTGGTCTGACAAGGAGCAGGTTGCGTAAAACCTACCTCATATAGATGTTTTAATAATAATAATAATAATAATAATATTTTTTTTGGAGGGCGTGTTATAGGATATAAGCATTGAGAAAAAAAAAAAACCTGATATCTGCCGTCTCACTCCTCCTTGGCCTGCGGGGTGTGTGTGTGTGTGTGTGTGTGTGTGTGTGTGTGTGTGTGTGTGTGTGTGTGTGTGTGTGTGTGTGTGTGGGCCTTCTTGCGAACGCCGTCTGTTTTCTGCAACGGTAAAATACGGCTTTGAGACGGATATTTGTTTTGCCAAATGGACAATTGCAGTCGACAAAACTCTCATGGTTGACTCTTTCCCACAGAGGTGTGTGTGTGTGTGTGTGTGTGTGTGTGTGTGTGTGTGTGTGTGAAACAAGATCGCCTGTCGCTGGTTTGTTTTTTCAGTCTCTTGTAAAAAAAGGACTCTCAAAAGGAAAAGTAGT
Organism: Rhamphochromis sp. 'chilingali'; assembly: GCF_963969265.1. Lineage (NCBI taxonomy): Eukaryota > Metazoa > Chordata > Actinopteri > Cichliformes > Cichlidae > Rhamphochromis > Rhamphochromis sp. 'chilingali'. The sequence continues at coordinate 13,697,292 of NC_137944.1, forward strand.
ATTCACTAAGCGATATTTATTCAATTTTTTTACACATAGGCAGCCTGTAGGTTACAAGCGGATAGAAAGTTCTTCTTTTCATCACAAGCTATGGTGTATCTTAAAGGTTACAAGCGGATAGAAAGTTCTTCTTTTCATCACAGAATCATCTGCTGCATCACCGCTGTGGTTAGGGAACATGATGCAACAGGTCTGAAAATGACTAGACACTTCCGGAGTATTTCCGGTAGGGTCATAAGGTCCGGATCGATGCCTTCCATAGTAAATATGCTGTATTTGAATATATCATATTCAAAACCTTCTTCTTTGGGAGAGCAGATCTCATCGGGCACAGGACCGCTGCGGGGCTGCAGAAGGAAATCCATCTTGTGTCTGTGCCTTAGAAATTGTGATGGGACTCCTCTCTCTGCTTTTTTATTCCCCTCCAACAGATGGCGCGCTTCTGGAGGTTTCCCCCTCTCTAAAAACTTTTTTTCCCAACAACAGATGACGCGCTTCCGGGGGTTTTCCCCCTCCCTCTAAAAACTTTTTTTTTCCCCCAACAACAGATGACGCGCTTCCGGGGGTTCACCCCTCCTTTCTCGGGGTGCAATTCGTTACGGTTAGCAACAGATGGCGCGCTTCCGGGGTCCGCCCCCCTTTCTCAGGATACGATTCGTCACGCGGGGGGTTTCCCACCCCCCTTTCTCCGGATACGATTCGTCACGCTGGGGGTTTCCCACGGAGGGGAGGGGCGGGGGGTCAAAAGGTCGTGATTAGGGCCATCAATCACTTCGGATCAAATTTTGTCATAAGCTGTATGGGATTAACTCTCTCATATGTGTAGCAAAGGTGATTTGCTGTCATAGCGGCGCACTTCAAATTAAATTTTAAATTAAATAACATTTGAATTGAAAGAGATGACGAAGAACGGAGTAAAGTACTCGCTGGAACACAGCATAAGCAAACCTAATTCTAGTCCGCTGAGTTCTCCCTGTCTGTGCACGGCAAACTCAGATGGCACTCAACGCTTCCTCACAAGTGAACGCAGACAGTAGCTGTGTCCTAAAACGTAGGCTGCATCCTTCGGAGGCCGCATTTGAAGGCCGATTACGTCACAGCTAGGCGACGAAGGCTGTCCAAATTCGTCGACTCTTTCAAATGCAGCCAACAAATGCGTCCTTCATTTCCCCGAATTTGAAGGATCGGTCAGGTGTGGCCCACCATATCCCAGAATTCATAGCACGGCCCAGCCAATTCCAATTCCCAACAATGGCGGCTGCTATTAAGTTTTAATATTACTCTTATTAATCTTTCTGGGTCACAAAATAAACTTTTAACATACTTTCAGGCGAGAAAGTAGCCATGTAAACTTCAAATATCTGCTTGGTTTATTAAGACATTGCATATTTGCAAAAATGCTCCGATATTTTCGGAGACGTCTGTTACCCACCCGCTCGATAGCTAGCCGGGGGGGTTCAATGGTCACTCGACCCGGCGAGAGCAGCGGACTCCCGGCTTCATCGTTTTCTCAGGTTAAAGATAATATATAAGTCACTCGGATGACTTAAAAATGTAATTGTTTGGCTTTTTTCGATGTTTTATTTGTTCTGCAGTAAATCGGTTTGGCGTAGATCAAAGTTATTAGAGTAGATTAGATTAAACAAAACTTTATTAATCCCTCGGGTGGGTTTCTCTGGGATTTTCACACAGCTGAATAAACGTCAAACAAACTGTGAGACGGTCAAGAATTTACGCCAGTGTCCTGTTATATTTTAGATAGCAAAGAGCAGACGGCCGAGTTTATTAAACTCCACAGAGACAGCGGTGACGCAAATCTGAAGGCTAGACTGTCGCATTTCACAACCTCGCACTTCCGGCCTTTTCGGTCTTCGAAGGACCTGGCCCACGTAGACCGCGCAGGCCGGGTCCTCCAAAGGATTCGGCCTACGTTTTGGGACACAGCTAGTGTCTGTTTTTTTTCTGATACCTCACGCTGAGGACTGTATAGACAGCATCAGCTCAGCAACAGATGTCAGTAAGTTAGACCTCCTTACAGGTTACTGCCAAATCCTGCTTGCTGAAATAGCTTTTGAAGTCTCAGCATTTGTTACGCCTGATCACTTTTTGCAGTGTACTGTGATGGTCTTTTGAGATGAAAAATGCACCTGTGACCTTTCAAAGGCTAATGACCACCGTCCTGGGTAATGTTTCAAACTGCAATATTTATCTAGTTGATGTGGTTATTTATTTTCCCCATTGGGCATAGCACATTGCAACAATGAATCTTTTTTTTTTTTGAAGCAGAAGCTTCTCTGACACTAAACTTGGCAACATGTGAGTTTGGCAAGGCCACTGTCACCTAACTTTTGAAGGAACCTTTATGACCAGATTCATCCTGTTGAGGCTAAGGTTTCTGCCATTGTCGACCTTTCCTGTACCTACCTCCAGAAGGGAAATAGGTACATTCCTTGGGATGGCTAGATACTACAGTGCTTTCTATAGAAAATCTCCCAAGTAAAGGCACCTCTAACTAGGTTGTGCAGCCCAATGTAGCTATTTGTCTGGAGCAGTGAATGGCAATGTGCTGTTGCTATTCCAGATTTTTCCAAGCCTTTCCATACTCTTGTCATTTTTTTTATACATACAGTTTTGCTTCAGCTTTTTTGTATGTTATAACCCGCTCTTCTCTGTGGCTGGCAAGGACCAATAACAGCACAAACAAGAGTACCACACAGACCGATTGTTTGTGACACTGCCTCTTATAACCAACAACAACTTATAGACAACATCTGCAAAGTTGCCTGTAGTCTGTGTGCAAGGCCACTGTAAAACCATCATGCTTCTCCTTTAGCCATAAGATGGAATGACGAACTGTCCAGCCCTGTGTCAGCAAGGATAAGCTGCACTTCCGCCTTCATGAAATTTTGCACATGTGTCAGGTCTGGTGAAAATTTATGCATTTTTGGGTCTTAAACATGGGCGGTTCAACATGATTCTACAGCGCCACCTACAATCGCTTTATTGAAGTACTAGTAGCAACATGAAGTAAGCATTAGGTGATAATCATCATCACTTCATCTACATGAAACTTTCATTAGTGGTTTATCAAATTACGTGCAGCAGCAAGACTTTTAGTTGGTGGACACTCTTTATCGCCACCTAGTGTTCACAGGTGATCAGCGGTAAATTTATACAACACCCAAATAGCATCCCAGGCTTAATTCATTCATGTTACCGCGTAAAACGTCTCACCTTCAGCACACCTGGATGTTCACTGAGGTGCAAGGGCCATACTGTTGCTGCTTTAATTTAACTTGAGACTATTCAGTTGATTAATGAGTAATATAGGGCAGAGCATTTCTGATGCATGGCATATCAAGGGACTAGATGCATCTGCTGCATTAATTGTCATCACTCTTCCTTTAAAAAAAATTCCATTTACAATTCCCACCCCAATGTTTAGAATAATTTGATATACATAGGATATATTGTTTAAAATAGTAACAATGGCATCTCATCCACTGGTTTAGGGTGTGCATGTGATCTACTATATGTGTCAGCCCTGGGCTGTGTGCCAGATAAGTGTCCGTCCTCAGCGGGAGCCTCTGGTTTATAGTACAAAGCAGCATGCAAGGATCAGCATTAAGACATCATCTGCTAGAAAGAGGATGTGCAACCTGCAATACCTTTGCTTTGCCAAAAGCGTTAAAAAGCAGAATAATAGGAAGATAAAAGATAGAGGCATATAAAGAAACTGCCATAATTGTGTAATGAATCAGTGGTTTACAGCAGGGAGATGAACTCACAGGGAATAGCGAATGAATACTAAGTCTTTCTAAATGAAACTTTGCAATACTTTTGACCCTCAAGTCCTGGTCAACACAGCAAGAGACTGATTCCACTTTCATTTTAGCATGTCTTCGTCAATATATATATAGTGTGTGTGTGTGTGTTCCTGTCTAGCTATCTTTGTGAGGACCAAAATCTGCATTCTACTATACTTGTGAGAACCAACAGTCACTTGTGAGGACACACAACCCGGTCCTCACAAATTTGAAGGCATTTAAAGGCATTTTTGAGGCTCAAAATGTGGTTTTAGTGTCAGGGTTATAATTAGGTTATGGTTAGGTTTAGGGTAAGGATTAGGGTTAGGCATTCATTTTTAATGGTTAGGGTTAGAGTAAGGGGCTAGGGAAAGCATTATGTCAATGAAGGTCCTCACTAAGATAGCTGAAGGAGGTTGTGTGTGTGTGTGTTGTCAGGAGGGAGCTGTTAAATATTTAACATTATCTTCAAAACTATGTCCACCTTTACACAGCAGAATGCCCAAAGAAACCCACATCACATCGAGGTCGTGAAGCATGCCTCTCATTAAACTAGCACTTAGTCCTTTTCCGCTGAAGACACCCCATGAGTCGTTATAATAACGCACTCCAATGTAATATAAACTGAACAGCTACCAGGAGACAGCGCGATACAGGGAAGTCAAAAAGGTCTGCGTTTATTCAGGCAATTCACCGAGCGCTATGGCGCTTTATAGCATGCAGCACTTTGAGCTTCATCTGAACTTAGAAAACATGGGTCGGCTGGGAGAAGAGGAGTTGCTTAAAGCCTTAAACAAATTTATTTTCTTGGAAAATACTTACTACAAGCAGAAAAATTCAAACCCTTGCACTAGAAAAAACTTCATTTACTTCATTTATTTTAAATGTTTTGGGTTTTTTTTTTTCATTTGGGAAAGTTTAGATGATGAAAATAAAAAACATGATGTGATGCATTCTTTCATCCCTTAAAACTGCTTACAAGACAATCTAACTTTTTCTCAGTGGTCCGAAGCAGAAGCTTAGCGGTTTTGAATAGTTGCCAGAGAAAAGAAAACAGCCTTTTATATACTTACATTTAATAGCGGTGACAGCTCCACCACCACCATGGGCTCACTGGGTTGTGGTTCCGGTCGTATTGTCACGGTCAGGATTTTGGAGTTGATCACTGCAGGTGGACTGTAAAGACATTCGTTTTTTTATTTTTATCTTTTTTGTTTTTTAGACAAGTGTTGGTGTACATTTAAGATGGAGCTGAATGGGCTCTATGACTTTGGAGAAAGACCAAAAATAATACATACAAATACCAACAAATAACAAAAGCAAACTAGTAGGAGGTGAGGAAATCTAAAAGAGAGAAGAAAGAGAGCGCCTGACTAAAAACAGAATACTGCACCCATTAACATTCAGCATGGCTACAGAGTGAAAAGGGTTTTAACAGATCCAGCTAATCCACAACCAAGAGCAGTGACCTGAATAAAAGGGCCCGGGGCCAGCACAAACACCATATCACAATGGCCTTTTTCACAACCTCCTGATTTCTTCTAACTTTTATTACTGCATGTTCTATGCAAGTTTTGGGACCCATTAGGCCCACACCCAATCCAAGCTCAGTGTACACTTCCAAAAATATACTGACAACTCAAAGGAAGGGGGAAACATCTAGGGAAGTGTGCTTTTTGATAAGTGTGGTAAGCAGGCGCAAGGACACAAGAGAAGCAGCAGAGTTGTAAAAGGGAAGAAAAGACATATGGAGAACTGGAAGTTCGAAAGAAGGGAAGGAAAAAATAGAAAATGCACAGAAATAAAGAGAGACTGTTGTAAGAATGAAGAGACCACGAGAGAGATTAAAAAGTCAGACAAAGCGCAAGAAAAAAATGAGTTACAGAAAGGTAAAAGAAAGGACAGCGAAAAGATAAGAATGAAATGTGGTTTTAAATCCTCAATAACAATAAAGAATAATTAAGTACTCACGTCGCTGGAGGTAAAATGATGGCAAGTGTCCTGTACAAGATGGCTCCAATGACATAGTACATTGTAGATTCTGTTTCGGCTTCTTGCTCTGAAAGAAAAGAAAATCAGTACGTTTTAATACCTTCAAAATAAACTCCAAATCTTTCAGCCCATCGGCCGGTTTATCCCATATCCCCCTTGTTATCTTGTTCAAAGGCTCTTGTTGCTGAAAACTACAATGCAATGAAATTTTCACAACAACAAAAACAGCTTGAGGCAAATGGAAAATATTTCATATCTAACATTTTATTTCAACCCCCCCAAAAAAAAAAAAGTCAAACAGCTCTAGACTAGAATCTGCTAAAACTCATCAATGGCTATACACTGATGCTAGGAGCACAATGAAAATGACATGGAAACTTGTGACAAGTTCAAGACGCAACTTTGGGCTGTGGTGCGTAAATGCTCTGTATGATTTATTGCTGCCCTTGCTAATCAGTGTCAGAAATACAAGTAACAGTATGTACAGGCCAAAGTTGTTAGGACACCACTGGCCACTCTCTCGCGATTTCTGAGAATAGAAGTTGTAGACTAGTGACAGGGAAAGTAAAGAGAGCAGTTCTAACCTGTAGAGCTAACCAGCTTCTGCAGTACTTTGATGTAAAAACTAATTTTAAAAATGGCCGTATGTTGGCTTTGTTGGGATAAACTGAAATATAAATCAGTAACTGAAGTCATGTGTAACCATATTCTGCACTGGGGTATTGAGCCTACCAAGGAAGAAACCAATGCTACTGCTACTAGCACTGCTAAGGTTAGATAACTCTGCAAAATATAATAAAAAAAACCTATGAATTTGCAATGTCATACAACGCACAGTGTTGCAAATTTCAGCAACATTTAAAACACGCTTGAATTAATCAAGAACGTAATTAACAGTTTCATGTATCTCCTAAAATACAGATATAATATATGCTTGGCTAATATTTAACATTGCGCATTTAAAGTGTGCGCAGTTTGAAATGTTTTCTTTTACACTACGCTGCTGCAGGTTTGTTCTCTTGTTTAAACGCCCAGAAAATTAGTCGCTATGAACGCTCCTAATGTTTACCACTGTTTAAATATGCATGACCTATATGCATGCAGCTGTAAGAAACAAACATAACTTGATCTCCTGACATTTCATCAAAACCTGGATTGCATTCATTATTCATCTGTTTCATTCATAAACTCCTTCAGACAGGTCTGTGTTTGCCCTTCCACGTAACCGGTGAGTAGTAGTATGTATAATGTGATTGATTTAACAGTGCAGCACCTCTGGTGCATTGATAATAGACAATAGAAGATAGTGGAGAAATGAAGGATGTGGACAGGATAGCTTAAAACTAATAACCCTCTTTTCTTTAAGGATAAGCCTGATGATTTTCCATAAAGTCTGTAGTTTTACTATTTAACATAAATTAAGTTTGAGCTAAGTTGCACTGGTCAACTAAATAATTAGATTTACCTGTCTCATCAACCATCAACATTTCAGCCTAATTTAAATGTACTCCTTAAATGACACTAACATGCTCTGGTGGCTACATCAAAATAAGAAAGGTGAGAATATTGCAGCGCCTTCCCAAAGTTTCTGGCAGCTACACATTCCATATCCAGAGTAATTATGCTTCTCAGCTGAAAACGTAAGTCAGGTGCAAGACGCTGGTTTCACACTTTGTGTGGGTGGAGACACTGTGTCACTTTGTTTCCTTTGAGCAGTTATAGTAGCTCAGCATTACTGTGTATCTAGAACTGCTGAAGTATCAAAACCTCATTCCTAAAAGCAAGCCTTTTACCAACATGCACGAAACATGAGTAAAGAAAAGTCAGTGTGTCAGACAACTTCAGACACTGTCCTTGTCCCTCTCGCTTCATGTTAGTTCCAAATCCCCTTTCTTCCTATTCTCCTCCACCTCATCACACACCCCTCTTATCCATCTCTGTTGTTGTTGCTATTCTCCCATGCACTTTTCAACTTTTTCACTCTTTTCAATAGTCCTCTTTTACACCCCCTTGCCTTCCATCGCTCTATTGAGTGTTCTTTTGCCAAAAAGAGCAGGAGCTCCCAAGGAGATGTAGTGTCCCTCTGTAAATGTCACTTTGTCTCAAGTGAGAGGAGGCAGAAGGAAGCAGAAGGGGGAAAGTATGAGGGAAAGAGTTCATGCTGAGAGATGCCACTCCCTCCTTTGCCCTTTTAGGCTGAGAGAAGCAACGGAGAGGCATCAGCAGAGAGAGTGTGGGGGGGGGGGGGGGGGGAAGACAGAGAGGGCTGATGGTATCAGACACACTGGGTGACTCATCCAAAATCTGTCTGCCTGCTGCCTAAGAGGTAATACTTGGGAAGAGAGATAGCTATGCAAAGACAGACGAGAAGAGAAAGAGGAAGAGACAAAAAGATCTCAACTGTGGAAAAAAACGCAATTGTGAGACTTGCGAGGAGGCAAAAAAAACAGATCAAAGTCAGCATGAGAAAGCCTGCAAGTTTGATGGATCCTAATTGGACAGTGTCTGCCAAGGCATGCAAATGAGAAAGTCAATGTATTATGGGTAAATGGTAAATCTATGTGAGGGGGTGGCACTCCTACGCTTGAGGATGATTAATACCACAAAAGCACTCAATCACAAAACTCTAATTTCCCATGAACAGACTTTTTGTCACTCTGCCCTTGCTAAACATCTAAATGATTGGTGGTCAGCTGTAATCCAGGAAAATGGCAAACCACCAGTCACCAGCTGTGAACTTTAATATGTCATTTATCAGGAAAATATATTCTTGCAGTTGATTCTAAGCCATAACTTAGCAATTTAATCGAAGACAGAAAGCTCCTTGTCAGTTGTTTTTTTCTTTCTTCCTTAATTTTCAGTACTTTTCTGTTTTGCACACCACAACAAGTGTGGTCTCCTGCTTAAATAAACATATTGATCAGGCTCAGGCTACTTTGGTTCAGTGATGCCAATATTACCACTAACTGCCTTCTATTTAACTTCTAAGTTGCTCAATTGCTTTAAATTTTGGAAACTTCTAAACTGACCCAACTTTTCAAGACACGTGTATATGCGATTGTGAATATCCAATGCAGCTGATGGTCTTTGCCTCAGCAGCTCACTACTAATAAGTCTGCATGAATTCCCATGGCACTGATTTGCACTGATCTGGTGTATTTCCAGCTTTTAATTATAGGTGGCATGTTTTCTGCCTACTGGAAACTGTGTATGGTTTAGGTAATAAGGACACTGCCTGGATAAAGTATTTCCAGAAAGAACCACACTGAACCTTTGTGGAAAAAGGCTTTTCTGGCAATTGTGCAATGCAGTGATGAGCTACCTTGGTTCAAAGTCCCAAAAATACCCACAGGAAGCAGCTGCCTAGAATGGTTACCACTCTAATTCTGGCAAACAGTTGGCCAAGGAAAATGAGCAGAGCTAGTGTTTATTATTGGTTGGCATCACAAATTATAGCACCTTTCATACCTTTTTACATCTTTTAACTACTTTTTCTTGCCAAGCCACCATAGGCCTATTCCTGTCAATTTTCAGCTGGAACAATGACATGTTCTCTGGATGCAAATTTTTACAAGTCTGCAAAATAATTTCCTGCAGATTGAACACTGGAATCATCTATTCAACTGTGTTCCCAAGTGTATAATTACTAATTCCCACTCCAAGTTTCTGTCAACTAAGGAAAAAGACCGCAAAAAGACCACCAGTTTCCTATGACACCACCGTCTCTATGAACAGTCCTGACCTCTCTGTCTGTGTTTGTGATTTAGCCCCTTGTCTTTTTACTCTAATCTAGATGTTTAAAGTATGACTTGTGTTCATAATAATCCATGGGACCACTCGCTACAGCAATGAGTTCATTGAGCATGCCTGTAAATCCCTAATCCAGTTAGCGCAATGGCAGTTACAGGCAAGTATTTGCTTTAATTCAAACCACATACACCGATATAATTCGTGTGTGTGACCACTTGTTATTATATCTACAAAAGAGGTGGTGCGAGTACAGTTCGCAGTAAAGAGTAAAGATGCCTGCATTTATGAGAAATACAGGTATACTTTTTTAAATAAACTAAACATTTCCTAACATATCACAGTCTTTAAGAGAGTGTGGAAGTGTGTTTCTGAAGATGTCAACTCAGGTTAACAACTCAGGCGTCAGCCCCAATTGATGCTCAATGAATCACCGAATTTCCAGCTCCATCTCACACACTGAAAGGGAGAATCATGAGAAGCAAAACAGCAAAGGAGGCGGCTGTTGAGTTAAAAGTTAACAACTCATAACCATGAGCATGAACCACCAATGGTGTATTTGAAATATGAAGCCATTGCTGACTTGTATGTTTGGATCGATGTGTGTACATGGCTGCGAGACAGAGTGCGCTGCCTGTTCGTACGATGGCAAGAGAAAAAGAGACAGTGGAGAGAGAGAGACGGAGAGTGGAAGTTTGTCACCTCGAAAATCAGTGAAGAACAGTCCCAGCCTCTGCCCACTGAAGCGATTCATGAACCTATCTATTGGCTCTGCGTGCGTGCGCTGGCGTGCGCACTTACAGACACAACGGTGCCAATAGGGCTTTATGAGCATGTTTAAGCTGTCCATCTGAGATAGGCTCTCATTACAGGGTAAATGAACCAAACAAACCGATAGCAATCAACTGAGGACCTCAACTCATGAACTGCCAATGGGAAGTGGCAGAGTTCCCACAGGGCAAAGAGTACTAATAATGTCCTAACTCATAAAGCTATATGCGGTTTGGATGAAACAATTTACCAAATAGTGTATGCTAAAATGCCAATTGCATGTCCTGAATATCACAGCGTAACTGTAATGCAGCTGGTCACTTTTATGGCACAATAAGCCCTGCAAGAGACAAAACATTCAACACGACAAACAATAAGGATAATGGACAAGAAAAAAGAACAGGATTGGAGGAAAAATGGCATAAAGTAAGGAAAGTAAGTTCGAAAAACACAACATGGAGAGCAAGCAAGGCGGAAACTTTGAAAAGCAATGGCGTTAAACCGATCCAGCTTAAAACCTGCTGTTCAACCGTTGAGATATCTGAATTCACTGTTCCATAAAAATGCGCTTAATAGGCTAGTAGAAGGCTGGATGCTAGGTGGTTTAGAATTAGCACAATACATGGTGCACAATAAAGCATCAGAGGTGACGTGCCCTGAGGTTAGTATACAGGATATCTTGAGCGCCAATCAAAGGGAGTTTGTGCCATCAGTGCAAGTCAGAGGTCAGAGGAAGCTCTGCTCTCTTGGCCTGCAGTCTCTCTGAACTTTAATTTAGGTAGGGGATGGGGATGCCTGACTGAAAGTCTGCCAGTGTAATTTCCTGTGGGAAGCGACCTTTGCCTTTGTTCGTAGAGGATAGCATCTGCCTCTGTATTTCTCATTTCTACTTCAAACCATTACTATTTAACATCATTTTTCTTTCTCCTTTACAAATTTAGCTTCCATCCCATTCTGGGATCATCTATGTAGTTTCTCCTCCTTTTTTAACTCTCGCCATTTGTGTTTGCTTGAAACTGCACGAAAAAAAAATGTAGCCTCGACTAAACGCAGTCAACATTCTTGCGCTGCTCAAAGTGAATGGATTTTGAAAATTGTATGAGACTCAATGCTCTCAGGGGGAAGCAACACACTTCTTCACAGATGAAAGACTGGCATCTTCTTGAGAAGCCCTCTAGGGCCTCTTTACAGTCCAAATCCTTCTCAGCACTACCCTTTAACGCCCCTGAGAAACCTTCTGCTTCAGTGAGAAACATCTCTGAGTATGAGAATTCACATGGGGGAACCTCTACTTGCCAAGCTGATCTGACCTTAGATTATGAAACCATGAGTTGGTTCTTTTCATATATCAAAGATTTAAGAGAGTGAGCAAGAATTACAACTACAACGTATGTACTTTATAGTTAAGAATAGACTATGAAAGCCTTCCTAACCTTGTGTTTCCCATCTTTTTTATAGAAAAAAGCCAAACAAAGAAATACATATGATCTCGTGTTTATGAGCTGAAACTGGCAACCTAAAAGATTAGATCAACCCTGGTCAGTAGACAAACCACATTTCCTTTTTTTCTTACCTTCAGGTGGGATGGTGAAAACCTCTTTCGGGATGTAGAGCTTATCTTCCGCTGTTCGGGCCCAGTCCTTCATGCCCCTCCGGCCCTTCATGGGGAAGTTGATATCGCTGGAAACTGCTGACACTGGTTCTCTCTGAATGGTTACCACTGGACAAACGACAAATGAAAACAAAACCCACATGAAAACTCACTTAGGCATGACACTGGGAAAATAAACAAAGAGTGCTGGTTAAAAGACAAAAATCAGACAAAAACAATAAAGAAAACTTCACAAAAAAATACACTGTTAAAAATTGACGTGCTGGTCATGTGTTTACAGATTGAAATCAATACTTGGATACAAAAAAATCTAAATCATCGATCATGCATAGTACAAATAAAACCCTCCCAACTGAATTCTAACTGTGATGAAATACATTACTGTGCAGATGTCTTGAGCCATTTTGCTTCTACAGAGCAAGAATTTCTTGAAATACTCATTTTCAGCTCGGTCCTTTTACCTGAGCATATATAGAGGAACACTTATTTTTTGTCTGTTAAACCACTTAACACTGACCATCATTCAAAAATAAAAAGAGTATCTAACTCAAGAAATGAACCAGAGTTGTGTCTACACATAAAAGAGAACCCATTTTAAATTCTTTAGGCACTTTGCTACCAGCAGCTCATCATTTTTTCCAATTTCTGTAGCCGAATCTATGAAAAATGGCAGCAATAATACAGTTTGACTTTAATAAAATAGTACTTTTACAACCAGCAAGGTGATTCCCAAAAACCTATCTACCAAATGCTTGCCATTTCTCAGGATGAAGTGCCAAGTGTCCTAACTGGGTAAGTGGACTACAAAAGAAGAACTGACTGGCCTAAAAATACTGGCAGCCACCAATGCTACCCCTCAGCTTCCCAGTAGATACTCCTCTAGTATAAATCTAAAAAACTATAAAAGCAATTTCACAAAATATATATAAATATCTTTGAAAGTTGATGTGCTGGTCATATGTAGTTAAATTCTGAATTATTGGAATTTTTAGAAACTTTTGGAAACTTTTCTAACAATCATAGGTGATTGTCAGAAAAGTTCACGTCTGAAATTCACCTTGAGGTCACTGGGATCCAAACTCATCTGAGAGTTTTAGTAGATGCACCTATGGTATGAATGTCAAAATCAGGGGTAAAAACTATCTACAGAAAAAATTACCAGTATCTGAAAGTCATGTCCTTCAAAAATAAGAAAAGAAAATCCAGCAAAGACCTGACACAGGACCTGAGAGATACATCTGGACCTCTGGTTGATTCATCAACTATATATGTTAAGCCGCTCAAGACTTTTGTGCAGTACTGTAAGTCGTCCGGATGTTTGTGTACAAAAAATCTTTCATCTGCTCCTGTGAAGCCGTGTGATCTGACAGCAATGAGTGGGCCTTACTGAGGTTGTTGGTAACCACTAGAAAACTCTGAAAAGGCTTCTGGGCCTCTCCAATGAGGTGAATGAAATCTTCCAATATCCTCATCAGCAAAGCAGCACCGGGAGCGATCTGTGGACAGCACGATGATAGAAAGATGAACGGAAGGATGTCATAAGTACAATTATAACCCACAGCCAACCATCTTCTATGAGACACGTCTCAACCACTGATACCTTTTTACTCACTGCATTACCTCAACTACCGAATGTGTTCCTGGGCTGTAAATCCTAATCACATGGTTTATAATATTATATTTGGCTTTTTTTCTTAAAATTATTATATCCAGATGGCAAGCAAACACAATTCGCTGCAGGGGTACCACATTGGGTCCCATACAAAGCTTGCACAAAGACGCACAGGATATTGTGCATTTTTAAAACTCAAAGAAACATTAATAATAGGTAGAATCAAACCCATTTTCCATCACCACACATAAACATTTACAAAAAGATCTATTTATGACACTTGGTGATGCAGACAGTCAGTTGTGATGATAAGGAGGTGCACAGAAGCGCACACGAGGACATAAAGTACCAGACATTCACATAAATGCAGAGCCTTACCTGGTGAGCGTCCTCCCATTTTTCTAAATTTTCAATGTCCAACATGTGGCTGACAATCTGGAAGAATTTCTAGATAAAAAGAAATAAAAAAGGATGTGCTCAGTTGTTGAAGCCAGACCATCAGGCAGCTATTTCCTGGATATCAAATAACTACTGATAACCTTGCTGTGGTTAGCACTGCAGCAATACTGCCTCTTATTCTCAATCATGTCTGGTTCATTCATTTGCTGTACACAGGCATATTGTAAGTCATAAATAATAACGTCTGTGAAATGATCGACTGAGACGGGAACATTTTGCTCGCTTACAGGCACTGGAAAAAGAAAAATGCTGCTAAAAAAAAAAAATCCGCCCTGTGAGGCCATAGCAACTGTGCAGCTGTAGTTAATTGTTATGCACACCCTGTGCAGTAGAAAGTGAAGCTGCGGATGGAATAAATTTTGTTGTAAGTGACTGTGTGTGTGTGTTTGTGTGAGATTTATTTATTTATTTATGTATTTATGTCATGGTTGGTGACTTTAGAAGGCTCCGGGCGAATGCCGAGACGTTTTTCCTACCTGCACGTCGTCGGGAGCTGGGATGTAGGTTGCTCTTTTGAAGGTGTCCGTCACATTTCGCAGGATCTCCGTGGAAAAGAGAAGGTCGCCACTGTAGTAGCTCCTTCTCTGCAAGAGCTCCAGGAGACTCCGTACGATCTGAGACATGCCCTCCCCAGCCAGGGTCCTCTGACCCTTCGCGAGATGCTCTCGTAACTAAAATGCATTAAAAAAAGGAGATTTTTAGAAGTGTTTTATCCTGTCTCATGATTACAGGTAAACCCTTTGCTGTTGCACATGGTGTTACTCAAACTACGTAGCAGAAAAACAGAAATAGCACACCCGAGATTGTGTTTTTGACAAAGAAATCACAGGAATGTTTTGGATATGAGCCGACGGGGATATTTCAAGACGGGAGTATATATGTACATGGTTGGATTTTTGTCTTTTTTTTCTGTATGTGTGTGTGTGTGTGTGTTTGCTTGTGCTTAAAATAGGCAAGCAAATCGAAGCCTTGCAGCACTTTCAGACAGAAACTGGATCTCATCACTTCAGAGAAAGAGATACAAAAAGATAGTCTGTGCGTGTGAGGCAAAGAGAAAGAGAGTGAGGGAGGAAGAGAAAGAAGCTGGGGGAACAGAACATCACAGCAATCACAGAAAATTAATTACTGACTCCTGGTATTAATGAAAGGTTGGAACAGAAGCTAACAGTGCAATCAGCTCTGTCATGCACGATCCCTGACCCCCATCTCCTTCCGCCATCATCGAGGAGATGGAAAAGGTTGAAGTTCACGGAGCAGGAAAACAGTTTCACTGATGAACACATTCATTAGCTCTCTTCATTAATTGATAAGTGTGAGCACAAAGCTCTGGAAAAGCTAATTAGAGATAGCAGCGAGTCTTGGGTAAAAACACTCTGCAATTTTGAGAAAACCTTTTTTTAGGGTAGTTAAAGAGAGGTACATTAGAGATAAAAACAAAAACAAAAGAGAAGAACAGATAGAGAAGAACTTGAAAAACATGTTTCACTAAGCAGAAGAAGCAACTCGAGTGCATCTGGAAAGTATTCACAGCGCTTCACTTGTTCCACATTTTGTCATATTACAGCATTATTGCATTAAATTCATTTTGTCCCTTAAAATTCTACACACAATACCCCATAATGCCAAAGTGAAAAAAGGTTTGCTTGAAATTCTTGCAAATTTATTAGAAATAACAAACTAAAATATAACATAAGTATTCGTACCCTTTTCCCAATACTTAATAATTACAGCTTTAAGTCTTTTAGAGTATGGTGCTACAAGCCTGGCACACCATTCATTGCAGAACCTCTCAAGTTCCATCAGGTTGGATGGGGAGAATCGGCACACATCTTCAGAGATGTTCAGTTGGGTTCAAGTCCAGGCTTTGGCTGTTATCTTAGCTGTGTGCTGTCCTGTTGGAACTTGAACCTTCGTTCAAATCTGAGGTCCAGAGTGCTCTTGAACGTCTCTGTAGATTGCTTTCCCTCTACCCTCCTGAGCTACAGCCACCTCCATGGAGGTGGCTGTAGCTCAGGCGGTAGAGCAGTCATCTACTGATCAGTCATCTACTGCTGCTGGTGGTTCGATTCCTGGCTTCCCCTAGTCTGCATGCCAAATATCCTTGGGCAAGATACTAACCCCAAATTGCTCTCCCATGCATCCATCGGAGTATGAATGTGTATAAATGTCAGTTAAAAAGCACCTAGGAAAAATGTGCTTGTGCGAATGGGTGTGAATGGGTGAATGCACAAAGTTGTATAAAGCCCTTTGAGTGCTCAGAAGAGAAGAAAAGCGCTATATAAGAACCAGTCCATTTACCCTTTCTGTTCCTGGTGCTGAAAAACATCCCCACAGCATGCCACCACCACCATGCTTCACTGTAGGGATGTTATTGACGTGGTGATGAGCAGTGCCTGGTTTTCTCCAGATGTGACACTTTCAATCTTTGTTTATCAGACCAGAGCATGCACTGACATGCACTGTACAACTATGGGACGTTATACAGACACGTGTGGGCCTTTTCAAATCATGTCCAATCAACTGAATTTACCACAGATGGACTCCAGTCAAGTTGCAGAAACATTTAACAGATGATCAGTGGAAACAGGATACTCAGTTTCGAGTGTAGGGAAAAGTCTGTGAATACTTCTGAACTTTTGCTACTTTTGTTTTAGTGAATTTCCAAAAAAATTCAAGCAGAATTTTTTCACTTTGTCATTATGGGGAATTGTGCAGAATTTTGAAGTGAAAAAACGAATGTAATCCAGTCTGGAATAAGGCTGTAACATGACAAAGTGCTTTGAATACTTTCCGGATGCACTGTAACTGGCTTAAATTGGTACATCTTTTTAGCTTTTTTTTCTCTTGTCCATCATAATTATTTTTTTATCAATTGTTTGTTTTATTGTAATCATTTGACATTACTTACAGATAAATGTAAATATCTATATTCAAGTGAGACGCATCTGGCGAAGCTCGGAGGACCCCAGAAAGCAACTCCATTATTGTCCAGCATACAACGACGACTAGCAGATCCTAGAAAGAGTTGAGAGAGACGCACGTAGTTAATACAGAATGCAACAAACACCAAACATTATCTACACCACACTCTGAATATGGTATGCTTTTTCAAACTTCCAAAAACCAATATGGCCACAAAACACATAAATATGTTATTTGTATTCTGACGCCGAGAAGTAGGCCAATTCATCACACGGACAGGAGTAATACAGAGGGCGTCTGCTCAATGTATTTTAATAGCTATACGGAAATATCAGAATGCATAATTTTGCTACTAATGAAAAAGCTAAAACCCAAGGTCACCTCTATTCATGTGCTGAAGTGAAATATTATGCAGGATTGTAAAAACTACAAAATATTTTGTTTGTAGCAGTATTTGGCAATTTACACCTTCTGGTGATTTTAGGCTGGCAGGCACAAGGCAAACTAGTGAAAGCTGCCAAAGTACCTTTTGAAAAATAAATATAAACAAGTCCTTTACGCCCTCTTTTTTTGTCATTGCCATGGTAACTGAGATAAGTTAAAGAATGTTAATTTGATCTTAAATAAGACTATTATATTTAATTAAGGCTCAGCATTAGCGGACTAACTCGTTCAGACATGTTTTGCCGTCCCTAAAAAGATGTGGAAAAATGTCTTTATGCAGCAGACCTCTCGAACCACACCTGCACTCGACTTGCACGTGTCAAAGTTTATACTCCTCTTTGGCAACAATCGGGCAACTCTCAGTTTAGACTGAAATAACAGTGATATGGTTTGACTGCATTCAAATGAGACATGAGTGCTGTATAAATTAAAGGAACTTGCTGGATAACGTATGTGTTAAAAATGTTACGACTGCCTCTTTCTATCAAAACTCAAAAGAGCAATGGCATTTATTATTGCTGAGGCATAAGTACACCCACTAGAGCAAATTTATTTCAAACATAGGGATGCAAGCAGAGCAATTTATTCTGATTAGCCTATAATCTTGTCTATTTTACCATATTTTTCATATGATTGTCATTCTGTTGCAGTGAATTTGCCAGACACTTGACAGTCAACTGCTCCTTTGTCTGCACTAAAGGCCTGTTGAAGTTAAAAGCTCACTGTTTTGCAACTGAATAACTAACCAAACAAATCACAAGAGCACAACTTGTTCCTCTCTTGGGCTTTTGTTGGACATATTCAGCTACATACACATTGTTACGTTCATGTCATCTAATGTTAATAATCTTCCAAACTACTATGCTGTCTATCAGCTGGAGTTTATGGGATCGGCGTCAACTGCAGCGGATTTTTAGGAATATAGCCAACTTTCATTTATTTATGTGAACTAGTCCTTTAAATAGTCCAGCTGTCCCACTTAGTATTTAATAATGAAAAAAAGATCCAACTTTTTAGTTATACTATAGTACATATTACTCCTTTCAAACGTCCTCTTTTCTCTTATATTGAATAAGAAAGGCAGCGGCTTGCAAAAGTATTCGGCCCCCTTGAACTTTTCCACATTTTGTCACATTACAGCCACAAACATGAATCAGTTTTATTGGAATTCCACGTGACAGACCAATACAAAGTGGTGTACACGTGAGAAGTGGAACGAAAATCATACATGATTCCAAACATTTTTTACAAATAAATAACTGCAAAGTGGGGTGTGCGTAATTACTCAGCCCTCTGAGTCAATACTTTGTAGAACCACCTTTTGCTGCAATTACAGCTGCCAGTCTTTTAGGGAATGTCTCTACCAGCTTTGCACATCTAGAGACTGAAATCTTTGCCCATTCTTCTTTGCAAAACAGCTCCAGCTCAGTCAGATTAGATGGACAGCGTTTGTGAACAGCAGTTTTCAGATCTTGCCACAGATTCCCGATTGGATTTAGATCTGGACTTTGACTGGGCCATTCTAACACATGGATATGTTTGGTTTTAAACCACTCCATTGTTGCCCTGGCTTTATGTTTAGGGTTGTTGTCCTGCTGGAAGGTGAACCTCCGCCCCAGTCTCAAGTCTTCTGCAGACTCCAAGAGGTTTTCTTCCAAGGTTGCCCTGTATTTGGCTCCATCCATCTTCCCATCAACTCTGACCAGCTTCCCTGTCCCTGCTGAAGAGAAGCACCCCCAGAGCATGATGCTGCCACCACCATATTTGACAGTGGGGATGGTGTGTTCAGAGTGATGTGCAGTGTTAGTTTCCCGCCACACATAGCGTTTTGCATTTTGGCAAAAAAGTTCCATTTTGGTCTCATCTGACCAGAGCACCTTCTTCCACATGTTTGCTGCATTCCCCACATGGCTTGTGGCAAACTGCAAACGGGACTTATGGTTTTCTTTTAACAATGGCTTTCTTCTTGCCACTCTTCCAT
Source organism: Rhamphochromis sp. 'chilingali' (assembly GCF_963969265.1). NCBI lineage: Eukaryota > Metazoa > Chordata > Actinopteri > Cichliformes > Cichlidae > Rhamphochromis > Rhamphochromis sp. 'chilingali'. Next base: position 13,716,638 of record NC_137944.1, read on the forward strand.
AAAGGCCAACTTTGTGCAGTGCACGACTAATAGTTGTCCTATGGACAGATTCCCCCACCTGAGCTGTCGATCTCTGCAGCTCGTCCAGAGTCACCATGGGCCTCTTGGCTGCATTTCTGATCAGCGCTCTCCTTGTTCGGCCTGTGAGTTTAGGTGGACGGCCTTGTCTTGGTAGGTTTACAGTTGTGCCATACTCCTTTCATTTCTGAATGATGGCTTGAACAGTGCTCCGTGGGACGTTCAAGGCTTGGGAAATCTTTTTTTGGCCTAAGGCTGCTTTAAATTTCTGAATAACTTTATCCCTGACCTGTCTGGTGTGTTCTTTGGACTTCATGGTGTTGTTGCTCCCAATATTCACTTAGACAACCTCTGAGGCCGTCACAGAGCAGCTGTATTTGTACTGACATTAGATTACACACAGGTGCACTCTATTTAGTCATTAGCACTCATCAGGCAATATCTGTGGGCAACTGACTGCACTCAGACCAAAGGGGGCTGAATAATTACGCACACCCCCACTTTGCAGTTATTTATTTGTAAAAAATGTTTGGAATCATGTATGATTTTTGTTCCACTTCTCACGTGTACACCACTTTGTATTGGTCTTTCATGTGGAATTCCAATAAAATTGATTCATGTTTGTGGCTGTAATGTGACAAAATGTGGAAAAGTTCAAGGGGGCCGAATACTTTTGCAAGCCACTGTAAAATCACTCAGCTTTAAGTCTGCCTTAACCATGTTAAAGTCTGTATTTACATAATTTCCTCAAGGATTAATATAATATTCTGATTCACATGATTCACAGACACCTGTATGCATGAAGTGATTTATGATGTTTCATTAGTGTACATATATACGGCTTGTACTTTATGTATTTAGTGCTCTGTTGATGGATAAGATTGGTACACTGTTTCAAGTGCTTTGACATGTCAGCGTGGCTAGAAAAACATCGAATGAACATGCGTACAAAACATCACATCACACTATAGAAACTTCTGAGATGGTACAATCTTTGGTCTTTGGTCCAGCTGGTTCAATACCTCTGTTTAGAATCACTCCAAGTACAAACCACTTTAGGTCTGCCTCATTTCATTAGGTTTTGCATTGTTTAATGCTGCTTTAAGCCTACACTGACCTCAATTTAACTGAAAATCACCTCCTTCAAAGAACTGCAAAGTTTGCAGATAATTGTTTCTAGAACATGAATTCTGACAAATCGTTTAACCCAGAGAGAGCTGAACCCTAGAGTTTCATCAGCAGTGAGCTGGTACAAAGATCCTTTCTTTCTGCTCATCTAGCTGTGGCTCAACCAGCTGGGCAACACATCACAACTTGACCAGCAACAACCGCTAAATCTGTGTGTGCTCATTTGTGCAGTAACTCTGAAGAACCAGAAGAAAGCTTGCTTCTGTAACACCTGCAAAGCTGTGACACATCTCCAGAGCAGCTTGATGAAAAATCTGGAACATCAATATAAGCAAAGAAGCAGCTGATCAGAAAAGAAAAACGAGGAACACAGGAGATTCATCACTCGTCATCGACATTCTCCTTATCAAAAACATGACAGATAACGCAGGACAATTCACTTCCTCCAGTTGTGGATGGAGGATTGGTTTCCCCCTGAGCACGTCAAGGAGCAGATGTTTGAGCTGTATGAATCCTGGACTAGAAAGACGTCAGATGTCTTCCAGAAAGCTTTACCAATAACGAGAGGACCAGATCCAGGATTATCAGCGGTGTATCTCAGAGCCTCATCCATCCATTTGGGATGTTGAATGTTCTTTATTTCTGACTTCTAGGAGAAAAACGTAAATGCTGCTCTGACCCCTGAAAAGAGTCTGGATATCTGGTATGCCATTGGAGATCAGAGACTTGTCTCCAATAAAGAAGACCTTAAAGCTGAAATTCAAAGCCTTAAACTGACTCAGTATTAGCCTCTCCATCCTGTGAAGCCAGATCTGATCGCAGGCAGAACTCAGGCTGACATCTGGTTGAGGAGAACTGTCCTGATGACGTTCAAGGCGCTTTGGTTGACTGTAGCCACAATTATTTTGTAAATGAGCCCTTTTTTATTAGTCTAATAATGGTTTTGTGACAACTCATCTGTATTTATTTGTAAAAAGATCAAATATGACTTACCAATCCCCTTACTTTGCATCATCATGCACACAACTGCCTCACAAACAGGTCTGTGTAAACCTGGTCAATCAAGAGAATGAGCTATTTTGACTTATAGACCTGTGACGATGGTGAATTTGGAACAAGCCAGATGTTAAGACTAAAAATACAAGTTAACCTTTTTTTTCTTTTTTTTTTTTAAATCACAAAAAGCTGACTTTGAAGTTTCTCCTTATTTTTCCATGACATTTCTCCAGGCAGTGAGCAACCTTGAGAAAGAAGGTACAAGTATATGTCTCATAGCACATGCATAGAGAGTTGCAAGCCCTGTGTTACAGTATAAGCTTTAGCAGATATTGCTTTGACTGTAGCTCTGCCTTTCCTAATCAGGAAGTGCTACTGTATGTACATGAGGCTCACAAACTTCCAAAGTTAATTATCACAGAGATTTTTTTTCCATTAAGTAGCCAGTCTCTGTTCTTCTGCTGCAACTTTACCATTGCTAAAAACAACATGCCCACATGTTCGTGATGCTAACAAACCTCTGTTGCTCCTACTGGAGATTTCTTTAAGCTTCTCGCTTGGACATTTTTGTAACAGTTCTGGTACTTGGGTTGTGTAAAGAAACTTGTGATTGCAATATGCTTTTTTTTTTCCCCTTGTCACGATGCTGCTTGGCAGCCTGTTGCACAGCTCCCAAATCTTAACGAGCTCGTATTACTGCCTGGACTGAGCCATGTAATCCTGGTGAAGCTACAGAGGAAATGACAGTGGTTTCATTGGTGATTGGGCAATAATGAGGACAACCTAGGCGATCTGATTTGAGCCCTTGACGTGCCACACTCAAACTTCCCACACCACAGCGTGACCGTACCTCACTTCAGGACTTTTTAGGTGGACAGGAATGTTATTCTGAGCTGAGATGAAACGTGGGGGCATTGCACCAGTTATGATTGAAATGTGGTGTAATCCCACACATGTTGGTGCAAGGAGGTGTTTCTGAATTGCTTTTTCTTGGATTATATCCACATTGTCACTGTTCTGTTTTAATCTGGTTTAAAGCAACACATTGTCTGGATTCCTCCATCACCTGATGAAGAGGTGCTCTGCTGCCACAAGGACAGACACGTGAAATCTTTACCACCTCATCTCTATACAACATTTATCTTAACCTGTTTGTTTTATAATATTTGGATTTCATTTTACTGAATAACTTTTTTCACTGTTTTGGTTGCTGTGACATAATTTCACAAAATGTCTTCTTCTTTGAGCTGAGTGCATTATTAGCTAAAAGCATGCAATGTGACTGACCAGTAGCATTCGTTGGACATTTGTTGTAGACAGTTTCTCCAGCTGAGGCTCTCTTCCATGACATCGAGAGGAGATGCTCGTCTTTGCATATCTCATGAGGCGCTATAGAAGAAAGTGAGAAACACATAGAAAAAAAGCGAAATGAAGTCAAGCCTAGTAGGAGAACAGAAAAAAAAAAAAAAAAACACGCGCACAAACACGCACTCGCACGCACACACACGCCGAACCAGAAGAAATAAAAAAAAAAGGGAGACAGACAGAAGCAAAGCACAAAAAAAAAAAAAACACGATTCAAATCAATGTTCTCCTGCAGCAGCTCCCAATCTTATTCCCTTGTACATTCTCAGAGCTCTCTGTCGGTGTCATTGCCTCAGTACAGTATCTCATTCCCTCTTCATCTTACCCCCTCTTTTTATTCATCTGTTTTCCACCCCTCCCTCTCTTTCATAACCATGATGAAAAAACAGGCAGGGGGAGGGGGAGCTGGGTGCTCTGAAGATATTCCGAGGGGGCACACTAGGGTTGGCAGAGGCAGATGCAGAGAGATGAAGAGGGACGGAGAGCGAAGAGCGAAGAAGGAGAAAATGTGTGATGTTCCCCCTGCAATGCCAACAGACAAGATCCTCGTCTAGTGTAAAAAAGCTTTAGAGCTACTAAAAACAAAGAGGTCATGATGGAGGCTCCACTCAAAAGTTCATCATTTGCAACTCGTCAAGTCTCAGTGCTAACACAAGTGACACGCACTGAAAATATACTTGCATACATATATATATATATATATATATATATATATATATATATATATATATATATATATATATATATATATATATACACCAACACACACGCACAGCTTCAGTCAGGAGTCGTACTTATTAAAAACCACAGTGTTTAGCACCAAGCGAACCGTTGAACATCCTGCCCTCCACCGGGGAGAGAAACATAGAAGGAAATAAAGTAAGTGAGAGACAACGAGTAAGGGAGATTAGTGCTTTGAAAAAAATGTTAAACAGGAGAGATATAAGGAGAAAGCAAATAACTCACAGATAAACAGAGGATAAAAAGAAGGCAATACAAGGGAAAAATGCAAAATCAATGAAGAGGTGAAGACGGACGGGTATGTGAACTGACATGAAGACAGGCAAAGGACAGAAAAGGATGTGAAGAGCTCTAAAAGTGCGAAGGTAGCTTTTGGGTATGCTGTTAATCTCTTGGAATTGCTTCCATTCTGCTCGATAGGTAGTGTGCAAGTGCAATTTTGGCACACACACGCAGTCTTTTAAACTTCAAAAATACCACGAAATCATCGTAAAAACAAAGGAAAAATGTGAAATACAAAAACTAGGGCATGAAAAGGTTATACAGATTATACTGAAGCCCTCTGTCTGTAACGCACACTCAAGCTACTGACCAGGGCACTTTTTCTCATTACACGACCGGACCTCCTCTCCTAAACCATCACAGGGGTAGCCTTGCAATCCAGTGCCCTCGCACATCCTGATGCGCCGCTGCCATCCAGAGTCACACGTCTTGCTGCAGAGACTCCAGTGGTTCCAGCTGCCCCAGTTACCTCCACCTAGCGCAAGAGGAAGAGCACCACCAGTGAAGATGGAAGTACCGGAATGCATTGCAAAAGAAAAAAAAAAGAAAAAGAAATGACAGTTATGAATGAAGTAGTAAATTTAACTTACAAGTCTAAAGCTTTTTTATTAGTGTGAGAAATTAAGTCAATACGAGCCCATTCTCGGGCCCAGGCTCATTAAACACCCTAGTATTTTTGTTCTCTGGGGCCCCTGTCGAAACAGACTCATAAGCCAAATTAGGTCCCAACCCAATAATTACTCATGTGTGGAATATGAATCAGAAAAACAACCATGTGGATGCCTTTAGATAATGCATGTTCTGTGTTTGCATAATGCCATCTGAGAGCATGTGACTGTGAATACTAATTTGTGTTACCGGAGCACGAAGGGTTGGTGCATTCTCTGCTCTCCTGATGGGGGCCTTTGCATTCAGCCCAGCCGTGCACCGATGGGCTACAGCGCCTCTGCCTCTGCTCGGTCCCTGTGTCACAAGTCACGCTGCATTTCGACCAAGGCCCCCAGTCTGACCACTGGCCCTCCACTGGAGCGGGAGACAGATCCGAGAAGATAAAGAGACACGGGAGCATGCACGAGGGTGAAGGGATGAAGATTTTTAAAGAGGGATCAGAAGTGAAAAAAAAAAAAAGAGATGGAAAAAAAGACAATGATTGTCAGTGAAAAGGAAGGTACAGAGGAAGAGAGGGAGGAAAAAGACAAGGCAGATAAAGTGAGCACGCTGAATATAATATACAATGAGTTAGGATGAACAGCAAATAAATTACAGAAGCTATTTGGCTTCCCATAAATAGCAACAAACAAACACAGTGCACCTCCCATTTTAATGGACATTTTAAATATTTCAATCTGTTACAAAAAAACCAAAAAAAAGCTGAATGCAATTTCTTCCACTCTTTGTTTTAAAAGAGTTCACACAAAGTGCATTTGGTTGGATTTTCACACACAGTATTATTAAAAAGAGAATCCTATTGACTGGTGTTTGTGCGGAAACAGATAGAAATAATACTAATTCAAACACAATGAAGTACTGCCTGTCGGACAGCTTAACCGAAGCCTGACGACACGCATCGATGTAATCAAAGCCCCTGCTGTCCATTCTAATGGGTGCTAGAAAAGGAAGTGTTGCTTGGGAGTAATTGAGTTGTCAGATGAAATATTCAAATACAATAAAATGACATTAACCAAATCCCAAACAAGCAGATAAGATTTTTTTGGCACGACATCATCTTCAAAGAGAGCTATAGATTCAACTTTGAAGATCTGTGTTGCAGAAAAAAAAAAAAAAATAAAACACTTTTTTGATTAGAAATCTTTGTAATAAAACGAAAAAGAACTGACAGAGGACCCAATTACTAGCCTGTAGCCATGTTCCTTTATGTTTCTGAACGCAGAGACACTTGTCAAAGCGCTACAATTTCAGAAACTTCAATCACAAAAGCAACTGCCAAAATCTTCTCTGACAATATGCTAGTTTTTAGCTGTTTAACAAAAGGTTGTGTTCAACTGTATTATTACTGCAGTTAAATTGTCATAAACAGATAATATCTGGGCATTTGTTTTACCTGCAGCAGCAGCAGCAGCATGAAAGAGCCAATTTAACTAGGTTTTTATTGTTACACTGTCACATTAATTCTGTTTGGTTTACGCCGCATTTAATTGCACGGAATAGTCAATTGCTATTTTCTAAACAAATGCTTTACCACTTCTTTCACGCAAGCACACACAATCCTGAAAAATAATAATTGAAATGGAGTAATAAATCAATGCCTCCTTTTGTTGGCGTCAGTGTCACTTATGTAAAACAATAATGTGTTGCCTCCAGCTGGAATTATTGAAGGACCTGAGCTGTGCTTTTGCACAAATTTGAATTCTTAATGATGTATAATGATTTAACTGCTGCCTGCTAAAACTGTCACATTAATTGGTTTTTGAGACAATTTTGGACACTAAAATAAACCGTTAAGGTTAAACTGACATTATCAGCTAAGAAATTAGATAAGGAGTGCGCACTATCAAACAAGGCGGTATCCAGGAGACAGACAGTCGCATTAGCATTCATACTCAGGTGGCGTTTCTGGCCACATAACTAAATCTAATATTTTCTTTTAGCTCTGTTTCACTCCCTACAGATTACATAAGGATACAGAATAAAACACGGTCCCAAGCAACCACATTTAGCCTTGGGAAAGTACACTGCATAGCTTTTTCAGAGCTCTTCTGACTAAACTGCACTCTAGTACCAATGCTTATTAGTATGTAGAAAATGATCTAAACAGAAAATGAAAAAGTAGCTTTAAAATATATCATATTTAATGACAGATTTAGTCAGCTCTAGTAAAACATTATACGTTATAGTTCAAGAGTTTGTTTGGTGAGCATTAGTTAACAGGGGCCGATAAACGATTCAAGAATAAGAAGGCTCCGAACTCAAGACGGTTAAACCAGTTTTTGTTTAAGAGAAAACTTAACAAAGACCTTTTTAAAATTCTATCTTTAGTCACTTTTTTACTAGTAGTGTGTCACAGTAGCATAAAATCTATAAAAAATTCCAAAGATAACATTTTTGCACCAGCAGGGCGATTCAGTCATTATATGAAAACATACACATCTCGGTATGGTGTAAGGAGCTTGGAAAGAAATGGAACACTTGGAACACCTTACGCTCTGCTTCAGCGTAAACTCCACTTTTTATAATTATTTGAACATTACAAGCTCTTGAGACTATGATGACTGGGATAATTGAGAACCTTAACAGACATATCTCGGTATGGTGCACAGCGTGTCCTTAAAAAAATGAGGTAACTAAACAAGTGGAGGATGAAATAAGAAGTGTCAAGAAGCTTTCAATGAGATACACTGAATTTCAGCAGAACTGGACTAAAAATCAGTGGTCTTATAGAATGAAGTTCCGTTTAGTTCATTGTCAATAAACTTAGGACGAGGGGAGAAATGGGAGCACTGATTATCTATAACCATGTTTAAAACACAGTGGCAACTCTGTCATGGTTTTTGGCTGCATTACAGTCAGTAATTTTGGGGGTCTTGTAAAAACAAAAAGCTGATTGAATTAGGAAAGCAGAAAAGTATGGTCAGATTTTGAACCACCATCAACTATTCCTGGATGCTACCTAAAGAAATTACAAGAACGCTTGGCTAACAGAGTTCAGACTCTACTGAATAATAAAGGTGGCCATGCAAAATACTGACTTTCAAGCTCATTATAATTTTATAAACTCTGTTTGTTCCATGTATTTTTGTACATGCTTCAATAAATTGCTCCACATATTTCTCATTCTCCTAACAAAATATAAAGAAATGTCTCACTGTATAAAGCTTCTATAATATCTGATAGGCAGAAAACGTATTTTTAACTACTGCAGCGGACAAGTAGATATATCTATCTGTTGTGTATGGACTTCTTCTGTCTCTGTATTTACACGAATTACAATTCGAAGTGAGAACTCTTTGCTCGAAATGATATATTGAGTCACACATTCTACACTCCGGGGCATTAAGCAGCAGAGAAAGTGAAGTACAGTGCTGTAAATGTATTTGTCTGGCTATCCCAAGTGAGAAGGCATTGCCAGCTCTCCTTGGTAAAGTGGTCAATCACGCCAGGCGACACTTGTACTGTGTTCCAACGGGCGTGGGTCTGCATTGTGTCGTGGAGATGACATAAAGGAAATAAAGTGTGACCTAGAAAAGCATTGCAAATGTGATGTTTTTAGAAGTTGCTCTGATTAATGGAAGTGTTACCTTTCTAAAACAACATTTGAAAAAAGAAAATGACACAAACACCAACACATTTTCAGACCGTCCATGTCTTTCTGTCGAAGTGTTACTTCTTTGTAAGGATTGCTATCGTATATATATCTCAGCATTGTGTTAACACACAAAGCACAATCAGCTTATCGGCACTGATACTAAAAAAGCTGGATGGCAGCTCTCTGTTAAGAGGGAGCTCTTGCCAAAGAGAGAAACTATCAATTTGCCTGTAATTAAGACATAGCAATTAATCCCAGCATATGTTTGGCTATGAACTGAACGTTGTGAAAAAGAAAAGGTGTCAAAGAACTTAAAGGCAATTTCCAGCCAGCTCTCTGCCTACACAGGTTTTTTTTTAGTACTTGATGTTTGCTCAAAAAGGTCTGATATGACCAAATGAATTACTTCCATGAAAATGTCTGCTGACTTTAATAATACCCCGTTGATTGTCTTCATATGATGCAACAGCTGCCACATTTACATTTGCAGTTCTGCCCACATATGTATGCACTTGTTTGATATGTAAGCTTAGCTTAGCATGTGACTGCCTAAGTGACAACCCACTGTGAAGAGGTAAGAAATTGGTTTAATATACTGTAGCATAAACACAACAGCACATAGCGTGAGGATTAAGTATATGGTTTGCAGTGAGATCAAATTATCGAGGGAAACACACAACTATGCACCCACATGTGCACAGACATGCACGCACGCACGCACGCACACACACACACACACACACACACACACACACACACACACACACACACACACACACACACACACACACACACACACACACACACACACACAATCCATCAAAGCTCTATTCTGTATGCATGGTTGTTTGTGCCAAAAGGCCTATGCTGGTATTTATGATTTCAAAGGACCATTGACTTTGAACTCCCAAAAGCAGGCTGAATCTGTTGTGATAGATTCTCACATTCACATACACAAAGATTTCCTTAAGGCCTCGCAGGAAGACACCCTTTCTCCCAAACCCTCTCTTTCCATCACTGTTCCCAAAACAGCTTGGCAAAACATCCTGGAGGCCATACTTTAGATTACGATGTCTCCCTGTTCCTTCTTTTTAACTTTGCAGCCTCTTTGTCTGGCAAGGGGGACAGTTTGTTTTATTTAAATATTAACCTTGCAAAACCTCTGCTTTTGAAAATAAAGAGGGAAAAAAACAAGTAAATATCCAAAAATATTGTTTAGGATGCAGGAAAAGGTTCTGGCTCCAGCATCACTCACATAAATGTAAAGGCATATGGATTCAAAGTCCAGGGGAAAGTGATATAGAATTCTTTGCCTTAGCAGTCTTAAATAAAAAGCACTTACACTGTGATAATTGGTCAGGCTGTGAGTGATTACACACTAAGCAAACACACTCTCACTTGGACTGAAATTAATTCAGGAAGAAAAAGGTTATTATTCAGAAAGCTGACAGCTTTTTTGTTATAAACTGTCTTATGTTTTAATGTCTGTGTATCCATTAATTCCTTTACTCCAACACAGAATCCATTTAAAGTCTGAAACAAAAAGCCAGAGCAAATTTAATCGCTGAAATTAATATTCCTTTTTAATGTCGGTGTTTCCAAAGTGTTTTTTCTCCTAAAGGGGACACTTGGAATAGAAAATTAAAACTGCACAGAGACAATATGCATAACCAAAGTTTACCTACAGCCTATTTTTACATATTTACGTCTCAGTTGACAAAGGAACTGGCAAAGGTACAGCCTGTAGTGTGACAAGCTACAGAAATTATTGCTCCTATCTTGTCCCACCGTTTTTTTCAGAGTGTGCTGAAATAGGGCTTCAGTTGCTGGAGAATCCGGCTTCACTCCACTGGCAACCCGATGAAGATGTTTCTACTGGACAGTCTGTGCCAGATTATCCTTAACAGCCCTATTAGCTGGGGCTGAAATGCTGTCTTAACTGTTTTTGACAAAGTGTAGTTTTAATAGATAGTTTTAGAGACAATTATAGAAGAGTTACACGGTCGGGTTGTTCGACGATCTAAACTTAGTCAGCCGTGGAAGAAGCACACCGGTCCAACACAGACTTCTAGTCTACGGTTCTATAAGTGAAAGTTTGAAAGGAAATGTGGACTTAATTCCCATGGATAACCACAGGCGTAAACAGAACTGAAATCTCTACTGAGGGGAAACTGTGAAAATGTATTTTAGCAATGTGCAAATCATTCAGTATGTTAATTGACAATCAAATTAATCCACCAAAATATCAATCCAACCGCCCCCAGTCGACTTTAATACAACTGTACATTCAAAACAAAACTGAATACAATTCACTTTGTGACAGCATTACACGTAAATTCAATTACAAACAGAATTTCTATGAAAAAGTGTTGGTTAAAGCAAGACTAATACTCACAGTCACTGTGATGCTCAGAGGAGCAAAACATGATGGTCAGCACGCTAGCATGCAAACAAAGACATTTTGAGACCTTTTAAATTGTTTACCATGTTAGGCCTCATTTGCACAAGCCTAGAGACCCACTGGCACTGCCCTCCTAGTAATGTCTAGTTCTAGGAAAAATCCCCAACTAGCTGACAAGTGATTGCTGGTGGTTGCTAGCTGTTGGCACGTGACAGCTTGTTACAAGTAAGAGTACTGCATCATAAACCTCTTTGTGATGCTTTGTTAACTTGCAGATTGCAGCAGTCACCCATAGTTTTCAGACAAGTTGGCATGTTTGATAGAAACTACTAGCAATTGCATCAACCTGTTGGCAACCAAAGCAACCACCAAGGAAGCATTTGGTGCAGCAACCTAAAGCAACCACTTGACAACTGGTCATGAAATATTCACTGATGGTTGCCAAATGGTTACATACTAATCTCTAGACCTGTGGGACAGGGGCGTTAGTTTAGCAACTGATGCTGAGAGAAGCGTATTAACTTTCAGAACTTCATCACAAAGTACTCTCTGCCTTCTGAAAAACTGTGAGTTGTGTAAATGCGGGTGACATAAATTTCTGCACCAAATTTCAGGATATTCCATTTAAGATTTGTAAAGATGTTTTATTCAAGACCACAACTGTCACTCGAGGCTTGGTGGAATTCCAGAGAAAAAAAACCAATCACCAAAGTCAAGGACACAAAATGCCAGAAAGATCCATTCAGTATTTTGAGTAGCTGAGATACTTTACTTTGAATCAAAGTGGTCAACTAATACAAACACATTGCCTCCACAAATCCACAGTGCTATCACAGTTGAACAGTTTGTTCCCATTCAGAAGCTTTGATGATGTCAAAGCAGACTTTGGCTTGATTTAATCGAAGAGAGACATTTGGTCAGTTAGACGAACATGAACTATGCAGGCAAGTGGATGGAAATTCAGGAGCTATGACAGTGATGTGGTAATGTTCTACTTTTGCAACTTTGAAGAGGCAAAAAATGTCAAGTTTAATACAGCAAGAGAGAGAGAGTCTTGGTGTATCATGTTAATGGGGATGGTACTAACCAGGACACACTGCTATGTTGCAGAGTTTGGTCTGAACCTCAGGCCGTCCACAAGCTACAGCCCCGCTGCCGTCCATGCACTTCCTGGTTCGTGTCCTGGAGCCCCGCCCACAGGTCACAGAGCACAGACTCCATGACGACCATTCCTCCCACAGCCCATGCACTGCGAACACCCACAAACATGACGCACAAAAAGACACGACATGGGGATGAGGGTTGAGAGAGGAAAGGAAGGAGAAGGAGTGGAGCATCCCATTGCAGGCAGGAGGGTTTGAGAATGAGAAAAACGAGAGATTAAATGATGAGCACATTCCTTTAAAACAAGAAGAAGAAAAAACACAAAGGAGGTGACCTTATGACCTCCAGGAAACCCACCCAATTACAAAGGAAAAGACAGACTGAGTATGAAACAGCACTTACATGTTACTAATATGAACAAATGAAAGTTAGGAATGGACACTGGTATTTGAAGTCATGCAGCTCGAATCAAGACAAGGAAATAAATGGTGTATGCTTTTTCCTAAAGGTTTAGTCACCCAAGCATTAAAAAGCTTTTCTTTTATCCCCATTTTTCCTTCCTCATGTTTTCTCTTTATTGCACTCCATCGCGCGTTTTAACAAAATAAATAAAGACAGAATAAAGAAACAGTGAAGTTGGACCAAAGTCCTAGAACCTGCCATGTCAGAGAAAAGACACACACTTTCACACATACACATTCACAAAATTTAATTACTAAAACCATTTCGAGATGTCTCACCTAAAACTAGAGGGAATAATAATGGAATGATGGATATTATGGGGAAAAAAAAGAATACACAGAAAGTGAAGGCTCCAAAGAAGGAAAAGATCAATTTCAGGCCTGATTAAAAGGAAGAGAATAAGAACAGGTGAACATGAAAAACGTGGGAGATGATAAGAAAAATTGAAAGAACACGCAAAGACGATTGGAGACTCACAAAGTTTGGGTGAATACGAAGTAGGAAATGAGTCCAAGAAAATGAGGTTATTTTGAAATGTTCAGTGAGAGGAGATTAAACTGTGTTGAAAGAGCCAGAAGAAAGAGAGAGGAACCGATGCTGGAGAGAGATGGAAAGCAGGAGATGAGGAGGGGAGGGACAGAGAAGGGAGGACGAGAAAGTTGGAGACAGCAGGATGAAGATTGCTGGTCCTGTGTTGAGCAAAGCTAAATAAATCATGCCGATAAATAATTAAGCCTCGTCTGTGAACGATGGCTTAGAGGAAGAGTAGAAGGCTGAGAGAGAGGGAGGGAGAAGATGGTGGTATTAAAAAGTATGAGAGATATGGAAAGCTGTTAATAGTTCTTAAATTTAGAAGAAAAAAAACATGGTGTTACTATGTCTTTAAGCTGCCCTATAAAATACATATACGATACATGAGCGGGAAAGAGCATTGGTAAGCATTTGTGCTTCTCTTGCTGCAAATTTAATGACATGTTCTTTTTAAAGTAAGCTCATTAGTGGTCCTTGTTGACAAGTTGCATGACTGGGTTCTGGTAAATATTACTTCTCTTGGATGTTGGAGCTTCGATGTAATGAATGATGTATGTGCACAGCTGACATTGAAAGTCTGCTTTGCAATTTATCTTTGAAAGTTTATTTATGCTCACCAAATATCAGAGTTTAAAGGGAGTACCCATGAGCAGGATTTGTGACATTACAAGTAGTTACAAGCACTACAAGCCAATCCTGGTCCAAGAGGCAACTTACACAAGTGTGATGAAGAAACTTGATGCCTGAAAATTACACACACAGTCATTCCGGTATTTTAGCTATGTAGCTATGAAACTCTTATCTAATGGGCTGGTATACAAATAAAAAACAAAACAAAAAAGCACAAACAGTTATTTGAACTGAGTACTTCTGTACAGCTTTAAAAACACCTGAGAATGATCTTCACACTCATCAGAGGCATTTAGTAAATTGTGAAGCTAAATACATCAAATAGTCTAATGTAAACATTAACCTAATGTCAATGTATTCAATTGTTAGCAGTAGGGATGTCCATGACTAGTCCACTAGACTTAATCATTGCTATTGTCACTAGTCGGTACCTAACATAGCAGTCATTTAATTTAATGTTTTAAATTTAAATTGATGCCCAATGTACGTAAATTATTATGCCCTAAATGTTATGTAGCCATCTGGCACCAGATGAAGCATCATTGCTGAGGAACCCCATAAATCTGCTAATCTCAGCCTGATCTTTGTTGTTGACACTATCATTTTTCTTTAAAGACGAAAGAACAAGACTGCAGATAAAAGCGGTGGAAATTAGCTTTCTCCGAGGGGTGGATGGGCTTTCCTTTAGCAATGAGGAGAGAAGTTCACTCATTCAAGAGGGGCTCAGAGTTGAGCTGCTGCTTTTCCACATCGAAGAGAGCCAGCTCAGGTGGGTGCCTCTTGGGTAAGGTGTTCTAAACTGGCATGTCCTACCGGGAGGAGGACACGGGGTAGACCTGCTGGAGAGATTACATCTAATTCCTCTGTGTTTCCCCCAAGTAGCCTGAGGAGGTGGCAAAAGGGACATCTGGGCTTCGTTGCCTAGGCTGCTACTCCCACGGCCCAAATTCGGATAAGCAGAATAAAATGGATAATTTATGGTTTTGTTATTTTAGATTTTAAGTCTCACTAAAGTGGTTGTGGTAAATTTTGGACCAGCAGTCATTCATTCATAATGCACAGCACAATGCACCGCACTTTCCAGTCACAGTTTATTAGTATATGAACTAATACATGAACATCTTTAACATGTTTCATTTCTGATGAGGCTTTGGTGAACCAACTGAAGGACCAGATGTATCTTTTAAGTCCTGTGTCAAAACTTTCCTTGATTTTTTTTTTCTTAACGACATAACTTTCATATACTGTTCATCTGATGCAAATACTATTTCTGTTTGATTGTTTTGTTTTTTGTTTGTTTGGGGCTACACTGCACACCATGGCAACCTATGTCAGATTTACAGGTATACAAATTATGCCTGTCACACTTTGTTACCCGCTACCTGTTGCAAATATTTATTCCAATTTCTTTATCTATGAAACAAGCAAAAGGCAACAAATTGCCTAAAGGTACGATTGTCATGTGCAATTGGGCTGTTGATGTGTAGACACAACACTGATTCATCCTTCGAGTTAGTAGATGCCTTTTTTGTGTTTAAGTTATCCATGGGTCAGTGTTAAGTTGCATAACAAACAACATTCATCTGAAAATGCTCAGGTACAAGTAATTCACCAAAAATGAATAAAAAACCAAGTAATGGCCAAAAAAAAACTTTGAAAGACCTTCAGACATCCTACTGCTCAAGAGCCATTTGAAAACATTATTGGAAATTCTGGCTCCTTAGAAGCGAAATATAAAGAAATGATGAGTGGGTTTTGCACAGTATTTGGAACTGGATGTGTTTGGACTGAATATTATTGGGACTTCTGAGCCATTCCCAGTATTATTTATTTTCCTCTGAAATACATTTTCGATTTTTTGGAGTCGAAAGTGAATTTTGTGATTAATTTGCAATTTGTAGTCACTGATTTCAAAGGTAAAGTATGGCATGGGATCTATTTCTGTATCAATAATCATGCAACCCCTTACTATCAAAACATTGAATGGAATATATTTTGCTAATATGAGTAACATCTAACCAGCATTTAATATATTTTTAGACTGCAGAACATAATACAATGCTCTGTGCTGTTACTTGCTATCTTCATCTACAACAACATGGGATTGCTTGTTAAACATGATTTATTCATTAGAATTGAATCTCCAGCTGTCAAATTCAGTACAAGTGTATCTGAAGTCTGACCATGCAACACCAATCAACTGGCCCCTAAAAACAAGCTTCAATCAGCTTTGGGACAAAAATACAATAAAAGAAAAAAAGTAATTTGGAAATGAGGACAACAACAACAACAAAAAACCATGATGAAATATCCTCACAAACTGGCTGATGAAAGTATTAAACACCTGACCAATTATATTTTGAGGTATTTTGAATCATAAGCAAAGCAACACAGGCCAAATTGCTGAAATACATAACATCTTTTAGTTTAACTAAGGGCTTTAAAGGGGACCTTTTTGCTATGTTGCAGTCACAGAGGGAAGTGCAAAGGAACATATTTGCAGCAGCTGAAATAAAGCTGAAATAAAAGGTATGAAATAATACACTGATCTGAGATCAAACAACAGTGTGTCATGTCTGTTTGCCTCATAACATCTGGCAAAAAAAAATCATGAACTGCGTGAGCTCCATTTTGGGAGCTAAAAAAAAGACTGGAAATAAAGCAACAGACTTGCTCATGCTGCCCCACATTTCTGATGCAAATGCAAGCAAGCTTGCACATGCATGGTTATGCACAAGTACACAATCACACAAGAAACCATAATGAGCTTATGGGTAATAAAGATGCATGTTTTCTAAAGATGTCCTTAAACTCTTTCCAGTTTACACATACAGTGCTGTGTGTTGTATTGAGATATCAACTTTTAATTTTCCCATTTCTATTTTTGCAATGCATATGGTGTAATTAGACATATGCATCACATAATGTCCTTATGGATTACCATAATTACCAGCAATCTCATCTATTGTCAGAGGACCGCATGGATGCATTATTTAAACATATGTATGAATGTGCGCACATGTGTGAAGTTTGTGCTGTAAGCCTGATATGAGACCATGACTACACCCCGTTAAGTTTCTTGCTTGAATGATTACTGGAAGCAGTGTTGCTGCATTTGACAGCGCACTGACCCGGACATACTTTATTCACAATGTTGTTCCACTTCATGTTTTAAATGTCAGTGAATCTATGGTAAATGAGCAATAGCTAAACAGAACACGAGTAGGGAGTACTACTTCACTTTGCATGCTTTGGGGCACGAAATCCTTATACTTCATTGCATATTCCACAAAAAGAAACAAAAAAGAAAATGTAATTTGTGATGCCAATTACCAACTAGTTTGCTTTGTCATGAGCAAGACCATTATTTAAAATTGATTATCTGTATCACCTTAATTTAGGGGTTTTACCCAAAATTAAGCCAAAAATAAAAAAAGTCCATTTTCACTCCATTTGCTTTCTGTCCGAGCTATTTTTCTTTGATGTTCCCTAACTTTTGCAGTCACACACATACACACACATACTGCACAGCCTTCCACAGTTGCAGATAGATATATGCCCAGAGACATATCCACCCACACTGATACAACACCCACACCCAAACACAAATTAATGGTAAAAGAAAGAAAGACAGAAATCTGGCAAACTCATCTACCAACTGAAGTCTACACGTTGCACTCCATTTCAAGCCACTCTGGGAAAAACCAAGTGCGCATGTTTTCACTTATACTTGTGTGTCTTGCATATTTGCACAAGCAAGTCAATGTATATGGAACTGAATAGATGACATACATAAATACATTACATATTTTGGCACAACTGGCTGTTGTTTTCTGTGCAGTAGGTCTGGAAGGGAAAATTCATGCTTTTTTTTTTAAAAGGAAACCAACTAAAAAAAGCAAAGCAAACTAACTTGTTTAGGAGAAAAGTAGGAAGTCACACTTTAATTCCACTTGACTATATCCTTGATTTGTGTGTTTGCATGTGTGTGCCTGCCATAAGCCATAAACATCAGCTTGAATCCAAAAGTAAATAGATTACCAAATCAAGCGAGAGTGTAGATTTTACGCCACAAAAGAAGAGAAGGAAAGTTTAAAAAAAAAAAACCCACCCACACACACACACACACACACACACACACACACACACACACACACACACACACACACACACACACACACACACACATATAATTTTTTAAGTCAATCACACAAAGTTTATTAAAGACTTTTATGTCTTTTTGCTACCACCCCCACATTCCCCATCTATTTTAAATTGGTGTGATCCCGTTCAGGCGATCCCTGGAGTGCCCCTAAACCCCTCCAGAACCACGTCAGAAAACATCAGAGGAGCGGCGGAAAATGAAATAATAAACGGAACATAACACAGCAACCAATATCCCTTCAAAGGAGCTGCTGAGGATATTAATATCGACGCTGAATGGAAAATGAGGCACTTAGACATACAAATCGGGCTGGCAAATTTGCATAAAAACAAGATTAGCATATGCACTGACAGGGAGGAAAAATGTTCCTCTGGCTTTTTTCTTTTTGGAATTGGTGGAACTAGTGGGGGTCTGGGATGCATCAGTAAACACCGAGTCTTTACTCACATGTAGTATATTCTGTGCCACATACTTTACAGAGGAGTCACTGATAAAGCTCTCACGAACATGCATACAAAAAGCTAAAAGAACTGAACTTAAAACAAAAAACAAACTTAAGTAAGGCCAAAATGTACTTTACTTTATGTGGTCAACTTTGGGTAAAAGGCTAGAATCTGTTATTATCAACTACGGCTAGGTTCATTTAGCTACCTTCACTGTATACGTAAAAGCGATGCTAATATGAGCTAGCAGTAAACTGAAGTGTACTGACCAGAAAACATGAATAGTGTCCCTTACTATTACTGTATGTAGGTGGTAAGTCGTATTTAAGTTTTAATTTTTAAAAAATGGTAACTTCAAATATTATAGTTTTTTATTAAATAAAAAAAATGTCAGACAGTATCAAATCCCGTTTCCTGGGATAGTACACTTGTTGTGCATGGGCCTAAACAAAACCCCCCCTCCAGAACACCATCCCAGACGGCCTTAAGCATGGAACTAAATCTATATAAAAAGGAAAGAAAGAAAGAAAGAAACTGGCTACAGTGGAGAGAGGATGCCCGACACAGTAAAGGAGGGTGTGCTGACTGTACTTTTGTTAGAGTCAGCAGTTCGATCTCAGTATCGATAGTATCATTATCAACACTGGTATGGGTATAGGATAAATACTAGAATGACAGTACTTCGTAAGCGCAGTATGAAGTCTAGTGAATTGTGTTCAATAAAAAAGATATTTAGTTGGTAAGGGATCAACACCAAAATTTGCAGTATGGCACAACACTTTTCACTCAGCATTAGCAGTGGATTAGGGGAGGGGCCGTCAAGAGGGGCCATCGAGAGAGATACAGGTCATACAGGGTTTCACCTCTGTTCTAATCAGGCAAATCAAACCAATGCAGGACAGGCAGAAATTCATAATTCCATCTAGTCAACATTAAAGCCTGGCAATCAAAGCAAAACAGAATTGGCATTGTTCAGCAGCAGCTGTGTACACTTATTCTTTCAGTGACTTCATCCAGCTTGATTGAGCAGTTTTGTGTTGCTAAAAAAAAGGGAAAAAAAGAAGAAAAAACCTCAAAGCCTTCATTTCATTGCTGCAGTTTTGCAGAAAGCAGATAGAGCCGACTGCACCCACCCACTCTTGTAGTACGCATATGAAAATGTAATTTCAGTGGTATTTTGGAGGTGTCACTGCAAATTATGAGACCAATTTCAATGAAAGTAAAGAAAAAACAAACAAAAGAGAAAGAAATCCTCGCTTGTACTTCAGCTTTTGAACATTTTCCTTGCTTGCCACTGAAATGTGAGCACAGATTATTTTGCACAGAATGAGTTCAACATTTGCTTCGACAGGCTTAGTTTCCTCTGCAAAATTAAAACATTTTCAAAAGTTTGCCTGCTCATTATGCTCTGAAAGATCAACTTGGTGATACATATAGACAAGAAAAAGGGAAAGGAAAGAAATGAAGAGTGGAAGAGCAGAGGAGAGCTAAAGATAGAGAGCCCAGGAAGTATTAACTTCAGTGATGTGGCAGGTCTAATAGATTGGGTGACATCAAACTCAAGGCTGTCAGTCTGTCTCGCTTTCTCAAACACACACACACACACACACACACACACACACACACACACACACACACACACACACACACACACACACACACACACACACACACACACACACACACAGAAACTCCTTTTCTCTTTCTCCCTCTTCCAGCTTTGCCTGCATTGTGAACTGAAATGACACAGTGGCGTTCTCCTTCTGTTCAGCTAAACCGCGGTTACATGTGTTTTGGCCTTGTGTGTGTCCGTGTTGTGAGTATACTGCCTACCTTCCTCACACTGTCATTATTTTCTTCTGTTTTCTTAACACTTTTGTGAAAGGAAAAGAAGGAAGAAAAATAGAAACAAACCGCTACATGGTTGAGTGAGGTTGGGTTAAAGCTACATTTTTTGCTGTACCAAACAAAGGCGGTGGGTGTATGCGGCACTGAAGAGACAGGACACCAACCAGTTTTTTTTACTAGCATTTGTACAAAAAAAAGACTCAAAATAGATAAAAAGTCATAGTGTGAAGTCCATGTCGTGTTTATCTACTGTGTAAAGCTGAGCATCAGACAAATGGCACTCAGAGAAAGAATTAACCCACCGCATTCTCGCTGTGAGCAAAAATAAAACAGTCAGGAGAAGTGAATGAGGCGCTGGTCAAAGGCAGCCGGTTAACGCACCTGAGCCTGTGATTCCGGGTTCACCTGGGCAAGAGGCCGTGTTGTTGCACATGCGTGTTTCCCGCAGGGCACCGCTGCACAGTGTCCCATAGGGAGAAGAAACACACGATCGGGTCCTCACTTGCCAGCCCTGCCCACATGTCAGAGAACACACACTCCACTGCGACCATTCCTCCGCTGCTGGGTCACCTAAGGAGCAAGATGGACATGAACATGGAGAGGATAGTTATATACGCACAGTGTTTTTAATGATCCTGAGAGTCAGATGCGCGGCTAAGGTTGAATAATAAGAGAAATCATTCTTTCCTTTTATCACTTGTTCAAATAAAACACATTTGTAACAAGACTGCACTTTATTATCTCACAGCTTAATTTGGTGCCTTCACACGGATGTACTGCTGAAGTCTCCAAATGCATTTTTATAGAGGCAGTATGAAATTTTCAGCCAATTTCCAAGTGGTCTTGGTAACCCCACGCCACCCCACTTTCTACAAAAAAACCCCTGCCTGCTCTGTAGGAGTGTCATGATTCTGGTGTCTCCTCAGGTTAAACAGAAAAGAGACGAGGAAGAGGTAGAAGATGATCTCAGCTCTGCAGCTCAAAGTTTATACTGCTATGTAAAAGTGGCTCGTAATGCAAAAAGCCAACAAAAAAAGGAAAAGAAAAATGATTTCCATAAAGGGTAATTACAATAAATTCCTCGCTTTATAACGGAGTCCTAAAATGTCCCAACAAATGGAGCAGACAGAAACTATTACTGGAGGTGTGTGACAATTTTCAAGTATATTTTCGCTTCCAGTTTTCACAGAAGCACCGCCAGCATTAAAAGATGTTTGCTTTATTGATTGCTGTTTAGCGGCTCTCGGATTCCTCTGCTCTTCTGTTTACCATAAAAAAATGAAAAAAACAAACAAAAAAAACCCATCAAAATCTGCTTTTGGAAAGCAGTGACACTGGTGCAACATCACAACAAAAAAAGACAAACAAAATTGTAACCTATGCAATTAACAAGGAGTAAAAAAAGAAACTTTTGGGAATGTGTGACAGGTGATGAAAGTGACACGATGTAGCTTTTTTTCTTTACTTATTCACACTAAGAGTGTTATTGTAAATAAATCTTGACGGGATATTAATGAAGATGATGATCATGCTCCAGGAAAGTTTTTTTTAAAGGTGATTCAATTAATTAATGGAATTATGATAACACGTATGATCTCACCGCTAAAGGCCTTTAAGTCTCAAAGCAATTCTGTGTGTGTGTGTTTGTGTGTGTACATATTCGACTCTGTGTTGTAAGCACCCATATGAGATTAGGTGTTTAGACTTGATGGAGTCTAATTTGGAGTTCTCCAGGCAGCTGTGGAGAGGGTCCCATTGTTCCACTGAGCTACGCCCTTGAAAGCGAAAACGAGGAGCCAAGTCCCTCCACTTCTCTCTTTGTAAATTGTTTATGAGCGCCGTGTCCTTTGATGGAGGCGTCATCACATGGCAAAGAAGGAAATCAAATTAATTGCATGTCCGTTAATCGCATTACATCTTCATTAACATGCTGTGAGTCAGGGCTTAAGCTCATCACAGATGCCTAGAGGACTAGAAGAATGGGGGAAGAAGCAAGGAAGGGGAGGGGTAGACAGGGTAGGATGAGGACAAGATAGACCCAGGGGTTTCCCTCCTATTAAGGGACTTCCTCCTCTACGCCATATATATGAATATGGAAATGCATGTGCATGCAACATGGAATATCTTGTATGTTTAAGGCCGATTCGTATTATATTATATATACATACATGCATGTGACATTCTCATGGTTAATAGATCAGTCTTTGAATAATTTACTCTTTTTTTTTCCCAGTCCTTTCCATTTTTTCCAAGTTTCACACGCCGACTCAAAAATTTCACACTTTCACAAACTCACACAAGTGAATGATTAAAGGTGGCAGCTGCCCTAGGTTTGCGCACCGAAAAGGAAAAGGTACACCTTACATAATTATTCATAAAACTGTTTTATAGAAAACTGAGGATTTTCAGTGGGACGTAGAGCCTGTAAAGGTCAGGTTGTCTTCTTTCGTTCCAGGCTCTGGGCACCATTGCACACTCATGATACTCACCTGTTTGTGCCTGAAACACACCTGGCTGGTCAGCTGATCGTGGTCTTTGGGTCTTCACCTTCAGGTCGTCATCATACGGGTCTGAAAAAAATAACAGACATTTTTTTTTTCATTTTAATCTTAACTTCCTTTTGATTACATGGTACCGCTCAAAATATATGAGGGCTCCATGGGTTGCATGGGCAAATCAAACCTGAATTTAAAAGCTGTCGTAAATAAGCGCTCATCACCATCCACATTTCACTTTTATGTTCAGGAAAAGTAAAAAAAAAAATACAGGAAAGCTCAAGTACATCCAAAACACGACTCTGGCAAAATAAAAGTACAAACGCCTACATTTCCTTGGCTTAGTCCTTGTAGCAGGAAATTTAAAGAACATGACGAGACGTTTTAGCACACGCAGCGCGGTAACAGATAACAGACTGTCAAATCTAGTGTATAATCTCAGAAAATCAGGAGGAAGCAAATTTGAACTGGCTCATTAGAGGGGAACATTAGGAGGGGAAAACATGAAAAAAAAGAAGAAGTATATCTTCTTTTGAACGCATGCTGATGGTTCAGCGCAGCAAACCAAGTAAATAAAAGTTCTGGCTTGGAGATGAGACTCCACACACACATATAAAATGCACCAGCGGGACTTGATCTATCAAATATGTGAACATCTCACATAAGCGGTGAGCATTTCTGGAAATGGCATTAAGTCGGTCTCTGAGAGTTAGTGAAATCACACAACATATCTAAGTCAGTTTCATCTCAGCTGGTAGAAACGTGGAGGCATGTGTACAGGCCGTTCTGTCTGGTTCAAATGGATTTGTAGGCTTAGTTTCACCAATGCAAGTCTTAATCAACTCCCTCGGCGGGGGGAAACAATCTTTTCTTTCACAGATCTTTTTTTTTCTCCATCTGGATTCTTCTTACCCAATGGGATCTTTTTTGCAGCAGCTGCATTTATGGAAAAGGAGCTGACACACGTGGCGTATCTAAGGTACATTATCTGCACGGAATGTGATTGTGTGTCTGCGTATTCGATTACAGAGAGCAAAAGTGAAATTTCCTCGCGTTAGCCTCCATCAAGCAGTTGACCCAAGGAAAAACAGAGACGTTGCATATCCTCCCTATCCGGCACACACGCACACACTCACACACTCACACATGCAAGTGTGAATGCCTGGGAAGTGTGTTGAGGCTCTGCCATGATTGCACAAACGCCCATTGCTACCAGCCCTTTAATTTGGCCTTTTAGAGAATCAACTCTTTGGTGGGGGGGAAAAACTCTTTACCCGTTTGCTCGTTTTCTGCATTGTTCTCAACGTGATCATTTAACAAAAGACCTTTTTTTTTAAATCAATGGAAAAAAAGTAATAATCCTGTTTACGTGCTGTCTGCGCTGTTGCAGGTTACAGCCGTGGGTAAAATAAATAACTGTTGTGCACATGTGTGGTCTGTTTGTTTACTTTTAAAAGAAACTAAAATGAGCAAATGGTGCACCGGGAAAGTATTTAATAAGACAATTAACAGATTTCATTTTCATCTAATTGAATCATTTCTTTAAAAACAAATCACATGTCAGCATTGCATCAGATTAGACAATCAAGCACAGAACGGAGATGCACATGCCAGCATGCCCAGGGATTTGAAGGAGTTTTCATTACGCAATCTTTCTCGGGTCAGCTCGTGGTACGGACGCCCACTTACTTAGCTGCAGGTTTTACAGTCATATTTTACACGGAAAATGTGAGACCTTGAGCGAGCGTATCGTGCTCCCAGAAATTTATGGCTTGCTTTGCCACAGTCCTGGGCTTTATTGACTGTACTCATCATTGACGCTACACTAAGATTAGTCATCCTCCTAAACAAGCAGCATTCATTAGCTGAAATATGGCGTCAAAAAGTAGCTTTTTCACTGCTCTTTTAGTTTTACTCTCAAGCTCAAGCTTGACTCATTGTTAGATTCCTTGAAACTGCAGCCTGGGAGACAAAAGATTCAGCAAGGGTTGAAGAAAATGTCTACACTACCTGACACCGTTGTTGGTAAGAAAGCACCCGTGGTTTCCGTATTATTTGCATCCAATTCAATTCAGTTTTGTTTACATAGTGACAAATGACAAAAACAGTCACCTCGTGGTGCTTTATATTGTAAGGTAAAGACTCTACAACATTAATTGGCCAAGTTAAACAAAGTGTGTTAAGAAGGTGTGTTTGTTAAGGCCACCCATCCCTATATGTTCTCATCCCACATTCATCAGTGACTTTAGGGTAGAAAATCTGAGTGAAGCTGAATGATCTATGATATTCTATAACAGGAAACAATCAAGTCATCTGCCTCGATGCATACCACTTTAACTGGACAGTCTAGATTTTTTTTAATTGAACTTTAAGTATTTCAGAAAGTATGTAGAGTTAGTTTGAGCCCAATCCTGGTCCAGAGCAAATTAAGCCCAGTAAGTGCTCGAGGTCAGTGAAGCAGGACAGAAGAGTAAGGTCTCAAAATCTTTATCACCTTACTTGAGTGTATAGTTCTTTACAGAGACTGTACACTCAAGTTTGCTTCCCTCAATGCACAGATTTGTCTTCCTTTAGTTTGTCCACTTGTCTCTTTGGACATAGGTAGGGAAGTAAAATTTATTTATAGCACTTTTTATAGATAAAAATCACAAAGTGCTTGACAATGAAAAAAAATTATGTGACAGTTGGTTCATTCATGTAAGACACTGTTATGAAGATGTTGCAAGATGAGCATGTGGGAAAAAAAGTGTGTAGACAGTGTTGGGGAGTAGCAGAATATATGTACCGGTGTTACGTATTTAAAATAGAAAATATGAGTAACTTTATTCCGTTACAGTTAACGCTGGAATAGGTGATAATTAGAATACAGTTAATTTATTGAAATAAATGGATTACACTGCGGTCTTTTCCTTTTTCATATGTTAGGCTATCCCCTTTCAGATTTTGGTAATTCCACACATTGCCGGAAACCCAAGGAAACACACAATAAGAGGCTCTAACGTAAGCGTCCTGTTAATGTTGGTGGCATCAGTTACACAATGGACACGGAGCCAGCACAACAGAACCATCAGTCCACGGGCAGGAATGCATTTCTTACTTGGAAATTTCGACACCACTTCACATTTAAAGAAGAAAGGGATAGGTGAAATCTGACCGTGCAACGCAAACTCTGTTTGCCAGCAAACAAGCTGCTCTCAGCGTCAAAAGACTCCACCTTCAACCTAAAGAAACATCTGGAAGTAAGTTCTTTTTTAAAAACTAATGTTAGCCTACTGCAACTCCCTTGTTTCAGTTGTGGTAGCTACCTGGGTTATGTGCCACCTCAATATCTTTGATGTACTATTGTTGTGTGATTTATTACTATTACTGCATTACAACCTGCTGGCTGCAAATAATCATGTGCAGTTCTGAAAGCAGACAAAAAGAAACGTATAACTGAACTGAAAATAAATATGGCAACAACGAACTATGGAATTTTAATGAGACATGGCAAAGTTCAAGGAGTCACCGAGTTTGTGAACCAGTGAGTGAACAAGACAGTCATGGTGCGCTTCCACTGGGGTGCTGAAGTGTTGCTGTGCTTCCTAGCACTGGACACATGATGGACAAGCCATTAGAAAGTGATGATAGATGGTTGACAGTTGCTGTCCCTCTCCTTCTTCTTATGATTGGTGCATGCCGCTTGCGGGCTGTCTTCTCCCAGACTTCAAAACTAAATGAATATAGCGACTCGCTTACAAACTTTCTTCATCCATCTTCTTCTGCTTATCCAATTCTTATCCGGAGGTGGGTGGCTGTCCCAGCTGTCATGGGCCAAGAGGCAGAGTACACCCTGAAGAAATCACCAATCTGTTGTAGGGCTAACACATCAAGACAAACAACCATTCACGCTCACTTAGACTCACCAATTAATGAACCCCATGCATCTCTTTGGACTGTGGGAGGAAGCCTGAGAGCCCCTCATGCAAACTCCACATAGAAAGGCCCCCAGGCTGGAATTGATGCCAGGACCTTCTTGCTTTAAGGCAACATTGATAACCACCACACCAATGTGCTGCTCCAACCTTCCTTCATTATGAGAACTCTTAACACATGTGATGCAAGAAATAAGTTATGATTTTGCTGTACCTGTCTTTTGCATTGACAACAGATAGTTTTAGAGTTTTTCACAAGTTAACGGAGGTGTAGCGTAGTAGACCCAACACCCCTAGTTCCCTTGAAGCAGCCTACACTTCAGCTTCATGTAAATGAAGAACTGGCAAAATGTAACGTCGTGCAACCAGAATGCATTAGCATGTGCTACGTCCCTGGTCAAGAGGTAACCTACACACAAAATTACTTGGGACTTCCCACTCTTCACCACACCAAAGGAAGAGTCAACCAGGTCCAAGATACTGAACAGCAGTTTATCTGCACATAAACTCACACACACACAAATCAACACGAGGCCCGATTTGCGCCCAAACTGGCAAACTGGCGTTGTTTCATTGCACATACATTTCAAATGATCATGTTTTTTTTTCATCCTCCATGTTCTTCTCTAATTTTCAAATCTTCCAACTCCCACACCAGAGGTTCACAGTCTGTCTTTTTGCCTTACAGCCCCTCTCCCTCTGTCTGTGGCCTTTTTCTCTCTCGGTTCTATAAAAAGATGAGAATTTAGAAGCATGTTAGAAGGATCGATGTGAGATGAGCTTTGGCCCCCCGCGAGATGAGCGGTGATCAAAACAATAAACAAAAACTTCCAAAGACCCTCCTACTCTTCCGTAACCAAAGTGAAAAGGCAAGCAAACGAGTCCTCTAACCTGAGCACCTAAGCACAAAAACATGAAAAATAATTCTTAATAAAAAGGGTTTTTACCGGTTACAAAGACTATTTTTTGCCAGCAGCTCACAGCTAACAGCACAAATATCGGATTTCACTCTCTCAACTCTCGGATTGAAGTTTGAATTCCCAATTATGCTACCTAAACAAAACTCCCCGTTCAAATACCAAACTATCTGCTGGCTCACTGATAGATAGGGAAGAGGGGAGGAGAGAAGGGTGAAGTGGAGTTCAAGAGGGTGTAAACAAATATTACACATGATCATGGATCATGACACATGGATGCCTACACATACGACAAACGAGAAGCGTGGAATTGACAGATCCGATGGGGTTGACCATTAAGCGGGGGCATCTCTCGCTCGTGACCACTGAGCCATTAGCGCTATATCGTTCTCATGACTGATTGGTGATATTGAACTTACTGCTTAGCACTGTATAAGCAGAAAAGGAGGGAATGAGCGGGTGAAGGACTCAGAAAGATTATAAACAGAATCAGGTGAACTGTGTCCAAAAAAAGACTTTTTTCCCCAACTGCTGAAGACCAGGGAGGACTATTTTTCTCTTTCTTGTTATTGCACTCTCTCTTGCTCTCTCTATCTCGCTTCCTCTTCTCTCTCTCTCTCTCTCTCTCTCTACGTCAGGTCTGCAGCACACAAGAGGATTTAGATGGACACCAGTGCGGAGTCCACTGCAATAGAAAGGAGAAATCAATATAGATAAACCCCTGAGTACTGACCTTTACAAACCACACAATATTGTTTAATGTTCTGAACTGCACTTTAATGGACACGTCATTGCACACTTCATGAAATAGTCTTATTGTCTTTTATCCTTACATTTCCCCTAAACAATTTTAGCTGTCTCTTCATCGTCAGGGGAACCTGTTTCCCACGTATAGCCGGCAGTATCACTTGTAGTCATTAGTAGGGTCGATAATCCTCTGATTGGTTAGGAGCACAGGTTAAGACCTGATATTTTATTTGTAGCGTAGCTGTGCATTAATGTTGTCTGTGGAGCAAAAACACGGCAATGAACAAATCGCTAGTCGTATAGTTAAAATTTGTAAACAAATAGATAGATCAAATAATCACAGGTCATTAGCTCCTGCAGTTCCGGCCTGCTTTTAAAGCAAGCTGTTAGTCATTTCAGATTTTTTTCACATTTGGATGAGCTTTCTGATTTCTGTTGGGAGCAGGGATTATATATGCATTTATGTGTGGTAAAACTAAGCATGATACATGCTTAGTAGAGCTAACAGCACAGCTAGCACTGAAGCTTTTTTAGCATTGGCTTTGGACTGTGCGCTAACAAAGTGCTAATAAATTAATACAATTTCAATAAATTTCAATAAACATCTGTTATCATGTTTCTTTTTGCCAAACTTATGTCAATCAAACGTAAAATGCAGTTATGTATTTTTGGATGTGCAGAAGCAGAAAAGTTTCCCAGAAGTCTATGGTTTGCTGGTCATTTGTGGATAACCACTTTACTTGCTTACCTAGTTGGAACCCAACTGCTAAGAAGAAGAGAAAACAAGTGGCTCAAATCCCATTCACATCCCTTGGTGGGCACCCATCAGCATAGAGACATTCTGGCTGCATCTGAAGGGAGACACGAGCGATATGACAGCAAAGACCATGCAGGCCAGGATGTGGCACGTACACACCCGGAGACACACGCGCACACACATCAGCACAACAGAAGTAAATATAGCTGATAAATAAGCGTCATGCAGTAAAGCAGTTTTGAGCCATACAAAGCAGCAGGCAGTGGTAGGGGATTGGGCCAGAGTCAGTTAGAGCCACAGGCTCCTTTGTCAGACTGAGCCGGGATTTAAGCCTGCTGGGAGGGCTGTGTGCATGTTCATGTTTGTGTGTGTGTGTGTGTGTATGTGTGGCTGGGAGACTTATTGTAATATGGTAAAACAGCTGTGTTAACTAAGTGAAATGCACAAATAGTAGTGGCACAGAAATGTTTGCTGGTCGCTATCGTTGGCTCTTTTGTTGGGCCGTCTGACCAAACACACTCTCCTGCACACGTACAATCAAACAATCACAAAATCGCACACACACGCACACACACACGCGTGCACACACAGAACTATTTCTCAGCCGTACATCAAATCTGAGCTTATAGCTCTCTGGTGCAGTCCATTTACTCCAGGGTCCATCTGGGAGAGCCCAAACTGATAGAAGCGCACCATAATGGACTTTTTATAAGCTACTGGACAGACAGACCCACTCCATCTCTCACTCTGTTACTTCTCCTCTCTCACCTCTTACTCTCTCAGCTAGTAGATATGAAGAGGGAAGCTGAATCTGGTTGGTGCAGGACACTGGCTGGCTGACTACGGGGGCACTCAAGGTCATTTCAAAATGGATTCAGCCCCACAGGCTGACTGTTTTTTTGGTTTCACACCTCCAAATGTATACCCACGTACACAAAAATCAACACGAGCCCCTGTGTAAGTCCAAACTGCCAAATTGGCGGTTTCACTGCACTTACATTCTCAATCTCAAATTGCCCTTTTTGTTTTTCTTTCTCCATATCGTTCTCTTATTAGATAATTTTCAAATCTTCCAACTCCCACACCAGAGTGGCTTGGTCTGTCTTTTTGCCCTCCACCCCCTCTCCCTCTGTCTTCTACCATGGCCTTTTTCTCTCTCGGTTCCATAACAAGATGAGAATTTAGATGGATTTATAGTTGAGTAGACTCTGAGCGAAGCTGCAGAGCTGCAATCACACCGCAATCGATGAAGGGATGTCTCACACTGGACTGATGAATTACAGATAGTGGTTTAGCATGTTTACGCAGCTGCATCCGTACAGTGCATTTACAATAAGCCAGTGTAGCTGTGTTTGCCATCATGGCTGGAAGCATGTTAACAGGATCAATGTGCGATAAGCTTCAGCCCCTTGTGAGTTTGTTGCAAAGCCAGTGTTTCTGGACTTTGTCCTCTGCCTCTGCCTGACACATGATATGTAAAGTTACCACAGCCGCAAGGTGAAAACCTTGGGTCCACATTTAAACACATAGTGTCTGCTATCCCAGCAGTAAGAGGCATGCATGAAGGTTATATTTTACTTACTTAGATACAAGTGACATTGTTGTTGTCAAATTTGGTGCACTTTTTTTTGACTGTAGCTGTAGAGGACAGAATCACTCAGTTTTATCAGAAAATACACTTCCGTGAATTACTTAGCTTAGTTATTTAATCCCCCTCTTTTCTCAGGAAGCAGAAGGATCCTCTGGAGACAAAACAAACTTCGGACTTGCAAAAATTTAATTAAATTTAAACATCTAGATTAAACAGAAATGTTGCAAATACATATAAATTATCCATTGTTATGTTTTTCTGCTTAAGAATTGAAAGCCTGCTGCAATAAAACCCATCCAAGTTTAACCCACCAGCCAATTTGCTACTGATGACTTTTATGGCTGAACAGAATGGACATTTACTTTGGTGGAAATGGATAAGCACATCACAGAATGCAGTTACTAAAGCTAAATGCAAACAGAAAGAAAAATCAAAAATCCACAAAATGATTCCATCCAGAGATGGAGTTGACCACTGATGCGTACGCTGACAAACGTCCCGCCATGTTCCTGCCAGCTTCCTCAGACTTCTGTGCTTCTGGGATCACAGACTATGCATCTCTCCCAAGTCGATGCAGCTGAAAGAAGGTGTGTACACGACTTCTGCCAGTCCACTTTTGACTGGATCACTGCACGCATGAAAAGAATAAAGCAAAATAAAATTTGGCCAGCATGCGTGACGGGCTGCCAAGCTTATTCCACACTTCAGCATCAACACTGGTCCATAAAAACTGACAAATGCAAAGCACAGCTCTCATGCTTGATTTGCAGAGACTCACTTGTTAATGGAGCCTAACACTGGGGAATTAACTAGGGTTTATGTTGCATATATGGTTCCCACACCTAATGTACTGCATATTTACAAAAGAAATTGGGGTAATATCAAAATGTAATTATATCATAATTTGAATAAGTTTAATTCTAGTGGAATTATGCCCTTTGTTTGTTCCAGCTGTTTAAGTCAATAAATAACTGCAGGTTTATAAGATCGACAGGTGAACTGCCACACAAAGAGCTACAGTTTATATTTGTATTTATTTGTTACACAGATGCTATCCTCAGGCTGAATAGTCCTGAATTCCCTACAGCTGTCCAAGCCTTGCATGTTACTGTTAGCCCTGTATGGTATGAATTTGAATGTTTTTTGAGGAAAAAAATATAATCCACCAAACTTATTGAGAGCTTGGGGGGGCTTGTTGATATATTAATCAAAAATATATCATTTGGTTTGTTGCCTGAGGGAAACACCATGCACGAGAGGGATAGTAGAAGCCAGATTCAGCCACTGAAATCAAATATAGTTTTGCTGTCCACTTTTTTTTCTCCCTGTTCTTTCATCTTAACTTCAAAGTCATCATTTGAAGTGGTGGTTACTGCATCAGCATTGTGTGCATGGGTGTGACATCTCTCGTTAATATTTAAATTCAATGGTCCTTTATGGCAGTAAGGTTTAAATAAGAAATAATTATTGATACCAGTTGTTTCATATTAATCATAAAGTGCATTTTCAGAATTTTATGTGTGTTTAGGAAATTATTTATAAAAATAAGATTATAAATCTTATAAATAAGATTTGTGAGCAATAAGAACAGTAGATTTGGGCTGATAATTATAAATGAAATATGATTATGTTGTGGTAGTTTAGATTTAAATGCACAGCAGAACCTCTGGACAATTTAAAGTTTCAGATTATCCAAATAACACATACTGACAAGTTGGTGGCCTCTAAATGATTAAACTACAGTAAAGAAAGTGGCACTTGTAACAAATACCACAGAACATGTCCACATCCATGCTAGAAGCTTTGTGAGGCTGAATTTGGGCAAATCATTGCCTAGAGCTAAAGTAACATGGTAACAGTGACGATGCTTACAATCCTGTGACATATTAAACATTTTTACCTGGTTTAATATCAGTGTTTGCTGTTTGATGAAGTTTCAACAAATGAAAGTTTAAAATAGTATGCTGAATGGTTCCAATGGTCAAAAAGGTTGGAGTGGTTTTTATCGCTACTGTGTCCCCCCAAAAAAAGCTTTTAAACACATAAATCTAGGGGGGTAGTGAATAGTTGATAAAGTCTTCTGTCTCTCCAGCCTCATCTTCGTTTATTTGCATGTTATGCAATATATTAGATGACATAGGACTCAATCAACACTCCTTAAATATCAGTATTTAAGGTCTTTTTACATGTAAGTTTGTTTTACTCTTGCATGACATATACATGATACATTTGATAACCACTCTCTCTGCCTTCATCGTCTTTATTCCCTCTCTTTCGCTACAGTTGCCACGTATAGAATATCACCCTCAACACGCCCCCAAACCAAACTTGGCTTTTCACCGTGACGCGTTTCACAACAGCGTTATGTATGTACATGATGCAGCCACACGAAAAGATCGATTACTGCTCACATTTGCCTCTGCAGTGGGATGCTGTTACCATAGCAACCTCGTCATGCTGATGCTGTAAAAGAGGGGGGCCGTGCAGAACGGTGGAGGGAAGGAGGGAGGGGACGGAGGTGGATTATGAATTGGTGTCCACACTCTGTCGCCGGTCCTGTCTGAGAGGGAGAGAGAGCGAGCGGAGCCGGCGGACCGCTGTTCTCAGCTGCCGTGAAGGGCAGCTGCTGTGCTCTTTGTGCTAGAACCTTTGTGTTTCTTTCATTTTGATTCTTCTTTGCTGTTTCCTTCTGCTTTCTTGGTTTGTTTTTATGTCTTCTTCTTCTACATTTACTTTTATTTATGTATTCATTTATTTTTAGCTTTGTATTCAACTTTTCCCCACTACAGCATGTAAAGGTTTCACACATGAATGTTTACAGATTAAACTGCAATATATAGACACAACAACCAAATTCATAGCAGCTCTTTTGCCATGTGTTAACTAATCACAACTGCTGATGTTGGTCATACACACCTACACCTGTTCAACTGCTAATTAGCACAAATATCTAATCAACGAATGATATGGCAGCAAATCAGTGCATTTAGACATGGTCATGATGACCTGTTGACGTTTTAACTGACCATCAGAACGGGAGAGAAACGTGAAATAAGTCACTCTGAATGTGGCTGTTCTGAGTCTTTCAGAAACTGCTGATCTGCTGAGATTTCTTGCAGAACCATGTGTAAGATTTAAAGAGAAGGGTCTGAAAAAGAGAAAATATCCAGTGAGCAGCAGTTCTCTGAGTG
The DNA here is from genome assembly GCF_963969265.1 of Rhamphochromis sp. 'chilingali'. Classification (NCBI taxonomy): domain Eukaryota; kingdom Metazoa; phylum Chordata; class Actinopteri; order Cichliformes; family Cichlidae; genus Rhamphochromis; species Rhamphochromis sp. 'chilingali'. The sequence goes on from NC_137944.1 coordinate 13,750,628, forward strand.
AAGATGTCTTCTTAATGCCAGAGATCAGAGGAGAATGGCCAGATTAATTGGAACAGATAGAAAGACAACAGTAACTCACACAAACACTCTTTTCAAACAAGGTATGTAAAGAGCATCTTAAAACACATACCATATACAGTAGCACACCGGGGTGTCACTCTTGTCAGCTAAAAACAAGAAACTAAAGCTGCAATCCATATGGGCTTAACAAAATTGGATGACAGAAGATTGGACAAATGTTGCCTGGTCTAATGAGTTTCAATTTCTACTGCCACATTTGGAGAGTAGGGTCAGAACTTGGTGTAAACAACATTAAAGCATGAAAAGTCCTTATCTGCGGAGCTTAAATGGATCACATTATATCCCTTTAAAATTTAGTTGTGATTTGCATTGTGATTGCATGTGCATTTCAGTGGGATTAAATCTGCTTTGTGACCATGCTTGTTAAATCTAGGCTTAAAGATTGATTTATAGTCAAGAATTGAAAGCCTGTTGTTTGATTTATACTGGTGCCCTGATGTGTCTCAATCTCTTTGTTACCACAAGTCAAACTGAACAGATCATGCTGGACTTTGAGCTAAAAAGGACTGACTTACTACAGTACTGTGCAAAAATCTTGAACCAACCAGCATGTAATAATAATAAATAATAATACAATTTATTTGTAAGCACCTTTCAGAACACTCAAGGACACTGTACACAGTAGAATAATAAAAGCAACATAAAAGCAAGCAGTTTACACAATCATAAAAGCATAGACATAAAACAAAGTTAAAATAGCAGAGTGGAGAGGTTATGTGGGATAAGCTATTTTGAACAAGTGAGTTTTGAGTTGGGACTTAAAGAGAGAGAATATTTCTTAAATCAGGAGGTAGGAGGAATGTAATTGTATTTTGCTAGGAAAGTATTAAATAGGTTCAGCTATTTATTTAAACATGTACAAACATACATGGAAATATAGAATATATCAGCCGAAAGTAGAGTTTTTATAATTTAATAATTAAAAAGAGCCTGAAGTCTCTAAGGGAAGATTTCTTATAAGTTTTCTTTCTTGTAAGCCTAGATTTCACAGTTTCTTTAAGTAGTCTTCAGGAATAGTTATCCAGGGTTCCTGAAGGACATTCAAAGCTTTTCATTGGATGTTGGCTGCCTTTTGTTCTTCTTTCTGTTAAGATGATCCCACACTGCTTCAGTAATGTTGAGGTTCGGGCTCTGGGGAGGCCATTCCATGACCGATAGTGCTCCGTTGTCTGTTTTACTGCACTAGCAGTGTGTTTTTGGTCTCTGTTATGCTTAAAATGAACCCATGACAATCAAACACTTTCCAGATCATATTGCATGGTGAATCAACGTCTGATGGTAGCACATGTGTTGAGATTTCCATCACTTTTGAAAGGACACTAATGTCTGAAATGCAGTCCCAAACCATGAAAGAGCCTCCATCGTTTTTTATAGATGATTATAGACGCTCACTGCGTCTTTGTACACATGATAAATATTAGAACCAAATATTTTAAGACTGGATTCATATCTCGATAACACCACTCTAACTCTTCTTGACAGCCACCCTTCCACTTGAGATTGAAAAGCAACATGCGTGTTGGGGTCTACATGACCCTAGTACATACTTACCGTCCTTACAGGGTATGCGTTAGACTATTGCATAGATTATACATTTCTACAAGACAAGCTTATTAAAACTATCTAAGACTTCACTTTGCTGTAATTCCATTCTCTGAAAGACATTTTTCTTACTTACTGTGCACTTTGGTCTACTTTGCATTATCAAATATCTGCCGGGTAAGGTCGAAGATGTACAGTAATGTGAAACATAAATCACAGAGGTCCTCATTCACAATTATTCTTATTTCTTTGGCAGAGGGTATTATTATCTTGCATTAACATATTTGACTCCGACTCTGTTGACTGCCAACTTTTCCCCGCGGTGTAGTACTTTGAATAATCCCTGTAACTGCAGAGGATAGCGTTCTAAAAACGCAATTGTAACTTTGAACCGGTAGAAACATTATAGATGGAAAAAGAAAAGAAAGGTTTGCGATGGCAGATAACCCTGACACAAACAAGAAGGAGAAATACAGGTGATAGGCAAGAAGAGCTAAAGTAGCTACAATATACTACCTGAAAACCTGGTGGTATGAATTTACTTCCTTTACTTGCTTGCTTCCATCTTTTGTTATCTTATGATCTCCTTAGAGTAAAGCACAAAAATTCCTGCCACAACTGAAAAGCCATACTACTTCCATCATCCCCATAATCCCTCTTTCCACCTTTCTGTGTCCTGTACTGCTATTATCAGCCTCTCTCTCACTCCCCCTTCTGGAATGTGACTCTTGGGAAAGGAAAAAAAAAAGGAAAGACTAGTCAACGGCCTTGACCTAAAGCAAAATGGTTCTTCATATCCTTTGTGTGCAGTAGTCCACATGCAGCATACACATACACACACACATAAACAGACATATATGTCCTGCACTGAGAACAATGTTCCTCTTAACAGGGCTCAAGGACGGCCAAGGCCTCATAAGATCATGAGATGAGGTGTCTCGGCCCATTCTTTCCTTCTCTCGCTGCGCAACAAAGTGTTCCAGGCAATTTATTCCAAGGAGAGAAAAAGGTGTTGTGCAGAATGAGCGCCCGGATAAATAGCTGAGAGCACTCAGGCCACAAGGCTAATCGAGAGAGCGGAGCAGTCACGCAGCATGAAGGGGCCCTGTGCTAAAGAGTTAATCTCAGCTGTGGAAATCGACAGGGCTAATCTGAGTTGTGTGTTGTTGTTTTTTTGTCCCAAGTAGAAATGCTGCATAATGCATACTAGACACTGGGTTGGAATTATAACTCAGTGCTAAGCTAAACGAATATGCCATGAATCATCAAAATAAGGCTCTGTCCTAGATTCCTTCATGAGCATGTGTGGGTGTGCATGTCTCAAGTGGCGTGAAGCATTTATTCTTTGCAAAACAATTATTAGATTTTAATTTTTCTTTCATTTTCTTTCATTTCATTTTCACGTTTAATGGGGGTTTTTTTTGGTCGTAAAGTCTTTTTTTTTTATTACAATGTATCCCCCTCAAAAAAATAAAAATGTGTGTGTGAGAAAGTAGCTGCACTCTAAATCCCACAGAGAATCAAGGATCTAGTGTGGGGAAGTGGTTGGCTCTTCTGCCATTTTGAACCTATTATTTAGGTTAACTGGTTTATATAGGGTCAAGCTCCTTCTAATAAAGGTGCAGTAAACTGGTTAGAATGTGAAATAACACAGAGCATCTTCTAAGACTTAGATGTGGTGGATCAAAAGCTGCTGAAGTGAAGATTGAGCTACAAAGACACCCTGGAGTTTGGAGAACAAGGGTAAGGCAAGAAAATAAAATCAAACTTGACTTCTTCTTACCAGTGCAGTCTCCTAGTAGATACACCTGTAGTATAAATCTGAAAAGTTGAGGTAGAGGTCACTGAGACCTGTGAGATGCACCTGTGATATCAATTAAAACATCCTAGGCAGAGATGGGCAGTAACGCGTTACTGTAATCTGATTACTTTTTTCAAGTAACGAGTAAAGTAAGGGATTACTATTGCAAAAACGGTAATTAGATTACAGTTACTTTCCCGTAGGAACGCTGCGTTACTGCGTTACTAAAACCATGATTTTTTGCGAGAATGTCTCATGACAGTGACGTAAGCGAGTGCAACGTTCATGACAGCAGCTGTGTGCAGATCAACAATGGATCACATATCGATTGTGGGAGAGAGTATGAGCGTGCAGCGTTTAAAGCGTGGAAGTACTGACCTTACTTTGAGTTTGATTCCATAAAAAGTGACAAAAACATTAGCGTCCATCGTGCGTGGGAAGAAAACTTCTTTTTACAGCGAAAAAAAACGCTAAACTTCCGAGCAAGCACCGGGAGTGCGCTACGACTTAATGGGAAATTCACAGAGAAACTCGCGGATTCTTCAACTGACCGCGGCACACCTGCACCAGGGTAAACCTCCGCCTACCCCAGTCCTGCTTTACAGGTGAAAATAGAGCAACAGGACCGCTGAGTCTTTGACTTTATTTATTTCCTGCTGTGTTTTAATTGCATTTATTTGAAAGAGTGAGTGTAAACACAAAAAATATTGTATTTTATGTGCTGGAATGTGCAGAAAATAGGTTTAAATGTTAAACTAATTTATTCAAGTCAGAGAATGTTGCATATAATTAAATTTTTGCTTGATGCATAAAGTTAAAAGATTAAAACTAATAAAACAAGTTAAAAAAAAAGAGACTTTTCCATTTGATTACATTTTGTATGATGGATTATGTAGAAAAAGTAGAATTGGGCTGAAAGATCTATCGCTTTATCACCTCTTCAGGTTGTAAATCGTGTTTTTTAAAAGTAACTAAGTAACTAAGTAATTAATTACTTTTGAAAATAAGTAATCAGTAAAGTAACGGGATTACTTTTTTGTGGAAGTAATCAGTAATTAGTTACTGATTACTTTTTTCAAGTAACTTGACCAACACTGATCCTAGGTGAAATTTTTTATTATGTTTGCCATTTTTTTGTTTTTTTTTTTCTTTATAAAACTTGACTTCTGAGCTTGACCTTGAGTTCCAGGTCACTGGTATTCTAACTCACGCAATATTTTAGTAGATGCACCTATGTTATGAATTTCAAAATCCTAGGCGACCTCCTTGAGTTATCCCAAAGTTACAATTCTTGATCCACTTGTTCAAACAAGTGGATGGTCTCAGACACACTGAAAGGACACAAGTACTGGGTCACCTGTATGTCATACCTACAGGTGCCGGCAGTGGAAACCTGTGCTGTGAAGCCCTGGGCGCATAGTTTTTGAGCTGATGCTGATGCCAGAGGAGGTTTGAAACAGTTAATGAGTCTAAGGAGTATCGGTGACTTCAACACGACCTCACTCTGTAACTTCATGGTGTGGTTCTTAAATCGTTCCACTTTGCAATAACACCACTTAAAGCTGACTGGAGGGAAGGACTTTCACAAACTGACTTGATGCAATGGTGGCAGCAACTTCAAGAATTTGAGGTTAGTCCTGCTTCTTCATTATTCCATCCACTTTGTGCAATGTGCCAGCAAAACAGCCACATAGCATGATGCTACCACCACCATGCTTTAATTGATACAGTGTTCTTACATTTGAAAGCTTCTTTGTCTCATCATCATGTTCATGAATATAAAACTGTTCTCCAGAAGGCATTTGGCTTGTGCACATGGGCAGCAGCAAATTTCAGTTGAGTTTGAAGGTGTTGATTTTCGAGCTTCTTGGTGAGGACCCTCTCAATGTATCCAAATTGGGCAACGTACTAACCCCAAGTTACCCTCTGATGCATGTAGAAAAGGCATAGAAAAAAGTGCTTGTCTGAATGGATGTGAATGAGGCATGTTGTATAAAGCGCTTTGGGTGCTCGGGTAGAGTAGAAAAGAACTATATTATAATGAGTCAATTTACCATAAATGCAGGTACTGTCATACTTGTATATTTAATATTCATTATAACATTAAGGATATTTAAGACAATGAAAATACTTCATGTATTTTTAATGCTTTAGTAGGGGAAGACATTTGTAGCATATTGAGGCCCACAAGTTTAAATAGTTGGTGATCCTTTTATGGTAAGACCTCCTTATAGCCGCATCATTACATCGGAATAAATGGAATCCACTGCTGCCATTACAGAGGATCAACCTTTCCCCTTCTCTCATTTTTAAAATAGAAAAAAACTGTCAGCTGTCACTCCTGTCCCTTCAAGGCATAAATGTACCAGTGATTTTAGTCACTATCAGTCATTCTTGCACCTTCTTGCTATATACTGTACTCCTTCTTACCGTCATAGGTTTTTCCACTTTCATGAGTCTTTGCCCCTGCCAGTTCCTCTGACCTACTCCTTGCCATCCATTCCCCATCACCTCTCAATTACACTCTTCTTCTCCTGCCACCCTTCCAGCAGAATGAAAGTGGAAATGTTAGGTGCAACTGAATAAAGTCATTACTTCCTCTTCTCAGTCCTTGTTTCATGCACCTATGCCCTCCCCTTGAAGAGAAGAGATTAGACTTTAAGTTTGGTGCGTGGCAAAATTAAAGGCTTGATTTCACTGGGCTACATCAAAGTGCAGAGTGCATCAAATAATATCACAGGGAATTGCAAGACTGTCCAATTTAGCAGGCGTTTTCAGACAAATCAAAGCATATGCATGAGGTCCGATGCTCTTTCAAGTCTAAACAAAAACACTTTCATAGAATCAGTGCAAGAAAGTCTTGAAACAAGAAATATAATCTTTGAAAAAATATTTAGCTGCAAAGTATTTCTACACATTTTACTTTGCTTTAAAAGCCACATATAGGCAAATCTTTAGTATAAATACAATGAGTAACAAAACAATGACCAACATTGTATCAGCAAAATGCTAAATGTTGTCCATTTTTAAGCCACAGTAGTACTCTGAGCTAATATCTAACATCTAATATCTGATATAATTTCAGTGTGTGTTTGTGGGTGCCATCTAATCCTAAGTGAACAACCTGTCAAATATATCTTTTAATGATGTTTGAAAGGTAGGTGGAAACTTCCTGAATTTGCCATCATCACATTGTATCATTTCATGCAAATTTACTCTGCCACCACAAGTAAATATTGCTCTGCCCACCTCATTACATCGCATCCTCCTACATTCTTTTTCTTTTAACTCACGATTGACATGTGCATGCATGTGTGGCTGTGTCTGTTTGTGCGTGTGTGTGTGTACTTCATGTGCTTGTTTCAATAGACTGGCAAAAGATGGATGAAGAATAAATGTAAAAGCAAAATGCATCAACTGCACAAAAAGACCTGCTTTGGTGTTTTAAAATGCTGACATTGATTAACTTTCAGGTATAGTTCTTCTTTGAAAGCTAACAAATCTCTCCCATTCACAATTATTACCTGTAATGTTTACAGCGTTTCTGATCTGGCTCTGTTACAGCGTTCCTCTCTATTAACTGTTGTTTGGTATCCATAAATCTTTCCCCAGAATTTCCTCTGTCAGCTAAATGCTGTGCTGATTAATCACTTGATTACTTCTAGCCAATATTCATTGGATTAACCTTGCCATTTGCCTCCGGCTTCCCAGAGAACAATAATCTTGGGGGAAGAGGGTCATGACCGAGAGACTGGTTCTGTGGGAGGCTCTGCCATGGAAGGTCAGGCATCTTTGCGTCATCTTGGAGAAATCACAGACACACACAGCTGAGGGACAAAGAACACTGAGCTCCTTCTTTCACAACAGAAAAAGACACAGCAGTACAATCCTTTGAGAGCATGTTGAAGCTGGGAAGAAAGCACACCTTAAAAACTGAAGAAAAAACAAAAAGAATCACGACACTGGCCAGGTTTTTTTTTCCTTTTTCTTTTTTAGTTTTATGACCCTCTTTAAACCTGAAGTGTTTCAGTAAAAAGAGAAAATGATGCAACAGATATATCAGCAAGCCTGTGTTTTGGTACATCAAGACACACTTTTCAGTCACTCGTTTCTTCTGAAGATCCACTTGGCCTGGTTGAGTGCCGGTACACCTAGAGACACTTGACGATGACTGCTGTCATACGTCTCACTGAACTGACCACCACAGCTTCACAAACAGTACTGGGGATCACAAACACACAATGAAAACCACACTCACACATGAGTAAAAGTATGTAATGAAAGTCTCAGCTCTATCTGTGACCCCTCAGGAGAAGAATGTCAAACATGAGGCTCGGGGGTGAGAATCGGCCTGTCAAAGATTCCCCACTGAACAATGTGAAGGAGGACATGAATTTGAGATGTATAACTGTATTTTCCTAAGTCTTATGACATTTCCTACTGATAAGAACCTCCCCCAAGATAATTCATACAAAACCAAAGTAAATCAGTAATACATAAAGAAAAAAATTACAGAAAAATCCTGTTTTATCTCTTTTTTCCACTGATTTTTACAGTTGGCTCACAGGCTCAAGAGACAAGCTTTTTTGGAATATTACACTTCTTTTTTTCAATTCAAGCCCAAAGCAGCATTTATTTTTATCATGTGGAAAAACTGAGATGTAATATTTAAATTGCACTTTTTTTTGCTGTTGAAGGTAACTAAACTTATAGCAAACTTGTGTGGCTATGTGTGCATAGATGACTTAAGTGAAAATGAGAGAAAATGAGATTCCACAAAGTACAAGATAGAAAACATGAAAAACAAAAAGGCAATTGAAGAACAGGTGGGGAAAAAAGAAATTGGGTGGATGGGAGTGTGTACTTAACTGATATTACGTAGTGATTAAACACTTTGGAGGTGGAGAATGTAGAGAGCTCAAATAGCTGCACTTAAGTACTTGAAATGGTGAATGTACTTAAATGACGCTTGAAAAGGCAAAATAAAAATGTGCAGCGAGGTGTAATTAACATAGTTGACTAAGTGCAACTGAGAGTTTTTTCTTTTAAAGTTTTAGCAATTGAAATGCAGTGTTGCAGGATCAACATCAACTTAAAAAAAAAACAACCTTAGAGTTTTCATGTGTCAGCCCTTTAGTTCATTAGAACCATCACTGCTGTAACAACCCTTTAAGCCACGAGGTTCAAAGGGATCAGGGCAGCTGTCCTAGCAAGCTATTACAAAGCAGCATCCACCTCCATTGCATCAAACCCAACAGCTGTCTGCGTGCAAGTGCCTCTTTCTTTTTTTTCTTCATCGGCACTTGCTGCTGTGCGCTCACGATTGTGTGAGCCTGCATCAGTGCGCGTGAATGTGCCCAGGGAGAGGGTAATGAGGACCACTGGGGCTAGTTTAAACAACCAGGGTTCACTAGCGGAGAAGTGAGCTGGAGCTCCAGTGCTCCCTGGAGCACAGAAAAAACCAGAGCAGCTTCCCATTCTTATAATCTCCAGCGCACGTTACATCAGGACTCAGCCAGATGGGTAAAACCGTTCACCCTCGACCCCGAACTCTTGCAGGACTGGCACTTCCAGAAATTCAAGGAAAGGAGTTTAGCCATGTGGTTTTGACTAGTGGAAGCTCCACTAACTTTCCAGTGCCACACTGTGTCCTGTGGAGCTACATAAGGCTTCTCTGCTTTAGCATGTTGCAGGGTACACAAGCCATTTGCAAAGAATAAAGTAAAAGCATGTTCAATCAGCACAAAAGTTTAAAATATACTTTAAAAAAAAAAGATCTATTCTTTAATAACAGCTAATATTTTGGAATTTAATCAATTCATAACTGTCATGGCATTTTTCCTAGGTAAAAATGAATTATTTTTTATGTGGCAATGCTTTCCCAAGGGGATGTTTAGATATGTCCAGCATCCTAAAACCTCCCAGTGACACTTCAAATTGTCTCCATGCCACCTTTATGAAAATGAGAGGTGTATCTGTAAAACCATTATCGTGTTTACTGGTTGGTTGTTTGATCCCTGGACCCTCTGGTCTGTATGGCAAAGTATCCTAGGGCCAGGTACTGAACCCTAAGCTGTTCCTGATGCATTCATCTTAGTGTGAATGTGTGTGAGAGTTAGATAGACATAGAAAAACAGAGCTTGTGGCTCTGAATGGGTGATTGAGGCACGTTGTCTAAAGTGCTTTGAGTGCTCAACCAGAGTAGAAAAGATCTATGAACAAACCAATCTATTTACTGTGTGAGATGGTTTTACCAGCTGAGAGAGTTTTTTTATAGCAGCCCAGGATTATTATTTTTTGCATCCTGTCCAAACAGCATCCTCTCTGTGTGACGTGTTAGTCTCGCAAACGTAATCTGACATCTGAGCAAAGCCAAAACAATTTTAGATTCCAGCTGAGATCATGGCATTTTTTACCTCTGCAACTTTTCTTTGCAACAACAACATGGTTTTATGTAACGTGAACATTAAAAGTCTTTATTGAACATCTACCGCAACAGCTAGACTCACGTTAACTTTAAACCTTCAGTTTAGCTTATTTGGGTCCAAATTTAAGAGAAGTTCTGCATATGAGAGCCTCGTACTTTTTCTCAAAGTATTTCTGATTGGTCACTGTTTACAATCAATTTTTAACAGTTTTAGACCTGGCTACTTAAATGGAAGCAATGTAATTTATTGCAAGTGCAATTAATGAGCTAAATGACAGTGACATCATTAGTGAAATCATTACAACTGGAATTATTATAACCGTATAATACGCTAATCAGCATCAATATTGAGGAAAGATTAGATTTGCCTTCATTTGATAAGAGGAGTGAAGGACCTGGTTAATAATAGACATGTGTGTGTGTGCACGCTAAGGTTATATAACCTTAGTAGTTAACACCAGTAGTTTAACCTTCATTTAAACTACCGCTGCTGAAGGCTGTGCTCCAATATACACATGTGCACAGGTACACATAAAACACAGTGACAAACAGGCTTACACAACTAAACTCTCTCTCTCTCTCTCTCTCTCTCTCTCTCTCTCTCTCTCTCTCTCTCTCTCTCTCTCTCTCACACACACACACATACACACACACACACAGCAGCCTCATCACCTTACATTGATTTCCCGCTGGCCAACCAACTGCTTAGCCATCTTTGTGGTGACAGGTTGACCCATGAGGCCTGTTAGGTGCTTGCACGCACGCACACATGTGCACACACACGGACACACAGGGAGCTATCTTGCAGCCTTTAGGGAACTCCCCGAAGCATTTATTGACCAGAGAAAGTGGCTATTAATCTGACAGAGGCTTAAAAGCCTGCCACCGTCTGTTTGTTTGTGCATGCTTGTATGACATGTCGGTACATGCAAATGCGGGTGTTTGTGGCCTCCAATTTAATGCATTTAACAGATGCATGCTTTACACTGTGCGTATTTGTCTTTGTTTGCATTCCTAAAGGAGTGTAATGGTCCTATGTAAAGATCCACTTAACAGATAAATCCAGTTGGAATTCAACAAAAAAGAAGGGAAATTACTCGACATGTGTTACATAATTAGCTGTGGTGCCAAAGGTCTATAGTTTGGCCCCCATGACACCATTTAAAACACAAGGTGAGCTTTTCTAACCTCCATTCCAGCAAATTACCGTCATCCTGTTACTTCTGCCAGTTCAACACCCTAGAGGCAAACCTCCAAGTCTGACAGAGCAACAAGATAATGAGAGAACCGAGAGAGAAACAGGGAGGCGCAGGAAGAGCAAGAGAGAATGAAGGACACACAATATATTGAAAATGCCCATCTCTGTGCGTGCATCTGTGCGTGCACTTGCGCCTTCATCCATCAATTAAAGTCTCAACTCTAAGATCCCTTGCTTTTCATCTTGGCAACAAAGAAAAGCAAAACTTATTTGTTGAGCATTAAAAATCCATGCCGCGGGAACACCGGTTGCCATGAGGTCAGAGATGGCGAGGGAGACAAAAGATCTGTCTTATGTTGTTGTGTTTCTCTGCCAAGAACATCAACTTAGAGGAATTTGTCTCCGGAGCCTTGTTATTGTCAACTCACTGTTCGGGGCCCACTGTGCTCTGAAGTGTCACAACAATACAAAAGCATACACAAGTGCACAAACATACGTAATTTTCTGTTGGCTCAAAAAACATCATCGCTGTCTTTTTTTGCTGTTGTTTTTTAGCTTCTTCTTTATTTCCATGGTAGCAAAAAAAGGTTTGACATGTTGTAAAACTGCTGTTCAAGTGCCAGAGTTATCGTACGCTCTTTGTGTCAGTGTGTGTGTGTGTGTGTGAGTGTGTGCGTGCGTGCCTTTGGCGTGTCCTTTGTGAATGATGGCTTTGCTAAAGTGCTGCGAAAAGAAACATTGGTTTTCTACGCCTTTGATTCATTGCTGGTGTGAGAGAAATTTGCATAGCAGGCAGACTCGGGGCAGATCTGGGCTCTCATTAGCCGGGTGGCTGGATACTTCATCATTATCATCAGGCTTGTGCTTTGGTTCCAGCCACTCTGCCCTTGCTCATAATCTTCAAGAATGCATTGCAGAAGGCAAAACAAAAAAAAACAATAAAGGTCTCGAACAAATTAGGCAATGCAGTGTGTGAAAGCCACTAACTTATTTGGTTGCTCGGTGGTAACTCGTGCGGAGTAGGTTTCACCTATCAGCTTTTTCTTTCTTTCTCTCTATCGTCTATAATTTTGGCAGTGGCATCATGGATACAACTTAATAATAATTATTCGTTTGCCAAAATGTCTTAGAAATGTACAGTGCTCCTGAGAGGTCAAAAACTGTCACACAAGCAAATAGAAAAGTGCTGTGAAAACTCACAACAGAAGTGTTTTTGGGGAGAGAATAACATGACGGTAAAGCTGCGTAAGTGACAAGCTAACAGCTAGTTAGCTAAAACATGCATCTACAGTATTATATGAGTCATGATATTAAAACACACATTACTTTGCATCTTTTTCTCCCTCACGACAAAAATGAATCCTCCGCTTCTTTTAAGCATCTCGTGGTGCAGTCCTACACATCTTTCTCTTTCTGTCACTTCAGCTGCTGTTCCGTCATGTTATTGTCTCCACAAAAAAAGGCTTTTATTGACCTTCTCTTGTATTTTCTGTGCCTTTGCAGCTTATTTGGAGTGCATGTGACCTCTCGGGGCTGCCATAGCAACATGTAAAACAACTGAAGTTTGAAATGGAAGAAGCAAATTGGATGAACAGACAGGTATGCCCAGTGTTTTTTTTTCCTCCGGCTCTCCCTGACAGGTTTGCTGCAGTCCTTTTGGGGACAGGGCTTGTTATAGAGGACATGCTGACGAGTGTCGATCGATACTAACTCCCAAACCGCAGCATCAGTCTGTGAGCTGTGCTTGTGTGAGTGTGTGTGAGCGTGTGTATGTATGTGTGCGGCATCTACATGTCTGTTGTTGTATAAGAAAGGTATCTGGCTCTCAGGACAAACACAGGCAGGTGCTGCTGTCATTCATTTCATTTTGCCCTTGAGGGTGTCAGTTCTCCTTGCATTGGTGTCTGGGCACCTGTGTGTCTATGCGTGGTGGATTTACATATCACTTTATTGGAGATTATATGGACAGCTTCCATGGCTATTTTTCCTCTATGAATATTTTACCATCATATAAACAAAACACAATTTCAAGGCAGCTGTGCACATGGTCGGACTGGGGAGGCTGAGGGGAAAAGTGACCACGTCCCACCTATAGGTCAGGATTAGAGGGAAGGTTAGCACAAACACATCGATTTTCACATTGGAAACTTTAACAAAATTTGCATTCCAAAACACCTATCGGGCGCCACCTGGCCACATTTGAGTAACAATTGGCTGCAGTAGCATGAAAGTACCTGCAGCAGGGTACAAAGGAAAGGAAAACGAGACTGAGATGGAGACTAAGAGTGTTTCTTCTTTCCTGAGTCTTAAATCCGCCATGGGTAACTACTGGAGTGTGACAGTAGGCTTATAACAGCCAGTGTGTCGATAAATCCCAGGTGCATTTATTTCCTGCAAGACCAGGAAAGCATACCTCACTTTACAACCCCCACCCCCCCCCAAAAAAACGGACAGAAATACAAGGCGACCCCCCCCCCCCCCCCCCCCCCCCCCCCCCCCCACACACACACACCCCTTTTCACTTATTTGGCCTGTTATTTATATATTAATAAGGTCACATGTGTCGTAAACTTTCATCCCAAGGCAGGATTACAACGATATAAATTTGAATTAATATGAATTGTTTCTAGTCTCCTGGCATCTTTTTTTCCTTTCATTTTGCAACTCTCTTTCAACTCTGTTGTGTATTTATTTGATGAAAATTGTCTTCATTTGCATGATGGCAGGCACACTGGCTCGCTGAAACATTAGACAGAATTGCTAGTGATTAAGTTCACTCCTGCAAACATCCCATCAGATATGCAGATTACTGTATAGTCAAAAAAAGAAGAAGAAGAAAAAAGGCCAATAAAACACTAATGGTTGATGCAGAATTATTTAAAAAAAAAAAGCCTAATGGGATCATTATTCAAAGTCACTCAGACAATTAAGCATAACATATTTACATGTATTTGAAGTATGAAAACAGTCGGAGCAGCCTCTGAATCAACACAACCTCTGTAATGGAAAGTCTGTAATTGGACACAAGCCTGTGACTGTTCTTCTGTTCTGTTTTTTGTTTCAGTCTTTGATGATTGCATTAAAGCATTTCAATCAAATATTATAAACAGCAAGGTTCCTTTTATGTAAGATTCCGATTACACGAAGAAACGAGGAGATCTAAAAAGGAGCAGAAACAGGAGGAAACTGTTCTGGGAGTCGGCTGCTCTGTAAAAACACACACAAAACCTCCCAAAAGCAGAAATATTCTTTCCTGTCAAGAATACTGGTAAAAAAAAGGAAGTAAAAATAAGAAATATTAAAGTACTACTGACCACTACCTAAAATGCCCTGACATTCAGTTTTCCAGCATGTGCACTTGTGTAGTTGACCATAGTGTCTCCCCACTGCTCTGTTTCTATTACATGCAGATGATAACATCTATAACTGACATATAGGGAAGGAGGCCAGGGTAAAAGGAGGAAGGAGAGGATTTACTGCTCTCCTGGAAACTGTCTGAGGGGGAGAGTTATCTTGGAAGCAAAGAGCCATGGATGAGCGGAACAGAATGACGGATAGCGAAAGTAAGGGATGCACAGGAAACCGACCAGCACACACACACACACACACACACACACACACACACACACACACACACACACACACACACACACACACGCACACACAGGCAGACGGGCACATACACTTTCCCGTGTGTTTTTGCTAAAGACGAGGGGCACGATTTCCTTGTCTTGTAATGATTTCTAAATAGGGCGTCATTGCCCAGGGATATATTTAATTGCCACACACCGGCTGGTGACGATGATGTGCACTGACAAAAAGAGCGCACGAGGCAGAGGGAGAGCAAGAGAGGCACCAGTCATGCTTGTTTTTGAAGTCTGACTTTGACTTCGCAAGGGCAGGAGTGGCTGTCACTCGGTGGTCACCATTCGCAGCTCGCTGTTTTGATGTTTTGGGGGGAATTTTACTCCAGTTACAGAAGGTGGCTGCTGTCAGATATCGACTCGCTTGCCCACAGCACCCTTTCTTGCTTCCTTTGCACACTCACAAGCACACGCGTGATCACCTTCATGCCAAGCTATTGTGTTCATCTTGAGCAGCGTTGCCAGATTCCCATTGCAGGAACTGTTATATCTCCCTCTCTGCTGCAAGCTGATGGGCGTTTGTGTTGTGCTGTGTGTATGCTTTTCTTTTTTTAAGTGCACATTCATCTTTGTGAGCATTCCAATGTGTGTTTGTGTATTTCTGATCCAGTATTCAGGGCCAGTCTCTCTCACAGTTACCACTCTGTCCACCACCAGAGTGGATCAAACAATCAAGACTTGATTGAAATGCAGACTTTCAGCTTTAATTCAAAGGGTTTAATAAAAGCATTGCTTTAACTTTTTTAGGAATTACAGCTATTTTCACAGATAGCCTCTGAAAATGAATAGCTATGTATACGAAAAACGGAAGATTTAAAATTCCAGGGATTGTATAGCTCAGTCACAGGAGACAAACAAAGGTCATGCTTAGTGATTGGGAATGATTTTGAAATTCACATCTGCAGTGTTTGAAACACACACTAGGCTTTCAGGAAGAACTACGCGTGTCTGTGTGTCTGAGAGAGAGTTTCCCTCACTGTATTAAGATAGATAGCTTTGTCCATGGGAGGCTATCATGTGTCTGGCAAACAGATTCCCCTCTTGTCAAGCCAAATGAACACAGATAAGTTCACCAGAGGAGACATTGGAGGGGGGAAGAGTGTCCATGTGCAACTATCATAAAGGTTATATTAAGAATAAAGATGTAACGCGGGCAGGTGTCCCAGAATGATCTGGTCCTTTCATGATAAGTAAATCATAGTTTCATACATAAGAATCTGCAATGAGTTCCCTCATATAAATCTTAAGAAATGCAATGCTTGCATGAGGCAAGTAATTACATTTATTCTAGAATTCATTAAAAAATCTGACGGCTCAAAGGATGTGAAAATACAGAATAAGTCCAACCTTTTGTAGAATTTAGTAGATGCAACTGACCTTGTCGTCAACAATCTCCTGGTTGACGACCAGGAAATCCTGCACCTTTTTATAAAAAGGTGACATCATAGTTTTACAGGGACAGCAATAGTGATGTGTCATTTGTGAGCGAGCCGATTCATTGTAGTAAACAACGACAAGGAGAGCTGAATCTTCAGGTGCTCCTGCTCAGCCCTGCTGAAGACTGCAAAGCTAAAATGAGGCACTGGCTGAAATCACACCCATTTTTATTTTCAGCCATTTTTCATTTCAAACTTTTGTCCAGGCCTTAAACCCCATGTATGTTCTCCTTAGTAGTAGTAAATGAATAAAAATATTTATTTTATAAAAACATGAATAAAAAATTGTCTCCCAGCACAAAAAACATTCCTAATTGTTAAATTAGGCTAAAATAGAAGAGCCGGACCTCCCATCACTAAGCAGCAGGTATAAGTAACGCCAACAAACTGGGTCCCATTTGTGCAAAGTGTTACCCACTTTGCCTCGTTTTGCTTTCACTCACTGGCATTTGAAACTTCTTGGTTAGGCTTAGGAAAGGATTGCGGCGTGGGTTAAAATACACACATTCCCACTAACAAGAGACAGTCATAACCTGGTGCATCACACACAGCCACTAACAGACACCTTGTTTGTAACATTTTGCAACATTTTGGTGATTACTCTGTTCAGCAACAGGGTAATTTAGCCTTCAGGACAGCCAGTAGTATGCCAATGTCAATTTAAGATTAAGACACTGATGATCTTTAGTGTCACCGGCCAAACTTCACAAAAATATCAAGGAAGTCACTTGTGGCAAAATGATAGAGCATGAAGTGCTAGGCCATGCTAATAAGCTGTGGGATGAAATTGACCCGAACAACAAATCTCAGCGTCACAACGCCGTATTACCAGGTCCTTCCCTCTCACACACACCTGCAAAATTCCACTTTAATTCCACAGATATAGGTTCTAATCAGAAAGTATGAATTCCACTAAAGATAAGACAAACGCTGGGGAAACCTTTTCTCCATTTTTCTTTTAATATTTTTTTTATATGATTTTGCAGTGGACACACCCTGAATGTGGGACAGATATTTGCAAATGCCAGTGAGCGGTAACACACACACAGCTATAAAACCCCATCTTCTTTCAGGGCTGTGTACCAGGGTAAGTTCTCCATCATGCATCAAGAATAGAAACAGTTCAAGACGACATACACTTACAGGTCTTTGAACTTAAATGCACCCCGGCAGCAGCAGCAGCATGGGAATGTGTCTTTCCTTGATACTTGGAAGTAAAAAACAGATTTACATAATGGCAGGCAATATGTCATGTGCCTTGATGCTTGGTATCAGTAACCCTCCTCTGTCTGTCTTACTATGTCTCTCCTGGTGACAATACCATCAGCTCACTTCTTGAAATGGATGTTAGTATCCATAGCACCTTCAGAAGAGCATTAGATCACCACTGGTTATCAACTGCAAAGGCGTTTCCAGCCTCATTCCACCTGACAGGTGGCAGGTTCCACATGTGTTAAATCACTTACTGTACCAAGAAGTAATTATACTGCCACCATAAATCTTCCAGATGTCCCAGCAAGTAAGATTATCTCCTCACACTCCACCACGCACGCATATACGGTCACGAGAGCAAATGCGCTTTATGCTGTGAATGCTGATACAAAAGCAGATACACATGCAAAGTAACTGCTGTGGGCTCAGGTGGCCAGTTGTTTACCACATGGGTCAAAGCATTGCACTTCCCACGCATGGCTGAACTATGAGTGGACAAGATACACTGGGAACAATTACTTTATAAAAGCTCACATGCTATTCACCAGGGCTATTGTGTGTTGGGGATTTTTTTGGTGAGTTGTTGGAGTGGCACAGTACTTGTCAAGAAAAGGTACAAGCAAAAAGGTTGCTTTCAATCAACAGCAAAGTCACATTTGCTGAACAGTTTCTGTTCTTTATTTTGAAGAATTAGAGAAACAATCAGAAGCAAGTATCCATGTCGACACAAAGCCATATCAGTGGCTATCACGCCACAACAACAGCCATCTCGTCTTGTGTTGTACAGCGAGACCCCACAATTTTAGAGAAAGAAAACTCAACGATTAGATCCTGTATAAGCTCGCTCACTGCACTGAGAGACAACTTGCTTGTAACAGAATCGCCAGGCTTAGGGTGGAGCAGCCATCTGCTCCAACTGGTTGGAGGAAGAGGAGAAAAAGAAGACAGGATAGATGAGCATAGAGACGTGCCGAATAACACAATAACAAAGACACAAACTGCAGAAAAAGATGGGGAAAAAGCGAATGACACGCAATATATATTTATGCACAAGGAGTGAAAACATAGGCCTTTGAAATCGTTGCTTCAAAGATGAGGACAGGTCTGAAACATTTGCAGTCTGCTGCTGGCTCCAAAGGAACTTAGTTGCCTCAAGATGGTGATGAAACAGCATTAGGATGGAGCTTGCGAAGCAGTGTGGACAAGTTGGCAATTAAATGCAATCTGTTTGCGATAATATGATGGTTATCTGGTGCCATCTACATGTACAAAATACTAACATTAAACTTTGCTAACTCTAGAAATTGACATAAACGGCTTACAGAGCTCAATCAGAACCCTAGTATCATAGATTTAAAACACAAATTTAGAAACTCCTCCACAAATAGTGACAAAGTTATTGCAGGACAGCGGTTTAAGTGCAAAATGACACTTGGCAACCTTGCTTTTATATAGAATTAGAATCAGAATATAAAGAGCAAAAAAAAATGAATTAAATTTTTCCAAGTCCCAAGGTTGACATCATAATTTTGCTATTGTGTGACTGAGCCCGTAATAATAAGTTTCAATTTTAAAAAAAGAAAGAAAGTTTTAAGCTTTACCTTAGGGTGACTGTCTCAAAAGCCCAAACATTTAACTGATTCCACATAGTCACACTGTTAGTAGGGTCCATGAAATTCAATGTATTGTTAAAAAATATGGGGAAAAAACTAAAGTAAAATGGGAGAATCACAGGTAAACTTGTCCTTCAAGAGTGAAATTCTCTGTTAGGATAATATGATACTATGAGGCCCCATATATGTGATGAATAGTAATTCCAATAGTTGAGTCTGGGAGTAATACGGGAGCTGCTCTGCTTTGCTTGGTGTTCTCAAGAGCTGGGTTGATCCAAACTAACATCTTAAAGCACTAAAGTGACATAGTGGATGCTCAGCACTTTCTGTGTTTCAGTGCTTTTTAATATTATGTTTGACATCACTTATTATTTATGGTTTGATGAGTAGTGTGTAGTGAGCAGGACTGGAGATGTGAAGGGAGTGGTGGGATAGGGTCCACAAGCTGGAGAGTTTACAGGAGAAAAGTGTTGCGTCAAATCAAACTGATATAAACTGTATCGTCTGTTCCTCTTTTCCAATTTAAAACAATATATTTGAACACTTTAAGCAGGCAGCAACACCCAGCCATAACAGATGGAGCACATGAAGTGAGGGAATACAAACGGCCTAACATAATTCATGGCGTTCCACTGATGTTAGAAGGAAAGTCAGAGGAGAAGAACACTAAAAGTCAGTGAAAAACATAGATAAATGTCACCTACAGTTGGGCTGCTGGGAGTGGAATAGTACCCATAGCCACATTAGCATCACGTGCTCCACTGCACAGCTATCAAGCTAATTGTGATGGATCAAATTGCCACTGTATGTAGGCAAAGGCTTTTGTTGTGTTCTTGTCAAAGCAAAGACAGAATTTTGTCGTGCAGGTGAACCGCCATTCGCATCCCTCAGATAGTTGCTTAAAATCAAATGCTTTGCTTCAAACTGCATGTCAGCGTTGCGCTCACATGAAATGTCACTGTTGCCAAAACAACGCAGGGGTGTGTGGTTGAAAATCAGCAAGCGGTGCCACACCAACATATTTTTTTTCTTGTTTTTTTTACTCTTTATAAAACCGCAGAGGCTGATGCTTCACGCAAAATGTTAACCCTGTCACAGAGATTTGCATGGTTGGACTTTGACATTGGAAAGCTTTTTTTTAATATCATCACGCGACTGGAAGTCCAACAAACAATTGCACACACATCCACATGCACGCTAGCCTCCTGTGGGGATTGTATCATGCGACTGTGGGCACAGGTGCTCTGTGGAATGCCTGTCTATTTTCTGCAGTTAATCGATCACATGAAGTCATCGGAGCTTGACTTTGGGAGTCAGTGGGCCAGAGAGTGATACAGACTATGTGAGTGTGCATCTATGTGTGTGTCTGCGCTGTAATACATCATTGTATTCCATTATCAACGAATCGCTCTATGGCCACTCTAAAGCTGTGAGAGCCTTCTGAGAGACGCTGTAGCTCTGAGGTTTTTCGTCATCCACTCGTTCACACACAAATATCCTAGGCGCTCGCACTAACTCACACTTGCTCTTGTTCTCACTCTCTACTCATGCACACACACAGGCATACACACACATGCTGCACAGTGCAGTCTCAAATGATGGGTATGCATGGGATGGGGGCTCTCTGGAGGTTATCTAATTTGGCCCACTGGTGCCTTAACCACATCTCCCTCGCTTCACTTCATCTCCTCGCATGTCGCTCAAAACTTCCGCTGGCCTAAAATATCCCGCTCACAATTTTACTCTGACTTCGCTCGCCTCCTAACATCATACAACTTTCATTAGGTGCAGACAGAGTGATAGACCTAATTCAGCACCAACCTTTGCCCCCCATCTTATTCCCCTCGACCAGTTACACCCTTGGGATCTGAAAGGCATTTTCAACACGGGGCCAGGATACTGAAACTCTGCTGTACTATATTCTTCCTATATCCTCTTGTGTGTGTCTGTCTGTGTGTGTGTATGTATGTATGCATTTTAATGTTATATGTGTCTTCACTCTTTTTATGTTGTTCTCAGTAAGCTAGTATTGGTATAGTATTTTCCTGGAGAACATATTGCCAATTCCTTCCATAAATATTCTCTGATTAATAAGGTTTTTCAGTTTAATTCAATTGAGCTCAATTGAATTGAATTAAATGTTATTTATATAGCGTTAAATCAAAACAGTCACCCTAAGGTGCTTTATTTTGTAAGGTAAAGACACCAAAATAATAGAGGGAAAACTACAACAACCTCTTTTGAGCAAGCACTTAGCTACAGTGGGAAGGAAAAACTCCCGTTTAATAGGAAGAAACCTGCAGCAGAACCAGGCCCAGGAAGGGGCAGCCATATGCCATGACTGATTGGTGAGAGAAATGAGATGAAAAGGTCAAAACCCGCTTAAGCCTTTGGTATACCATGCAGATTTGCCCTCATCACCACAGGGGTAAAAAAAAGAAAAAAGAAAAAGAAGCAAACAAACAAACAGGAAGTTTACTAGATCATTTAGCATGAGTGAGTGAGAGTATATGCTTTTTACAATACTTTTTTAATCCTTTGGTGTTAAAAAAGTCATTGTGTCTACCTGTTTATGGATCATTTATGGATCAAATTCTGTCTTTGTTGAAAACGCAAATTGAGTTTAAACATCGTACATTTTCTTTTTCAACTCAAAAAGCTAACCAGCGCACCAGAAACGACATTGGATGCAATTGGAACGCAGCGAGATATCTGAAGACGCTAATTAGAGAGGAGTTACAGAACTCAATCTAAACAGCCTGAAATTGCCTTTTATAAGCTGTTTGTGTATTGGAGTTAACACCTGCAATATCACACATCAACACAGCTCACATAATAGAATTCTAACAGAATACAACCCGCTTAAAAAAAACCAAAATCTGTGTCAAAAACTGAGAATAAACATCTTGAATCTATATGTGCAGATGGCAGTGGTGGGAAGCAAAATAAGACATAGTGGCAGAGTATAACATGTAGGAGTCAAGCAAGCATGCATACTATGCAAATGTATTGTGCCATCTGCAAAACAAAAAAAAACAAAAAAAGAATGTAAGAAAAAGAGGACAAAGAGGTCATATTTATTGGAAAATACACAATATACAATATAATTTTGATTTGTGGCATATTTAATGGCATCAGCAGGAAGTTGGCTTGTGTACTGTTCCAATCCATACTGATCCAAAGCAATCTGTTGAGAAAATGGGAAAGGATTTAAATGACAAGGTGTGTATGTCTATCAATGTGTGTGTGTTAATGTGAGTGTGTGTGTGTGTGTGTGTGTGTGTGTGTGTGTGTGTGTGTGTGTGTGTGTGTGTGTGTGTGTGTGTGTGCTTATGTGAGTGTTTGGGCCTTTGCTGAAGCATAAAGGGGCTCAGTGCTGAGCCCGTTCAGTACCATGTGCACAGAATACTAATTCTCCTGCCACAGTCTTTCACACACACACACACACACACACACACACACACACACACACGCACACACACACACACACACGTGGCCGTGCTCCATTCTTTTAGGGAAAAAATATCTCCGCAGCTACTGTATTGTATGGCATGCAATTACTCTTTGTCATAAGCCGTGGCGTGTGTTTGCAGCCTGCATTTTTCATTGTGTTTGTATGTGTTTGGGTAAAGGGTTATGCAAACACCTGTATGTAAATACAGTGTACCAGCACACTGTGAGAATAAACACATATTACCCATGTTGCTCGAGATACACAAGAAAAAGCACACACTTCTCTCCGCTCTAATTACCAAGAAGCGATAGTATTCCGTGAGGAAGGGATGAACTGACTGCTTGTGTGTGTGTCTGTGTCTAGGTGTGCGTGTGTAAGTGTGTATTTTTAAGTGACGGACCACTGGCTTCTGCTCAATGCAAGGTTGATCTGGTCCCCAGAGCTCTCGTCAAATCCCAGTTCCCTCTCTAATTTCCTCCTTTCTGTGTTTCCACCTCCTCTTTCTACACCCCTACCACATGCATATGACATAATCCGCAACCTGAATCTGTGTTAACATGAATTCCCTTGGAAGTGAAATGCTGTAACTGTGTATGTGAGTGTGTGTGAGTGTGTGCAGTATGGATGTGGGAATGTGCAGGGATTAAGGCAGATGTCCAGCAAAGTGACCTTTTGACAGCTGGATAATGAAGCGTATAAGGAAATTAACGACACCTTACTCGCAGAAATTCAGATGTCAATATTTAAGCATGCAGACTTGCCATGAAGTATCTGTAACTAAGCATAGTAAAATACTGTAGTCATGTATGAAAGTCTTAAGTCATCCATCACTTCTTTATTCATTTTATTCATGGAAGAAATGATCTCACTGGAAGTTTGGCCGTCAAGAAACTATTCAAACGCCAAATTCCACAAGAAGAACTCACATTATTGAAGCAGCGTGGGGTCATGTTGATCAAAAAAAGTACAAAAGGCAGGTCAAGCTTCTTCAAAGAAGAGCTTTGAATGCCTCCATTTACAAAGTAAAATTACCAGAAAGGTTGTAATACAAAATACTGACTTTCAAGCTCTTTAGAATTGTACAAACTCAGTTTTTGCCTTACGCACTATATTTCCATTTCCATTTGCACATTTCAATAAATCACTGCACAAATTTTGTTATTTTCCTAATAAAAATCGGGTGACTTAAGACATTTGAACAGCATTGTGTATTACAAAAACTGTCATCCTGAAATATATGTTTTTTTCCGACAATTTATGAAACTTGAGCATATTTTATTATGTGCACAGGTCTCTGTGGTACTGGACTGTTAAAGGAATGAATCATTGTGTACCACTGTAGCTGATCAAAGTCACTCAGATTAAAGTAAGAGAAATACAAGTCAAAGACAAGTCCAGCTGTCCTTGCTCTCCTGCATTTGTAAACACTGCTGGTGGACATTACAAATATGACCCGAATGTGTCATGACAGCACAAAGCCAGATTGCACTTGCACTGGAGGCAGTGGACACTTCTTCAGCTGCTTCATTCCTATATTTATGGGTTGAACTTTAGTTCCACTCCAGTGCCAAAATAAAAGGAAGAAAGAAAGAAAGAAAAAGAACACAAGACTGTACGTCTAACAGTCGGCACCAATAAAAATTCTTTTGACAATAGTAATTAAGAACAACAAAGTGCTGGTATTTACTGTAAAGGTTGAGCCTTTTTTTTTTATAAATAAAGGAAAAATTACAGTAAAATTACTCTATTAACTTTTCTATTTATTTTTTAAAGAATAGCAATACATATACACCACGTTGCATTTAAGTAAAATGCAACCAGTGCAGTTTATGGAGTTTATGGACTTGTTTTTCTTTTTTTTTTTCTTTAAAAGAATGGACTCCCGTCTTCTTGGCATGGAGAACAGAGGCTGAAATTTTTTAAGGTTAGCTTGAGGCTGCATCCTATAGTATTTCCTGAAGAGTACATTATTTAAACTGACACTTCTCTGTGCTTACAACAGCAGTCTTTTCATTCCTAATACCAACTAGTGCAAACAATACGATGAATAACAAAAGAAAAACAAGCACCAAATTACACCCTTGCAAACTTGAGAAGGAAGCTTCCACTTAGAGCCCCAATTCAATATGTGCATGCCTACTAATTAAATCAAAGGGCAACTACGGTAGATATTGTAGTGTGATGAATGAGCCAACACATACAGGATGGTGTAATTCTCTCACAAATGATTGATGAATGATTGAAAACAATGATGCTAGCTTCATATTCTCCGTTCAGCTGTCTCTCACATAAATGAGACGTTCTTACGTCCTCGGGATCCAGAACAGCTCATGATATTAAGAAATATAGTATACCACGGTAAGATAAATCTGCTGTTTATTGCCATTTTCCGATTAGGTGAGGTAGAAGCTACGGGCAAATGTGGTGGAAGCCACAAGCTGACATGACAAGGAACTCCATGTCATCAACTTAATCCTTACACTTCATACACCAGGAGAAGCCATCTGTCATCTATCACAGTGCTGTTGTTGGCACACGTGCGGACTTTATGAATACATAATTGACAAATCACAGGCATGACATGAATGAGTAAAACTACAAGCTATCATGTAAATTACACAGGATCTTAGAATAGGGTGGACATAATGGATGGTCCCTATTTTCATCAGCAATTTAATAGCAGCAATGTACTAATTGAACCCACATGCACTAAAGACATGCAATCAGGGTATCTTATTTGAGAGTTCCTTTGAAGATTTAATGTATTCTCTCATTGCTGTGTAGATATATAAGTGTAGTTCACCATTAAGAATTGGCTAGATTAAGAAATGGTTTTTCTCTCTTCATCTCTAAAAAGGCCAAATAATTCACTCAAGCAAGGCTGCCCTTCATTCCAAATAGAAATCTAAAGGATCCTGTGTATTTGCAGGAGCAAAGCCTTCAAGCTCACTTTATACCGCAATAGAAATAAGAACATGAGAATGTGAAATTAATATTTTTATGTAATGCTGAGATCTCTGTCCATTTTAGTACGTGCATTTGATTAATGTGCAAAGGAGAGTTAGCTGTAATATTTTCAGTTTTAGAAAAGACAGAAGAAGAAAGCATAACATGTAAAGACCATGAGATAAATAGCATGTGGAAATAAGCATTGTCACAAACTTTCAACTGTAAATATTAGCCACATGCTAATGTGTGCACATGTATGATAGCACTTTGTATTTCCTTTTTCTTTTTCGCTTAATACAAAATGATTATGTGGAAGACATCAGGTGTGGGCGGAGACAGCTGCTGATGGATTGGAAAAGCCGGGGATCTGAGTTTTATCAAGCAGACCTGACATTCAGCCACAAAACATCTCAGGAACTGAAATGTGCCTTCACTTGCTCATGGTCGTGGTATAACAGTTAGCTCTAAGAATCACATCATAAGCACAAGAGTTACAAAAAATATAGAGAAAAGCCTTTTAAAGCATAAACGTATTGCATTATGGCTTTTTTGCTGTTTTAGGTATACGTACATTGCAGGTCATGTGTAAGTCCAGCTTTTTAGAGTAACTAAAACTGCAAACTATTTACAGCAGTTGAGAAAAAGCCCAAGGTTACATGTTTATTAAACTGGAAAAGCAATCTGTTTGCATTACTTTCCATACTCTCTGCCATTTGAGACATTTGCAGCAAATTTGAGAAAGTTAGATTAGAGAGTTGAATGATTATTATTGTTTAGTTTGCTCCTCGAAGAGTCAGTGTCAGTAGAGGAGATTCAATTTCATATTCTGCAAACAAGTTTGTTGAATTTACTATGAACTGTTTGGCTACAAAGTACCATCTCTCCCTGCCAGCATCCACTGAGACGCCTATAGAAAAATACACATATGCGGTATTAAAGACCTGGTTGAGCAAAGTGTCACTCTAATAAACTACATAGATAAATTCTTTCTTTGCCAACTCCATGGATGAAGAGCAAACAGGCTTTTTTCACAAGTAAATACTCATCATTTGATGCCTCTGGCTCCCTTGTAGGTACCCTAGGTCATATTTAGTACAATTTGATTACTGTACTGGTTAAGGTCATCTTGTAAAAAGGAAAAAAAAGTAGATTTCAGATTCAAACGGCTTAACAATGTAAACTGTGTTGATAAATTACTTTTGTTAAAACAAGAAACTCGACTGCTGAGTTTAACTTGTATTCATGACGAATTAGAAAGTTCTGTTGATCATGTATTTATCTCATCTATAAATCTAAAATCTAAAGATACTGATTGTGTAACTCGGTGTAATTAGATCTGTTTGCCCATTTCAAGGAAAAGATCTATAGAATTGTTACCTTCAGAAGTTTTAGTTGTGAGTTCAGCTAATTAGATGTCCAGTGGATTGCTTATGTAAAATTTATGAAGAAAGAACTGCAGTATATTTAGTTCCCATCATGGCTTCTCATCGCGAGTTGGCAACCCTGCCTTATTTCATCTTCTTCTTTGATGTGCTTGTTTTTATATGCTTTTCCTCTAATTTCCTAACTCTTGCGCCAAAACCTCTTCTTTTTTTTTTTTTAGCACCGACACGCGCCCATCACTATCAGAAAAACTACAGTTTTTATGTGTTTCAACTGACCTTTAACTTTTAACAGTTGTTTTAATTCTGGCTGGGAATGAAGTCGTATTTGTTGCATAACTATGGAAGCAATATGGTAAATAGATGCATCTCGATGAGGGGTTAGGTCATTAATTATTATTTTTATTATCAATAATAAATGAGTCTGTCTTTCTGCAACTGAGACAGATGAGCTGTTACAGAGTAGCAGTTTTACTTTTTCATTTCAGTTTCATTTCCTTTTATACAGATGTTGTCCTAAGACTCAGACCCTGTTTACTAAAGTCAAAATTCATTTCCTTTGTTCTAATTTTTACTATTTGTTTTCGTCTTAAATTTAAAGTGAGTGTCTGAGTCTCACCACAGCTGACAGTTGAAAATTGGCAACCATGCATTAAGGCAAAAAGTGGACCGGCACGAAGGAGAAAGCTGGCATTTAAGCTTTGTTTTTGAGTGTCTCTGACTCAGCGGGGGCAAAATTGTTTATCTTTCAGTCGACAGAAAGGGGACAGGAGCAGAGTAAAGGCAAGATTATGGCTGTTACTCTGACAGCACAGTCCTGGATTTACAGTAATTTTAACATTTATGGATAATTACTGCAAAAGGGAACTGGTGAGAAAAAAATGTTTTCTACAGAAGACCAGGGGTTGAGAACATCCTGCAGGAGTGGACAGTGGCTGGTTGCTAACTAATCTTTTTTTTCTTCTTCTCTGCTCTCTTTAGGGGTCCCCACAGCGGATTGCGTGCATCCATCTAAACCCTATTGCCAACATTTTCCTCTCTCATGCCAACCCTCTTAATGCCCTCCTTTAATACATCCATACATCTTCTCTGTGGTCTTTCTCTTGTCCTCCTGCCTGGCTCGCCATATTCAACATTCTTTACCCAATATATCCACTATCCTTCCTGTGCATATCTCCTATCCTGGTAGATTAAAGGTAGCCTTATCTCTCTAACTTTAACTCAAAACCTGAGCTGCCCTTCTGATGCAATCATTTCAAATGCTCTCTCTTATGGTCACTGCCACTGAAATTCTTAGCATCTCCAGCTTTGCCTCCTGATGTTTTGGTAGCGCCACCTTCTCCAAACCATACATCTGACTGCTAATCAATATGTCAGCAAATAACTGTCTTATGGAAGTGACACAAAAATAAAGCTAAGAGGTCTTTCAGGACAGTGGCATAAGCTGGATATCACTGCAACCCTTAGAATTAATTAACAGAGTTGCATTATCAGTTTGACTTTTGGCCAAAACAGTTACATGGCACTTTCTCAAGCAATAGTACATCAGGTCAAGACAAAATGGTAAATGACTCACTTCCTTAATCTCCCTTAAGTATACCCTTTTCTTCCTCTATGAGGTTATAAGATGATAAATGCTCCCCTGCTCATGAAATCCGGAAGACGATAACCTTCCCACTAGCAAGGTAAAAATCTCCCTAGAGCTCTTAGTGTGTGTGTTAGTGTGTTGTTAAAGGAAGGCCAAGCCTAACAATAACCTGGTTCTAATTATTACTATGCAGACTGCAAACATGCTTATGAGGCACCCAAAGGAAAATTATTATGCAATTATGTGACCTGAAAAGCAAACTCCATCTCAGCATATCACATGCACCTCTATATTGTTCTAATTTAATTACATTAGACTAAATACTCTGGTGGCAGTGATGAAGTGAAATGATTAGAAAGCTTTAGCACAAGTGCTTGTCCATTTCTGTTTGGATTAAGCACTTATCTGTGTTGCTTGCAGGCAGAAAACAGATTTATGCGGATGCACACACGCAAACAAATTTCCATATGTATTGTGCGTGAAAGGATTGTCTTCTTTGTGTCTAATTCATTGATGTAGAAAAGACGGTTTGCATATTGTCCATTGGTGTCAAATCTGATCTAGTCCTAACATTCTCAGTGGATGGATACACACACACATACACACACAATACCGTTCAGCATGTAAACTGAAGTCATGGGAGACCCACCCCTTGGCCACATGGGGGAATCTCTAAAATATAGATCAAAAGGCTGGATTTCTGTCAGGCATTACAAATCTTTTGATGGAAGGTTTAAAGGGCCTCCTTTGAACTGCTTCGTTTTTTTTTTTAATTAAAGGCCAACATGCAAAAGACAAAATTCAAATAATAAATTATCTGTCAAGCAGCCAATGTGACCCTCCTCTCGCCACCTCCACCGCTTCTCGAGGTGCTACAAAAAGGCACGATAACAAACTTTTCTTTTCCATTTGTTACTCCAAGTGGATACATAAAATAAACAACTCAGAGTGTTTGGGTCAGCTTGCACCTTGGACTATCTTGCTTTATTGCACGTTGTGTTACAAGGCCAAAGTAATTTTCACATAGGGATGTGTGCTCATGTGTGATGCACTGAAAATAGCAAGACCAGCACTGAAACACCACCTCATAAATTACAGTGAAAGGAATCCTACCTTGTCGTACGTCTCGGGGCGCTATGGCGATTGCATCATTGGAATGCAGTTCGGTGACGCAACAGTCATCAGGAGCCAGTGACCCGTTACTGAAAGTGTGCGGTGTCTCTGGGAGCAGAGGAACAGGTGGTGCCATAATGTTGTGATTTGGACAAATACAGCCTGTCTGGGTCATCCCACAACCATCCCCATCAGAAACCTCCTGGTCTCCATTGTGATCAGTGTGCAAACACTCCTCGAACCATCGGCAGAGCACACCGCAGGTAAACTGACTGGAGTTTTCGTTGTTAATGAGTAACACCTCTACCAGTCTCAGCTCCAGCAATTCCTTAGATACCTGAGGCTCATCTGCAGCTGGATGTCTCGTTAGACACAGTTGGACAAAGTTCTTATCGAACTGCAGAAAGGAGTAAGGTCCGTCTGAACTGGTGCGGCTGCCACAAAGATCGATGACTTCCTGATCTCTGGCTGTGGCCGTCTGTAAGTGCAGGGGACAGCTTTGATTGGCTAGGTGGTGGTCAAGGGAAAGGAGCATGGGGGAGTGTGTCCTACAAATGACAGGGTGGCGCGTGAAGCGGAGATAGAGGGAGTACTTGGTGGGATCCGGGTTTTCCAGAGACCAGGAACAACCCGGTGCCCTGGAGGGAAAAAGCTCCCTTAGGGAGAAAGAGCCATAGAGCACCCCAGCTACAAGGCTGGAGCATGGTGAGGACAAAGGCGAGGGGGCCCCCTCTGCCCCGGTGCTGGGGACGCTATTGGCAACCCCATAGGCAGCCTCAGCCAGGGCAGAGAGAGGAGCTAGAGCGAGGGCAGACACGGCAGCCAGGGCCCCAGCCACAGCCAGGAGAGAGGACAGCACAGACAGACACACCCCACCAGCAGTGTTCATCCTATGACATTCGTCCTGCAGGGGGAGAGAAGAGAGAATAGGATGGGTGAGGCGGGGATAGAGAGAGATCTGATTGGACATTAGACATATTAGGCAATACTTTCAAACAAAATCAACATGCCATGGATAAAAGAGAAAAAGTTCAATATTGTATTTAAAAAAATCACATCAAGCTGAAAATATTTTGGACAGCTTTCTGCCACTCCTCAGAGTAGAATATAAACAACTTCATGGCAGCACTTCTCACGAAGTTCTTCAAACATACACACACAAGCGCCGTCAAAAACACAAACACATCCCTGCTGGGCTGGATTAAAAGGGTTGATGACTTGGCTGTTGAGACATGCACTGTGGGGCCTGCTCTACCCTTTCCTGCTGATATGTGCACACAAACACACAGACAACATCACGTACACATACACACACCATCGCCTGCTGAGAAGCTCCCCCAAGGCTCTGGCAAACTATTACCATCACCGACACAGTGAGGGTCCGCCAACAGCTTGATTTTGACTCACACAACACACACACACACAGCTGACAAAAAAACCTCTATATACAGTGTTTTAGCATTTTACTTGAAACTACTTCAATAGTCACTATATTTTTGTATTCTCAGTGTGTCGGCTCCATCACCTAAGACTTTCAAGTGGTTCTGCATAATTGTGGTTTGAAGAGGATGCGTGGGAGATGGGAAATGTTTGCACCACTCTACCAATAACCTTATAGCATAATACCTACTTTTTCTTGCAAAAAATATTACTATGCTTTGAAATTCAATAAATGCCTCAAGACAACACATACTTTTACCACAACTTTGTACTGTAAACACATTACAAAACTTTACAAAGCTACTACACAATACCACAAAAAGTCATTGATGAATTAAAAAAATGAAACTGCAAAGAAAAAAAAACAAAGATTTTCTTTGAATTAATGAGCTCTATATAAATAATATGTTCAGATGCAAAGATGCAGGACTTGGAAAGCCATCTCATGAATGAGGTACTTTCTGGGCTGATGTGCTTTTTTTTCTTAACTTAATTGATGCATGGTTCTCTTAAATTCCTCCAGCACATTTCAAATGCAATGCGGTTTGAACTGGACTTTTGCAGCTGTGCTTGGGATTATTGTCCTGTTTCATGACCTATTGACATATGGCCTCACATTTGACTCTAGAACAATTTGGTATACAACAGTCATTGGTTGACTCAATGACGGCAAGGTGTCCAGGTCCTGTGGCTGCAAAACAAGCCAACTCATCACCCCTCCACCACAGTGCTTCACAGATGGTATGAGGTGTTTGGCCATAATGCACAGCATCGCATTTGGCCGATACCAAAAACAGCATATCAGCACAAATGTGTCTGCTTTGGTGTCATCTGTCTAAAGGACATTTTTCCACAAGTCCTGTGGTTGGTTCAGATGCAACATGATCTTTTTAGAGGGGAGAGACTTTCTCCTGGCAACTATTCAAAACAAGCCATACTTGTCATGTCATAAACTTTAACATCTAACATGTTAACCGAGGCTGAACATTGCATGTTCTGACTTTGGGGTGAAGATTTCCACTCTTAGGGAATTGGCAGCTGTCATGAATGTTTTCCACTTGTGAATAATCCATCTTTCTGCGGAATGATGGACGTCAAATGGTTTGAAAAAGGTCTTATAGTCTCTGCAGTCTCTGTAGATGATTAGAAACAATTTCTTTCTCTAAGATTATTGCTGATGTCTTTCTTCCTTGGCACTGATTTAAAACACACCTGAATGCTCTAAATACCCCCGTGCCAAACCTTCTGCTTTTACAGAGGTGCTCACATTTGCTGAAGATCAGTTAATAAGGTACATTTGATTAGCAGCACCTGGCTGCTACTTACCCTCTTCATTCACATGGAAATAATAAGGGTGGTATAATTTTTTTTCACACACTTCTGCATTTGCCTTAATTTCTTATACAATAGTAAGACACAACTTAGCACATCTTAGGTTTTATTTACCTATTTTTAAATTTTATTTAATATTCTCATTTGATTATTTGATGTCAAGTGTATGAGCTCACAAAATGTCATCTTCTTGTGAGCCAGCTGAGTGAAAGAGAATAAAAACATCCTTCTCTTTCTCTTCTCCTCAGCTGTAGTCTTGGTAACTTGCTTGTAGTGGGCCCAAGCTCTTGTTATATAATCCAAATTAAACATTAATGCATAAAAGAGAGAAAAACAGTGGAATTTCTGAAATTCATGGTGTGTTGTATGTAAATGAAATGGCAGGTAAACCACATATGTACAACCACAAGGGCATGCCACGTGAACCGGAAATTACATCCTTTTGCACTTGCACTGGTTATTTTGGGAGTATTTTTCACACTGACAAGTATGGCTGTCTGGAGTGCACTACATAACTATATATTATCCTTATAATGGTCAACAAGTTCTATATGGTCCATATCTCATTCTAGACGAGTGCCATCTTGGACTGGGAGGGACCACGGATTTTTAACCAATAGCAAAAGAATATCTTGGTACAAATGCAAATTCTATCTACATAGTGAACACTGACAAAATTTCATCAGGTATTGACTTTAAAAATTATGTTAAACTGTTTAATTATTAGTGTGAAGTGTAGCATGACAGTGCCAATCAGATTACTAAACCTTCCTACACAATGACCTACAATGTTTGTACGTTGAGAGCAACTCCACTTCCTTTAGGCTCAGATTAGTGAAATGCAGCAGTTACCTGTACTCACAGGATTTATACAAGTCTGATAAGGCCCTCCATCACTGCACATGTAGTCCACAAGATTTTGGTAAGAGGCTTACTTCACCAATGTCAAGAGGTGACTCCCCAGAGTTAGACAGCAAGAGGCACTTACGCTTATAGGTGTGAGATTTTAATGAGGGCCAAACAAAAGACAACGAGAAAGATGGAGGAGGAAGAGATGTTGAAGGAAGAAGTGAATTAAAGTTAAAGCCATTATACAACAACAGGGGAAATATGTACACAATTTGCATCACTTAACATGAAAAATAAATAATCCCCTTTGGAGTGGGGGGAAGCATTTTGTTGATGCTAACTCAGAGTGATGTACAGTGCATAAAATACTGTCATGCTCAAGGACAGTTGACCTACACGCAATTTTTCTGGACAATAAATCTGCTTCACGGGAAGGTCTCCGAAACCAGTATGCCACCCTGTTGTGCAGTGAGGAGCACAGGAAAGACAAATGTTCTTTAAAAATGTCCCATATGTAAGTGATGAAGAAGAAGAAAAAAGTGTTAATTCTTTTTTTTATGTTTGTTTTTGTCAAAGACAGCAACCGGAGACATATTGCAAAAACACACACACATATAACATACGAGTACTTGTACACAGAATATTCATTGTAGGCCTCCATTTGCCAACAGCACACCACTCAAAGGCACCGTACTTCTGTTCCCTTATCAGGCACTGTTTACTCTGGGAAGAGCTGGTAGTCGTGTGGGACAAGTAACCATAGCAACATTGTGATATTCTGGTTTTTTTTTCCTTTCTTTCCTTCATCTTAGTCTTGTGTTACTATTTAGACTGGGTGTTTCTTCTACCACATTCCCACCTTGATACCCCCCCCCCAACACACACATGCAGAATGAATGATCCAAAGAGCTTTCAAACAGCACTAGTGTGAGCTATAGAGACAAATGCATTGCACAGTGGGGGAAAGGTGGAAGGAATGTAGCATCTTGTGAAATCTGCTCAAGGATGATGCTGTCTGGCATGTGACGGGGTTATAGTCTTGTACCTGTCTGTTACAGACTGTCCTACTTAAACCAATTAAAAGATAAATACACAGAATGAATATCTGCACAATCTGCACAGGGGACACAGGCCCTGTGAAAAACATGTCACTTAGCTGTATGAATATAATGAATTATCTATATGACAAACTTCTTATATTTTTTTCCTTTCTGTACTGAAGGGATCGATGTGCCCTATGCTATATATTAATAAATACAGACTTTTGGATTGTTTCATTTATGTGCCAAAAATCAAAGTGTCTTCTGTAACAGACCGAACAAAAGTGAGGGCAGATACAGTATAGTCCAAACCATGCATAGGTAAAAAAAATAAAATACACACATTTTACGGATGAAAAGAAGTCAGAAGCGTTAAGCAAATTGTTTTTGGGACAATGAGCAATGAATATTCATAGAGCCACAGTCTGTGCTGGAGTAGGCCCTAAAGTGCCGTCTTCATGAGGCCATTCTGTCCCACTTCACTTTACTATGGGCATCCATAAATATTCATTAGCTTTGATGTCTTCCTTCCCCCTTCCACCTTGACATTAATGTTATCACCAAGGATGGCAAAATATGTATATCCCTCACTCCCCGTCTCACCATCCTCTCCCGCTCCTCTTGGCTCTGTCGTTATTCTTTAATGCCGTGCAAGTGACAATATGACTCATCTGATTTTTGTCTTTACCATAAAACATCTGCAAGACAGAACAGTGCTGGGGCACTAGTTTTGAAATAATATCACAGCACTAAAAAGTATCGCTGTCCTTGACTGGGATTATTATTTCACAGAGTGCTTTAAAGCATCATTAATGACAGATCAAAAATGGGTCTTTTGTCCTCGACAGTAGAGTACTGAATGTAGTTTAGGGGAAACATATACTTTGATTCAAGAAAAAAAAAGATTTTAATGCTTTGTATGTGTTCTTGCCCTGGAACTTAAAAAAGGGACCTTATATATATTTAGCATTTGAATTCACTCTAGCATAAAAAATGATTTGTATCTATTCCTTTTACACAGCAGGATCCTTTTCCCATGATGATAAAATGGGATATTAATGATCACCAGTTGTATTATTCCCCATACACTTGTCTCTAAAAACCTCGCCTCTGTCTCCAGAAAAGCTTGCCTGACTTATAAACTTGCATTGAACTGTTGCTGAGCCATGCTGTGAAACCACAAGGCAAAACACCCTGAATGACTGAATTATAAAATAATCTCTGTTTAAGGATCATACTTGAGAAAACCAAAATGCACTGGTACTGTCGATATTTTTGTGTGCAGCGTAAACTTTAGCTGAACCCACACTTACAACAGAATAATATAACATGTTTCACACGTCTTACCTCTATCAATACAGATGGAATAGTAACAGTCTCTTAAAGTAAGTAATAGAGAAAAATTATTTTAAAGCATAAAGAAATGTAGCTATTTAAAATTAAAATTATACTTAAAGTAAAAAGTCAACTTTTTAACTTCTCACGCCTTCTAATCAATTCAATTCAATTTTATTTACACAGCACCAAATCACAACAACAGTTACCTCAAGGCGCTTTATATTGTAAGGTAGACCCTACAATAATACATACAGAGAAAAACCCAACAATTATATGACCCCCTATGAGCAAGCACTTTGGCGACAGCGAAAAGGAAAAACTCCCTTTTAACTCCCTGTTGACACAACGATTAAAATATCAAGATGACTTTTTCTTTTCTTTAAGAACCAAGCAAAGACATTGATACAGGTTATGAAGCAATCAACGCTGCTTTGTTTAAAAAAAGAGAAAAACCCCACCACACCTATACACAAAAGCTAACCAATCATGTCACTATTGTATGACAAAATAAATAAATAAATCTATTGCCTGCTTAAAGATTCAATGTGTATCAGTTTCTCCCATTGAGGCAACATGTAAAACTAATGGATATGTTTGGCCTGAGGTCCTCAGTGGAGTAGCCTCAAGCTTCAATTCTTTCAGCTTGGATAGTGAGGCTACAGAAAACCTGCTTATCGCATATTCAGCAGGCATTTCTTCAGGCAGTAATGCACAATAAACCTAGTCATCAGTGCTAATTGAAAGCCATACACTAGTGCAAAAAAGAAAAAAGAATGGTCATTACTCAGAAAAGCTAAATGTACTGTGTGCCTAAGCCTTTAAGGTTCCAATCATAAATCACTGCGAGTTGAAGTCCAGCCAAGAACCTTTGTTGCATATGATTTCCCATGTTTCCCTTTCTCCCCTCAAATCCTGTCAAGTCTCTAGTTTTTCTAACATTTCCAAGTGCAAGCACAAAATGCACAAAATTACGAAAGAAAAAGAGCTTAAACCAGCGACATGAAAACAAGCTGTGAGGTGTCACTCTTTAAGTTGACATAATCTTACAGTTATTTTTTGCCTTCATTTAGACGTCTGCTAAATGTATGATTAACTAAGGTCCACCTGTTGATCGTGCATAGCCAACAGGTGGACCTTACTTATAGTTGTATAATTTGTTGGACAAAGACATACATTTTGTAATTTTATGCATGTACACCACCAAGCTGGATTTTATATCAGAAGTTTCTGCTTAATTTTAAAGGCTTTAGCTAAAGTTAAAGTTACAGTTAGATCCAATATTAATACTCTGTTTAGTTCATTAGTTGCTAATTTTGCTAAGGAAGCATGCTAAGTACTTGCTAAGTGCTGCTGGCTTTTAGATCCTTTCACTGAGAATAGATTCTTGTTGTGCTAAAATTGATGCCACAATAGCAATGAAGCACAGCAGTTAAGTTGTGTGCTAGGAAACTGACACACTGAGCTCAAAGTTCTAAATCTCCACAGAGCTGAGGGGCAGCAGAGCTCCGTAATAATCCCCCCTCTTCATTGTGACTCTGTGCATCTGTCCCTAAAGTGACTCACCTTAATTCATACATAGCTACTTGATCCAACAGCAGTGAGAATAGGTTCCTAACTTTTGAACTGAGACATTATCAGGCAACAGAGAGACCTGAGTAACAAAACTAGATTATACTATGTAGCATGAGTAGCATATTTGTTACGTTGTAAGGATTCCTGTAGCACATGAGCTGTTATCTGCATATTTGACACATATCATCATAAGAGACATGAAGATTGCTAACAGAGTATTTTTTAACCCAAATGAGATCCTTTTCTGACAACGAACAAATAGATTTGTTACCTTAGCTGCTAATGAAATAACTTTGCTGAGTCTAAATGACAAAAGGTTATTGGATAGAAAGGACCAGTCTCCACAGTATAAGTCTTCCATTCTACCTCATCTTCCACAATAAACACATTCACATGTTGACTCTACTCTTAATAATATCCCCCATAATATAATACTTTTGCTTTTACTTCAGAGACCCTGAAGGCTAACAACTATAGCTACTGTTCTATGACAGCAGCTGTCTAAAATGGACATCAGTATACATGCTAACTTTAATGAGGCTTTTCCCATAAAAAAGATAATCATGCACTAAACCACAAATACCTTCCAGTAAACTTGTTTGTTCTTGCAGAATGATAGAGTGAAATAGCTTTTGGGCAACTGAATATCCCTGGATATGGTGCCTGTGTTTAGGGAGTTCTGATAAAGCATAACGACACCCCCTTCTTTTTGTCATATTCCTCACACTCCATTTCTCTGCCTCCACCCATTCTTCAGTGCAT
Organism: Rhamphochromis sp. 'chilingali'; assembly: GCF_963969265.1. Taxonomy (NCBI): domain Eukaryota; kingdom Metazoa; phylum Chordata; class Actinopteri; order Cichliformes; family Cichlidae; genus Rhamphochromis; species Rhamphochromis sp. 'chilingali'. Next base: position 13,788,401 of record NC_137944.1, read on the forward strand.
AGATTTAAGTGCACTGTGGTAGAGAATGGTATTGTCAGATTTATTGATGTAGCGTATCTCTCTCATTTGCAACCCTCAGCAGAGATCAGCACGTGCCCTTTATATGAGCCCACACAAACACCCATGCTCGATAAATAATCCATTTGACGTTCACACACACATACACGCGTGCTACACCCGTTTGAACGCTAGCTCGATACTATCAAAACTTGAAGTCTGTATCCTTGTGCGAAGTGTTTGGAGTCTCTCTCTGTACTTCTGATTAACAAGTCATGAAACATTCCTCTTTCTCGCTCTGGCCTCCAGCATCAAATTCTCTACTCTGTCCCTTCTCATCTTTACTTTCAGCCTCTTATAAATCTCAGCCTTCCTCAAAGTCAAACTTAATTTATTTACCCGCATAGCCACACATCTGTACTTGCTCCGTTTAAAGTCCTTTATCTGGATAAGATCTTCTGTCTGTAAAGGAATATGAAGAACTAATGTTGTTAATCTGATTTATTCGGGCTGACATTTTAGAAGTCAGTATTCTGTTTGTCCTTTTATCAAACTTGCTCCTGCACACCACCAAGTCACTGCTTTTCACTTTGTCTTATCAGTTATTCACAAATGGCAGGCAAGCTGAGTGGATCTCATGCTGTGAAAAGAGACAGCAGTACTACACCCCTTGATCACACAAAAGGGCACTTTGTCTTTCAGCTATGGATATGCTACATACACAAGCACAAGCACACCAAGGCGCCTATACATATTCATAGATCCAGCTTAACATGTAACATGTGTGCTGATTGAAGGCGTAAATCATAAGTGTGAGATGAAACTGAGTAACGAATTGATTTATCAATCGTGAAGGGAGTGGATCAACAGAGAACCTACGCGGGCATTGAAGGAAAGTAGTTCACATGTTTCAAAGCATGTTTATGGAATTATTTATTAGTGTAGCTTCGATTTGAAGGCAAAACATTACCAACGAACACTATAGTACAGATTAAGTCACTTAAACAGCTTGACTTTTTTTGTGAGGCAAATTAATTCATGAAAGAACTAGAATTCTTTCTTCAATGATTCTAGATGGATTCACATAGTCTTAATATCAAGTTTGGGATATCGCATCTTTAAAGTTGTGACTCCGACAACAAGAGCACCGCACGGCAGCACCCCGACAGTGCTCAGGTCTCATACAGCAGACTCACTTTGTAGTTTATCTTTGAAGATCGAAAACGTTTGGCACATTTTTAATAACTTTACAGATAGCTCTGCAAGATGAAAGTGAAATATTTTGCCAGCAAGTCTTACGCAATCACCCAGTGATTAATGTTGTGGAGCAAAAAAAAAAAAAAAAAACCTCTACAAATGCAAAAACAAGCTGGCCAACTAACACCCACTGCACCACATAGCGAAGTCTACTCAGATCAGGCAAAGAAAAGAAATCCATCCGTGGTTACATCACAAAGGCCCTGTGAAACTATTCGCGGAGTTATGGATAATGATGAGCAGCCTCTGTTCTGCTAGTGACATTTTACATCGTTTTGTTCATCATCTCGCATATTCGTGTTATTATAGTCATGCAGACTCAGGACTGTGACAGTCTTTCAAATTTGTATCGTTAAATTCCACAAACCTTCATGCTCCTTTTCAGAATCAGAATCAGAATCAGAATCAGAATCGTGTTTATTGGCCAAGTATATGTGCAGACACATACAGGGAATTTGGTTCCGGTAGATGGTGGCTCTCAAGCACAGCAATGTAAATCACACACACACACACACACACACACACACACACACACACACACACACACACACACACACGTCTATATATACACATTACACATACATACACAAAGCTGTGTAAATCAACTATAAATAACGAATCTAAACTTATATACATAAAATACAGAAATGGATGAGGTGGAATGAATACTGCAAAATGTACATAAGGTGCAGCTGCAGTCTGGCAGTGGGAGCAGTGTGACAGGTCAACTGTTAAGAAGGGAGATGGCGAGGGGAAAGAAACTGTTCCTGTGTCGGGTGGTCCTGGTCTGCAGGCTTCTGTACCGTCTGCCAGAGGGCAGCAGATCAAAAAGTCTGTGTCCAGGGTGTGAGGGGTCTGTGATGATTTTCCCTGCCCGTTTCCTGGTTCTTGAGAGGTTTAGATCCTGGATGGAGGGCAGGGGCGTGCCGATGATCCTTTCTGCTGCCCGTACAGTCCGCTGCAGTCTGCTCCTGTCCTGTTTAGTGGCTGCACCATACCAGACTGTGATGGAGGAGCACAGGACAGACTCAATGACCGCAGTGTAGAACTGGATCAGCAGCTCCTTTTTTTCAGACCGTGACCTTCATCAAAACCATTTAGCTTAACTGCCAGTTGTTGTGCAAATTGTGCATATGATGAATGGTTTGGAACAAACAGCTTAGTTGTGATTAAAAACCTGAAACTAAAGTACACTATGTGATTTACTGAATCTAAAATAGCTTTTAAATCAACTCTGAATCGAACTGTTGTACCAATCATCAGTGATATCAGTGATTTTCCCTTTTAATACTGATATTAATTCTTCAAAATACCACCGAAAAATGACTGTTCAGCAGAGAACAGAAGTCTCTGAAGATCCTCTAACATCACACTTTCTTGTAAATGAAGGTGAAGGGCTAACAGAGAGGTAAAGAGGCAGGTTAATTGCAGCCCAACCTGAGAGGAGTAAATGACCGCACATTAGGAAATTACTCCTAGAATGGATTTACACTGAATTATTGTCAATATCGCCATATATGGTCCCGAATCTACAGACGGCAAATAATTATAACATGGGATTTGCTCTGTCAGTGAAAAGTAGCTTCCCACTGTAGCAATTTCATACTCTGTGTATGAGCTATGAGTATGGACACTGATTAAATGACCACCACTACTTTAATTATCTATAGTAAATAAGCAAACACAATAAATGAAAATGACACTGGTAATGTAATATTGTGGTAAGTAGATTGTGCACTGATGTGATGTTCTAAGAAAAACTGAAAGTCATTCGTCAAACTCTAATTTAGTAACACTTAAAGCAAATGCATTTCTCAATACACTCAGTGGGGAAAATGTAAGCCAATTATTACATGGTCTCATACCCTTTAAAAAGCACTTTAATGGCATGTAGCATTTATTCAATGTGTTCCAAACCTGAATTTCAATATTGATTGATGTTACTTTTGCGGGCAGATATTGATAGTGAGACCCATTAATTTCACATGAGTGAGTAAACAGTTGTTGGAGCTAAGGATAAGAAAATTGATGAAATGGAAAGTATGGTGCGGGAAGGTAATTTTTCTTTTTTTTTCTTTCTTTCTTTTACAACCCTGGAAGCCTCAGAGAAAGACTAATAGATCACAAGCAAAGTGTTGCAGTTTATCCATTTCATAACGTTAACATGCAGGTTTGGTGAAAGCATATTGCACACACAGCCATTCTCGTAGCCATTTGTGAAACAGTTACGAACTTTTAATCTGCTGATACATTTTTGACTTTTTCCATTTTTATTTCATGTTCCTGCACACAAATTTCCGAGCTTCATTTATTTTCATCTGCCTCGACACAATTTGTCATCTGCAGTTTTGTCTCCATGAAATGAATATTTTTCACATTTAAAGGATGAAAAACTCGACATTTTGGGGGGCTGGAGGGAATTGCGAGGACAGGGAATCATTCATCGTCGCTGACGCTCACAGATCGCAGATTGACTCCTACACAAGAGATTTATTTTATTAATAATCATTAAAAACTACTTAGTTAGGCTAAAACAATAAAAAACAACTCAGACAGGTTTAGAAAGAAATGGTTTGGGTTCAAATATAACAGTTTTGTATAGTGATATAACATGTAACACTTCTCTCAAAGATCATATCTTTTGGTTATGAGTATCATGTGGCTCCTCTGAAATGTCGGGACAACATACGCTGATCAGGTATAACATTATGACCACATGCTTAATATTGCTTTGGTCCCCCTGTTGCTACTAAAACAGCCTGACCCAAACCAAGATATTAGCAACAGATGTTCCATTGGATTTTGAGGCCAAATCAACATCTCAGACTTTGTGTTGTGCTTTTGGCAGTGGACAAGTGGACTGGTCTGCGGCTATGTAGACCCATGTGAAACAAACTGTATCCTGATGCCTTTCTATCAGAACCAGCATTGTATATTTTGGTTATCCAAGCTATAGTAGCTCGTCTGTTGGTTGCAGCCTTCACTCCCCACGTACATTTATGACCCAGGGGTCTAGCCATCACAATTTGGCTCTTGTCAAACCCACTCAAATCCGTGCACTTGCCCATTTTCCGACTTCTAACACTTTCCCCCTTCTGTATTACTTTTTTGTGACTAATTGCCATTTTGCTCAAAAGAAAAAAAGTGACATGTAATTAATGATTAAAGAAAACCAAAGCTACCATGTAATGTGTAGACAAGGTTGCAAGACAGTGACAGACGTGACATACCCGACTCTTCCCACTCTAAATTTCAGGAGTTTCCTGCAGCACATCAGTTCCTGTCTGCTTCACATTTAATATGACCCTGCGACTAACTACCAGGGGAGCTCAAGGCAGCAAAATTCCTGCTATGATACATTAATGCTTTACTGTACAAAACCTTGCCTGCCTTTAATTGTGGCAGTTCTCTGATAGCATGATTTAGCAGATTATAAATTTACACATACTGAAGCGTGTGTCAGGTTTGACCCAACACACCCACTCAAACAACTCTACCCCCTTAACCTTGTTGCCATGGTGGGGAAAACGGCCTAAATGTCACCATCTGCTGAGTTTTTGGACAGAATCGGATGGCACAGACACATGCACGCAGTGTGATTATATTTAAAATGAGAGTGAAGCAAATTCAAATTCAAATTTTTATTTGTCACGTACACAGTCATACACAGTACGATATGTAGTGAAATGCTTGGACAACTGCTCGTGACCTAAAGAAAACAAAAAAGGAAAAGGCTATGAATAAGAAAGGAAATAAATATGAAAAATTAAAAAGGGTAAATTTAACTAGGAAGGAATAAAATATAAATTAAGGTTAAAAATGAAATAACTGTACAACACAAATTAGAAGCAGACCATGTATTTAGGCAGACAACTCACTGCTATGTGCATATATAGATCTGCATATATAGATCTGAATAAATCAGCGAGTCTGTGTATGTGTGATGTGGGATGTACAATAAGGAGTTTGGAAAAATGCCTTGTAATATTGTGGTGGGCCTAGAGGGAATCTAGGTTTTATTGTGCAATAGAGGTTCACAGACTGAGGAAGATGGGGATCGGCTTCCCTCTACAGCATATTCCTGCCAACAGATCAGCTTACACCAGCTTTTTCTTTTCTTTTCTTTTTTTCAAGGAAACAAGAATATATGGTACAGAGAAAGCCAGAGACAGAGGGGGGGGGGGGAAGCAAAAGAAGGAGACAGAAACAGAGACAGAATACTTGGACTGAAACATTTGTTATATGAAGTCTGAAGAAAGCTAAAGGAAAATGGAAAAACACGAATTTCTCAATGATGCACTATAGTTAAAAAAGGAAAGTCATTTTTGGAAACAGGAAATCCTTTGTAAAATCAATAATGATAAGATATTGTTTACTAAGCTTAAAATAAACTGCTTGCTTTGTCTTGCTTTCTCTTTTCATGGGCAACACTACAGGTACCTGCCTCTTCAGTCTAGCAATCCACACATCTTTGGATGTTTTTGACCTCCATACATGATCCCCTGTTTACTCTGCCAGCAACTCATTCCTCTTAACTTATTCTTTTGCCTTCCGAAGGGTTAATTGAGCATAAGATTTGCAGATATTAAAGGTTACACAAGGTTAAAGTGAAATCTTGCAAGCAAATGATTCATTTTAAGGCGAAAATGTTTATATTGAAAATATTGATTGCCGCATGCAAATGGAGACATCTGCGCGTCGGCCCAATTTCCCCACAGCAAAGCTAATAGTAAATTTGATCTGGGACTAAAAGATTGAAAATACCAAACACCACTTCCCATGAAAACCAGAGGCATCGTAATGGGATCTAAAAGGCATTAAAGAAGCTTTAAAGTTCCAAGACTCATTGATTGGAAAAAGGGGGGAATAAAAGCTGCTCATTGAAAAATAAAATTAAAAAGTCACACACGGAGCAATAGTGTACTTAATGTAATTGTGGCATCGGGGTGAAAGATAATAGGCAGCTAGAGCTAAATTTATTGTCGATGTCAACAGATATGTTACAGCAGAAGGAGAGAAATGAAGTGAAAAGGGCAAGGCGGTGTGTGTGTTTGTATGTGTGCGCCCCTGTGTGATTGCACGCGTCTCAGTGCAGGTTTGACAGGTTTTGTAAGCCGTTCAAGGTTACATTTATTTGTCGGTGTGTATTCTTGTGCACGTGCAGGTGTGAACTGATGGAAAACACATCCTTCAGGCAGGGATATTTGTCTTCTACAGACTATCTACAAATAAGGAACACGCGTTTTGTGCGTTGAGTACGTTAAATGTGAATCGTAACATCAGAAGGGGAACAGTATGATATATTCACATGCAATAAGATGCACACACATTGATGGTCTGGTGCATGTTTGAGGATAGCTTCTATTGAACATATCCGCAGGGCTCCCCTGCTTGCATGTGTTGCACGAGAATACAAAAGCGGTCACATGAAAGTGTTTACTTGTACAGATATGCAGATTAGATAGGGTTTGCACTGCTCAAAAGTGGCTACCTTTCCATTCACAGTACATCTCTAAAGTGGTGGAATAAAAGAAAATCTATCTATCTATATATATATATATATATATATATATATATATATGCAGTGCTAATAAAAATATGCTGACCAGCAACTTGGGATAATTCAAAACACCAAATGCTATTAGATAACAAGCTCAGAGCAGTCAAAGCTTATTAATGTGTTTTTGTCTGGGTGTGTGTTTGTGTGTGTGTTACTGCGGAGGTGGTGGTTACAGTTATCCCCCAATCTTTTCTCTTTATGTAACATCTCTTCCCTCTCTAGCTGCAGTAGAGCAGATCAGGCTCTCCCTCTCTCTTTGAAGTGTAGCCAAGCATGGTATTTATTTCATTATCTCCTCGCTCTCTCTCTCTATTTCCTCTCCTTGCTTTTAGGGCTCGGTATCAAGGAGAAGACAGGAATCGAGACCGAAACAGCTGACGCTGCAGGTAATAGCCTACAACTCTGGTCTGTGTGTTTGTGTTTGTGTGCTGTTCATGTCTTTATGTGGACAATGTGTCCTTCACAACGAATGTAATTCTGCAGAGAGAGGCTATAAAGACTAGTCTTTTTCTCTACACAGGGAGTCTGCAATAATTGCTCATTTTGTTCTTGCAGGCAAAGGATAAATGTCACAGTTCCAGATATCTACATGTCTGTAGTTTGGATTTACACATACTTATACATACTTACTTTGAATGAGTAAACAAGTGGGTGAGCTTTAAACGCTCATTCTCATTCATCAGTGCTGATCTAAGTGAGAAGAACTGTACAGTGTCTTTGCAATAGATGAATGGTAAAGAATGGTTTAAACAAAATAAATATGAAGTAGACAATAAAAAACCCCAAAACAACTGAAACTTATATATCAATTGAACCTTGTTGCCGTGAGTTTTTGTTGTGGGTTTTACTTTACTAGAGCTCTCTGCATCTTGAATTTTCTTCTTCATGTAATTACAATATTCCTGTGAGGTTAACAACCAAATTCTTGCTTCAAAAAGCACATAACTTCTTGTTGAGTAAACAAATATTTTTTAGCATCAGTAACATAAAACTTTGCCTTTACAATTTTTGGCTGATCCCTTATTCCCCACAGCAGATGGGTCTACATATTTGGTTTGGCACAGATTTTTTATACCAGATGCAGTCCTCTCATTTATCCAGGATTGGGACCAACAGGAGTTGTATGCTGGCTTGTTACCCAACCACACAAAATTGGGCTTATGTTTCCTACTAGTTGCAAACCAGGGACAATTGGGTTGTAAGGTGAATGCACTAACTTCTATGCTATGGAAAAACACAATGTTCCAGTTAACTTTCTGTGTGCTCTTCATATTATTTCATCACCATTCTTTAGATAGAATCAAGCCAACATAAATACATTTGGTGTGTTGGGCACATTTACCTTACACACCAATGGCCACCTTTATGTGGAGAAGATGGGTAGAGTGGGTTCAAAAGCTAGTATCATACTGTTCTGTCTAAATCTTTATTGTATTTTTTATTTTTTAAATAATGTTATTATTTATTAATATACCTGTTTTTTTATTTGTTATTTATATTTCTTGCCCAGTAATCCGGTGGAAAAACCACATTTTCATCATAGATGTACAATGACAATAATAGGACACGTAAATAAGTATGTAACAAGAAATGTCAACCTGCCAGAGCTCTTTCAAAGTCAACAACAGTTACATGCTGAAAATCTCAAAAATTATTGAGTTATGCATTGGTATTTTGACTTTATTTATGTATGTGTGCATGTATTTTCTTATTTTACAGTGCACAAATTGCCATTTGCTTTTTCTTGCTTTAAATGTAAGGGACAAAGCAGAAAGGTAGAAAACAAGTTGTGGAAACATTACTAAAAAATGTAGCATTAGCCAACTAAATGCTGTGGTGATGTGAAATAGGCAGATATGAAACTGTTTAACTAGTCAGAAGTAAGTGAGAAGAATGCCAAGTAAGAATGCCAAAAAAGCACGTGGGAAAACTCCAGAGCTTTTCAGAGCCTCATTAAAAGCCATTTTACACAAAAGACACTTTGATACAAAACAGTAGCAACAGTTTCCCACGCTGTAATTTAGCAACAAAATAACATTAAAGCCCTATTAGTGCAGAAAAGAAATATGAGTCAAACCCAACAACAGGAACAGTTAGATATGACAAAAGTCAAAGGATTTATTAATTACACTGGTCTGAAAGTAACAGGTAAGTTCAGGTTAGACTAAAGGATCTAAGAACAAAGTCCTGTCATGAAAGCTGCAAAAGTTACCACATGCAAATAATTGTCATTCATACCGATATATAACCCAAACACGTGATATGGCGTGACCACTTGCATGCATAAATTGCACCAGCAGGGGGAGATAATATATTTAAACCAAAGAAGTCGCTAGTGAATGATGAAGGTATGACCTACAGTCCAGGGTCCTATGCAACACATGATTGACCTGGGTAGCTATTTACACGTAAATGTGTTAATAATGGGTATTTAAACACTTTTGTTTTAAATATCTCCCTCTGCTGGTACTGCAGGCTTATTGCAACTTCTGCATGCGTGTCCATTACATACTTTGGAGAGGCAAAACATGAAACGGATACGGTGGACTAGTGTGTCTATTACACACTTTGCCGTGATACTGGGTTGGTGTGTTCTTGCTAGCAACATTGGCACATTAACTGCTGTTTTGCTGCAGTTAATGTGCACCAAAAAACACTATGGTTAAAAAAATACTATGAAAAAGAAAAGTTATAGCACAGATGTGTGTTTGCAAACTACACTCTCATACAGTATGATAGCTGCTAGCCAGAGATGGGCAGTAACGCGTTACTTGTAATGCGTTACTGTAATCTGATTACTTTTTTAAAGTAACGAGTACAGTAAGGGATTAGTATCGCAAAAATGGTAATCAGATTACCGTTACTTTCCCGTAGGAACGCTGTGTTACTGCATTACTAAAACCGTGATTTTTTTTTTTTGCAAGAATGTCTCATGACAATGACGTAAGCGAGTGCGACGTTCGTGACAACAGCTGTGTGCAGATCAACAATGGATAATATATCAGTGCGAGAGAGTATGAGCGTGCAGCGTTTAAAACGTGGAAGTACTGACCTTACTTTGAGTTTCATTCCATAAAAAGTGACAAAAACATTAGAGTCCGTTGTGCGTGGGAAGAAAACTTCTTTTTACAGCGAAAACCCCCACCCCCCAAACAAGCATCGAGTGCGCAATGATGTAATGGGAAATTCACAGAGAAACTCACGGATTCTTCAACTGACCGCTGCGGCACACCTGCACCAGAGCACACCTCCGCCTACCCCACTCCTGCTTTACAGGTGAAAATAGAGCAAAAGGACCGCTAGCTAGTCTTTGACTTTATTTATTTTCTGCTGTGTTTTACTTGCATCTATTTGAAAGACTGAATGTAAACACAAAAAATAGTTTATTTTATGTTTTAGATTCAGGTTGTAAATCGTGTTTTTAAAAAGTAACTAAGTAATTAATTACTTTTGAAAATAAGTTATCAGTAAAGTAACGGGATTACTTTTTGGGGGAAGTAATCAGGCTATCAGCAGTTACTGCTGATAGCCTTTATAAAAACATGAACGGTCAAGTTGCAGAAGATACTTGAAAAAGGACTAATAAAAGCCAACTAATAAAAATAAAGCTGTCATGTCTTTAGTGAGGGGATCTACTAAAGCATTGCTTGAAAAATGCACTGCTTCCAATGGGTGGACGTCAAGGAAAGAAGCTTTTATAAATTTTAGTCATCTGACATCTTTTAAGTACTGTAAATAAAGCAGCAGTGTTTGATTTTGCCAAAACATAACAGATATGAGCGTAGCAGCTGTCATGCTCGTCTAAAGGAATGACTCAAATTAAGTCAGATCAAGACAAGCACTTATAGGTTCACCGCTACACCCAAATTTAATTCCCACCTTCAAGGTTTTAATTTTTTGGGGGGCAGAGCTGCGATTGGAAAAAAAAGAATCCACGCAACAGTCCTGACAGCCTGATTTAAATGAGAGCCTATTAAAATATTGTGATTGTTTGACACGTCATTACTGCCAGGTGAAAGCCTTGATATTAGAAATCTCGGTTTTCATATTTTTTATTTTTATTCAAGAATTATGCTTCTCTGCTTGTTTGAGGAAATAGCCGCTGTGTTTAAGACACCTTTTCAAATCTAATTAATAGAGTGGAACTTTATACCTTAGCTGTTTATACCTTAGCTGTTGAAAAGCTGGCATTTTGGGGTCATGTTTTTTCACTCTTTTGTTTTTCCAAAGAAGTCTGATACAAATTCTCTCTAAATAAGGCAAAGTCTGGGGCTGATGTGTATGTCTGCAGCTGTTTATCAAATTTAGGTTACACTCTAGTTGGTTCTGGCAAAGGAAAATCTCCTCTTTAAAATTTAAAATTATAATTTCACTGTCCTACCGAACAAATAGCTCAAACACAGCTTCACTGCAGCAGTCTTGCACCTAGACAGCACTCTTTCTCTACCTATGGCTGTACATGCCACATTGCATCTGTCCTCCTCTCCTTTATCAATACCGACTTTGTGCCCTATCTCTTATTATCACCCATCCATTCAGCATGTTCCCTCACCTCTACTTTTCCTTCTTTTTACCTTCTTTCTCCCTTGTTCATTGTCCTCTCAAAATCTGACAGCTGCCTTGAGGAAAAAAAAATCCTTCCCCTGTCTCCCTTCAGCTTTCCCTCTTGGGTAGGGCTGAATATACCTCTTCTTTATTTATCCAGACCTGTCTTTCACTGGGATATATTTCTTGTCTGCTTCACTTCTTCTCCTCACCTCATGCACTGACAGATATATAGAGGGAACGATGGATAAGGGATGGGGAGCCTAAAATATAAAGAAAGGAAAAAGAAAGTGAAAGAAAAGAGAAATGATGTTCCTGTCTTCGATGAAAGGTGTACTCTTCATCAGGAACATTGACATTGGGCTTTTGATAATGAAGATCACGCACAGTGGGAACCAAATAATGCACAGTAGCAAGTGATGTGCAACCCAGAGCACAATAAGCAAAGGGAAACTTCTATCAGATATAGGCTGTTATAAGCCAGATTGATGTCACCTACACCTACCTCTTTGCACACATTGTGGAAACCCTAGAGCATAAATTCATCACTTGGAGTGGTTGAAGTCTGGCATGATTTCTTTACTGTCTGTGTTTTCAAACAATTGTAAGGCAAGATCAGAAAACATGTCTTTTGGGAGAGTAAAAGCTGTCAAATATCATCCTGACAAAAACATGAGTCAGCTTCTGTCAGAGTTCCCATCCCTTTCTCTGAAGTTTGTGCATCTGAGCATTTGTGAATACACTGCATGTCCAATGTCATAACCTCTCCACACATCAATAGAACATAAAAAGAAACAGATGTAAAAAAAAGATAGGAAACAAACGAACAACTGATGCCCTGGGAAGTAGAACTGCACGTCTGTTCAACCACACCACTGCTTACGGCTGAATGTTAACATGCACATAATGCAGATTTTTTTAGGTGGTCTTAAAAGTATGATCATTCATATTAATTGCACTGAAAAAAGTAGCTGTTTCTTTCCAAAATGTTGAAAAGAAATAATGTTATGCTGTCTAATACACACAACATTATAATGGTGGATTTCCTCATTAAAGATGGCCAAAGGTTTGACAACTACAGTGTGGTGAAAAACTGTTTGAGCTCCTTTCTGATTTCTTAGCTTTTTTGCATAATGTCATTAATCAATAAATCAATTAAAAATAACCTGTCTGACAAAGTGAAGTAGGCCAACAGATCTCAAAGAGCAAAAGCAACACATGATGCCACAATATAAGAAAACCCCTGTGAGAACCACTATCCACAAATGGAGAAAAGTTGAAACAATGGTGAACCTTCCCAGGAGTGACCAGTCAGCTAAATTCTCCAAGAGCACACCAATGACTCAAAGGCTTGAGAACACAAAGGCTTGTCTCACATTTCCCCAAAAAACATCTTGACGATACCTATTCTGTGGAGTGACAAGGCAAAGGTTAAGAATTTTTGGAAGTCCCGCCACCTCAGACATAAAACTAAGGCTACGTTCACACTGCAGGCGAAAGCGCATCAATCTGATACATATCTGATGTTTTAGAAAACAACAGCTGTTTGAATGGTCATGTTGCATTAAATCTGTCTTTTACGTTACTGACACAAGACAGACGCCAATTATCAGCGCCAAAGAAGACATCGCGAACGCTTCCTGGCCATCCAGTGAAACTGTTTGGAAGACAACGTTGGAGAAACGTGAACATTTTATTTGTACTGTAGAATCTGCGGATTCTGACAGAAATCTGCAACTATCCTTTGAAGCACCGCTCCTCTCTAAAACAGCAATAAGGGTAATTATTAGGCCATATGTAAATAACAAAATAACTTTATAACTTAAAGCTAAATTGGGAAACGTAAAGTCTGAAACAAGTCTTTATATTAAGGGCCATCAGTCAAACAATACTGTTTGGTCTGACTCTAAACAGAGCGTGTTGTGTGTGACGTCTTCTTTTGCGCATGCGGGCGGTTTTGAGGGTTCACACTAGAGTGCGTTTGCTGTCACATTATATTTGTAGTGTGAACAAGCAGACAAAAACATTAGATTTGATTGAAAAAAATCGGAATTGAGTATTAAGACCTGCAGTGTGAACGCAGCTTAAGACAGTATTTTATAAAAAGAACATCACAGCAACAGTGAAACATGGTGGTGGTAGTGTGATGGTCTGGAGCTGCTCTGCTGCTTCAGGACCTGGATGAACATGAATTCTACTCTCTATTACGAAAATGCAAGGCTGTCAGTCTGTGCCATGAAGCTCAAGCACTCCCAGATTGTGAAGCAATTAATGATCCAAAACACACCAGCATGTCCAAAAAACACAAATTGAAGGTTTTGGAGTGGTGTAGTCCAATCCTAGACTAAAACGCCATTGAGGTGCTTTGACCTTAAACATGACATTCATGGTTAATAACCCTCCAGTGTGGCCAAATTCAAACAATTCTGCAAAACAGAGAGGGGCAAAATTCCTGCACAACTATGTGAAAGACTCGTTGGTATTTTTTCCCTTAATAAATGAAATCATAATTAAAAGCTGTGAGAAAAGAAGGCACCCACGTGCTGTTCAAGCCTTCCAATGTGAGGGGCATCCAATCAGAAGAAAGGAAGGTATTCTTAAAGGGAGAGGAGCCAAAACAGGTGAAAGAGTCCAACAACTGTAAAACATGGAGCTGGAAATGAGCATAACGGGGCATCTTAATACTTAAGACTTAATAAGTGCTTAGAGATTTCCCCGAAACCAATGATACTCATGCACTAGCACCAAAGTCTATGGTGTCACCAAGCTCAGGTATTCATCCTTTGTGAACTAAAAATGTCAGAATATGTTGTTGCTAATCCAACTGTAAGTGGAAAAAAGTAGAAATGCTATAGCTGCTGCCAGAGGAAGAATCAGGAGGCCATTACTGTCTGTGGGTTTCAACTTTAGTGATCACTGCTGTTTGCACAAAATCCAAAAACCAGCCAAAAGTACTGAGTTATTCAAGGTTAAACCAAAGAGATGTGTGACGCACTAAAAGCCACAAAAAAACATCCATAAAGCTAAAAAAAATACATATGCAATAATGCAAAAAGGAATTAAATGATAATAACAATCATGATAATAATAATAAAAGATCTGCCATTATATGAAACAGCAACCATAAAGAAAAAAATAAGACATGAACACAAAAATACAGAATACTTTTTTTCCCCAAGAGACAAATGGAAAGCAACGGAGGATGTTTCAGTCTTGATTCTGATGAAGAGAAGCATCAATAAGTATGGATATTTGTTTTGAAGCAAAAAGGAAATTGCCTTCCAAACCACTTATACTGCTGTTGGTGTTCAATCAAGCAAGGACTATTGAAATGCAAATGTTAATGACAGTGACAGAGGACAATCATTCTCATGCAGACAGGATCTGTGTCTGGATATTTGGATACAAAGATGCGCAATGAATTTGTTTTACAAATCAAGCTAAACAGTCCGGCTAAAATTGACATCATCATCCAGTCTGGATCCATCTACGTTTCAGATGAACCTAAAAATGAGGGAATGATATTCTTCCGTTTAAGTAACTATGCAAGTTCGGGGAAACATAACTTTATTAAAGCCTGCATATTTTAACAAAGCCGGAGGTGTATTGACATCCTACTAGGGACTGCCAATAGCCAGAGAGAGTTCATTGAGAGGTCAGACAGAGCATCAAATTCAGTTAGGTTAATGCTCTAAAACATCGTGGCTGTGTAGTTAGTTCATAAAGAAATCAAAGATTCATTATGCCCATTATAACTTCTTTAAAAACTTTTGTGCAAACTAACTACTTAACATCACTGACGAATATAAAGCATAATGTGTGTTGTTCCTATAGCCACCATTTATACTTAATATTCCTTAACATTACTGGTGATGCATGGTGAACATTAGCTGCTTTATTTTAGTGTTGCATCGTACGTTTCGTCACATAAATGCCTTCTTCCACAGTACATTCAGAACTGGCATTTGAATGATTGTTGTCTCGTATAAAGGGACACGATATAAAGGTCTTTCACAGCTTCCTGGGTTAAAAACATGCTGAATCAATGTCTTCAACCCAGGTTTGAGCACATCATCAAACATTAAAAAAGCAAACTCGGATTAGGAGATTAGCTCGAGTTTTTGCAAATCGATTTTCAGAGTAATGTGTAAATATAAACTAATACTAAAGTCAAAGGTACAAAATAAATCAATCTAAACACTAGTTATTTCCCAACAGGGCAAACGCAGTGCACATTTCTATAATTATAAAAGCAATAAATGCCTCTCTAAATGCCTGGGATAAGTAAAATGTCCCTCAATGATCTGTAAATCCATTGATTTTACCTTGAATAAGTCTCCTCTCTCTGCAGGTCTAAAACAGATATTCAGAATGTATAACAACAAACAGTCACTGCTTGCTTACCTCCCCCTGGCCAATGCTATGTTATATATGTCTATTATATTGTATCATCTGTCCATCCCAATTCCCTTTAAGCTTCCAAAGGTTGTGCAATCCAATGTGTGCAACTGTAAATATTTTCTCAGTAGCTGTTTCTTATTTCTGAGCACAGCAATGGGAACTGAAATGTTTCATTATGAACAAATATACAATAGAAGTACAGCAAATATCCCATAAAAGCTTTGTTCCACTATCTGCAGTATCTGTTCTGTGCTACTTAGTGCTAACTCAAAAGACCAGGTAAGCACAGAAGGTTTTAGTCCATGAAAAATGAATTTTTTTCGTATCCACTTTTCCTTTTATTGTTTCACTTGCTGTTTTAGTGTAGGCAAATTTCTAGATATAATAACAAAGAATGGATAAGAAGTAGAGAAAAAAACTGTGTGGTTTCACTATCTTTTAAATCCACAGTAATTCAAGGACTGTGGCTGTTGATAGGAAGGTTGATTCATGGTCTGAGGTGTTCAAAATAACTATAGACCACTAACAGAGAGAATGCAGACAGGAGGGAGTTAAAGACATTTGGGGGGGGGGGGGGGGGGGGGGGGGGGGGGCATGGCGTATTGAAGGACATAGGTCTGAGAGGTGGTATGCATGGGAAGAGATAGTGAGATGGAGAGAGGGTACAAGGGAGGGGATGAGAGGGAGAGAGGGCGGATTAGGTATAAAGAAGGTGGATGTGGTCTGCCTCCTTTCCTTTAGGCCAGAACTTTATCTCGTGCTCCAGACTGGCAGCAGTGTGCCAAAGAGGCCAGACGACCCGGCGTGATTCGGGAGGCAAGCCGAGCCCATAAACACATACGCTGATCGTAAGGAGTAGATAGCATGAGCATGAGTGCGCACACACTGATTCATACACACAAACACGAGTAAGCACATGCACATGCTGTATCAAAATCACAAAATTACGAACTATTTTGCATGGAAAGGTTGCATTGTTACAGAAGTTACACAGTAGTATACGTTTGACTCCCCCCCCCCCCCCCCACCATGAGCTACAGTCCACTCAATGTACATAAATCTACGCTAATATTGACCAGCTTTGTTCCCTGGTCATGTTCAACACGGTGAAACAGTTACATCAATTAAAATTTTTGACATGACATCAATTCAGTGACATGATTAAATTAATTAAATACATGCGACATGTCAGTAACAGTCCAACCAATGCAACCAAGACACACTCAGAACATGTGTCACGACACCTTTTGGGAACAACATCCTGCAGTCACAGCAAAAAGACCCATCTGATTTCCAGGTCGCCATCAATACCCCCCTGCCCCAGGTCCATTGAATTCTGTTCAATGGCTTGGAGGGCTCTTTTGACTCTGACAGGCAGCCCATCGATACCACACACTGGTCAAAGCAGCTTGCTAATCCAACAGCCAATCAATGATGAGATAAGGAGGCGTTGAATGGTGGTGTCACTTTCATAAAACAAATGGCTGTTTCATGCATTTTTTTTTCCCGTCTGGCGAGCATGAAAAAATCAACAGCTAAAGCTAAAGAAAGACTGGACAGATGTACATAAGTCATGTTGTAAAGACTGAACAGTAGTGTCTTTTGGCAAGGCAAAAGAGAAAATGTTAAACTGAAAAAATTCACTCCACAAAGTGCTCACAAGTGCTACGGCCGCGGAAATGCACATTTTGTCAGCCCGTGCAGCCTTTTCGCTGTGAGCCAAATGACCTGGTGTTGTCAGCGCTTTGTCTATTCTTTTTGGTCTTCATATATCCTGAGTCAGCATTGGCCACAGCAACAGAATAGAGAGAATAGATGTGTTTGTGCAGAAGTGTGTCTGTGTGTTAGGATCAGAACGGAATGAAGGGATATTACAGTACTGCTGAGCGGGGCAGTCTGCAACAGGTTGGTTAGAGATGAGTAGGGCGACCGAGTCTAGACTAATGCGCATACGCAGAACACGAAAAGCTCGCCTCTTTCCATTTTTAGCTGCTCACTTCTATTCCAGGTGTTAAAAATTTATAGAAATAAGAAAATTCTGATCAGGTAACATTTTCTGCACGCTGAAGAGAAACTCATTCCTTTTCAAAGAAGAAAAAAACCCACATTGGATACAGGAGTCTCTCTGTGTCTGCAAAAGAAATAGCTCAGGGAAAAAAAAACCACTTTCATTACTCTTTTATGTCACTGTGTCCTGTTGATCTGAAAGATAATCAGAGTCAGTCAGGACAGAAAAGCCTGCCTGAATAGAAAATCAGAGCCGCAAAGCTGCTGCAGTACTCCAGCAATACTAGAATTCCAGATCCTAATAGTAAGATGTCACATGTCTCGAAACATTTTATGCCACATCGGGAAAAGTGGATTATTTTAGAATGATCTTGAAAGACTATTTTTCTTTGTTTTTCTTAATATTGTGGAATATAATTTAATACCTGCTTTCTTTTCTGAAGAAATTGTCTTCACTCAGATAGCACCTAAATGCACTGTTTTCCTCTGTCAACTAAATTGTACAATCATCACTCCATTTCTTTAACAGCACTTTACTTGACTCAGTGGCAATTTAGTCAGAGACAGGCCCTTAGATTTATTCATTATTCCACTCCTATTCAGGCAGCATAACCTTTCAGAATTGCAATGAAAATGACTATGTTTATACTTGAATCTCAAATTGCACCCTGGGGACAAAAATCAATCTCACTTCTGTCTCTGATAGTTATTCAGAGAGTCAAGGGCTTGGGATAGATTCATTTCTTTGGCCTTGCGCCTGCAGGGAAAGAATGCTATCAACAGAGATGAGTTAGCCAAATTCATAACCATTTTTGAATGGTCTTAAACCTGATTACACTTGTTGCTTTCTCTTGTCTGTTGCTAGTTTCTTTTGGAAGAACAATCAATATGTACACTGTAAAAGTTCTGTAAAAAAAAAATATTTTTCTTTGTTTCACCATCTGAAAACTACAATAAATAAATAAAAGAAAAACAAAACACGAGTCACTTTTCTGCATTATTTAATTACACTTAAAAAAACAAACTATTTATGCCCAAAAAGCTCACTTAAAGTACTGTTTTGATTTCATATAAATTGTATTACTAAACTACTGTACAAAGAGTGAAATTTATTACAATATGGTCAAATGAAATGTACTTGACTGGTAATTGTTCAAATAAATAAAGCTCTGATTTGATATATTTCAGCTGAAAATTACTGCTTTATATTTATGAGGGCAAATAATTTTTTATTTTTTTTACAATGAAAGTAATCCTAACAATGACAAAGATTGGTGTTGAATTTAGGCCCTTCCCCTGACTTACCTCAGATGTGATTCTGTTATATTACGTTTTGGTAAACACATGTCATCGTAAGACTTCACAATTTTTTAAACAGTTGATTACAAAATGTAGAAAATAATAAAAGAGATTCTTTTTTTAGAGTGTACTTACATGAAGAAAGCACAGTTTGACACACTCATGAGTCTAATCAATATCCAACTCTCTGCTGTTTCAACTAGAAGACTCTGCACAGCTACAACACAGTAAGGATTTCAAATAAAAATTTCCATCCAGCCAAAACATAGAGTGAAAGGCTCATGACGCTCTACTCACCAAAAAGTGTACTACTGAGCACTCAGATGTATGACACATTGATGGCTGCCTAGCTGACATAATTATCTTGTTCTAACGGTCATTCAGTGGCAGACTTAGATTATGGCGTAATTCAGTGGGCGAACCACTGCCACTCAGGCTGTGTGGGTAGCATAGAGTAGGGCAGTGGGATGTCAGAATGAAAACAGGGAAAATAGCCGGGTAATTTTGAAGGGTGCATTAGAAAATGTTTAGTGCGTTCTTAAATTTAACATATGATATTGAAGGCATTGAGGAAATGTAGCTTTAGCTTGTGGCTTTAGTTGTGCAGCCAAGACTAGAAGCCGGTGAAGGTTTTTTTGGGAACATAAAGTGTGTTGACTGATGGTGGTTTCTCAAAATGATGCAAACCTTGATTTGTGTAATTGTCTTAGTTCATGTAATGCAATTGAGTCGGGAAATGAAATGAAGCTTGAAGATATGGGGAAAAAGCTAAGCAAGACATTTTGGGGTTGTTTATTTAAAGCTCGAGCTTTATAACTGTTTTAACTCATGGAATTATTCAAATGCTTATTATTAAAAATAGTCATTTTTCTGACTTGTAATGTCTGTAAGCTGGTTTACACCACAGTATCACAAATAAGCCAGCCTACACAACAAATTGATTTGGCATTAATTTGAAGCAGTGGTTCTCACACTTTTTACATCATTCCCCACATGGCAGGAAGAAATATTTTCATGCCCCATCTAAACAAAACAATGATAGAAAAGCATAGCTGCAACTTTATTTAGATAGTAAACTCATTCACAATCCTTCAGTAATTTTTGTTTTAAAGAAACAACTTTCATTTCAAACAACTATTTGTAACTTTTATCACAAGACTGATTCATTAGTGACTAACTTCTTCAAAGAAAGCAACAAGTTAAAATGAATGTGAACATTGCCAGACATGGAAAACAATGTTCAGTTTTAGTCTTATAAAAAAAAAAAAAAGAAATCCAGAAACTTGTGAGAAGGGATGAAAAATATATAATATAGTAAGAGTTTAAAACTATTCACTCCTAGTGGCTGCAGTGAGCCTGTTTTTGACTCCAGAGCTGTGGTGGGCGTGGTCTGTGGCGTGGCTGCGGGGGAGGTGGACATACCTGAGCGGCATCCGCAATTACAGAATGAACTCCTGTTGGATCCTGTTGTTGTTGATGTGTGTAGGCTGTAGCCGAAAAGCACCAGCCGCATGTGTAAGTCGACTTACACACACGGCTGCAGCTTTTCGGATGTCTAAGTCGACGTTTCGGGTGTGTAAGTCGACTTAGACACACATCTTCAGCTTTTCTGCGGATGCGCATATTATTAACGTAACTGACGCGAATTTCTTTGTTCCGCCATAAAAGTGATTCCGATGTCAAACATTAGTTCCGCATGACTTTTCTGCCAGGTAACTTGCGCCCCACCTGTCAGAACTCTCGCCACACAATTTGAGAACCACTGATTTAAAGCAATAACCTACTGTAGTATATTCATTACTAAAAGTGTAAAAAATTAATTGAATTAATTCTTTTGCTGAAAATACACCTTTAACAGACTAATGGAGGGCAGATAGAAGAAGAGCATTTAACAAACAAAAAGTAAATTTCAATGCACGACTCAAAACATGCTAGCAACCAGGAAAAAAATTCATTTGTACAAACAAAACCCAAGGGGAAAAGGATTGGACTAACAAGACACTCAGGGAAAAGACAAGAGTATAAATAAACAGGAAACCTATAGGAAATGGACTGAGCTAACTGATATAAGTGAAAATAAGCAGTGAATAATGGATAAAAAGACAAAGATGAGAAGTAACACAACAGGACACACACACACACATCGAAACTAGGGAAGAGAAGGAAACTAACAGAGAAAACAGAAGAAAGAACTATGGATGCATCAAAGACACACACACACTTTGCTATTTCATCAGCCTAACATCATGTTATCTTTAATGAAACTTCATGGAGATCACATGCATTGTGGTTATTCTGGTTATTCCTGTTTTAGACAGGAAACCAGGAGAAACCCATCCTCAAAGCTCGAAATTCTTACAAAAGTCAGAGATACGTTGTTCTTTTTAGTTGGTGACTGTTACTTTGTAAACACAAAAATGGATTAAACAAAAAAATCCTCACCTCACTATTTTTCTTGTCAGTAACATAGGAAGGAGAAAGCCTTTATTATGACCTCTCTCTTTCTCGCTCACACACACATTCATATACACTATCGATGTTCTCCCCACTCCTTAAGATAAAACATGGGACTGTAAGATCTTGACCTTTAAAGTACCGGTGGGGTTTGGGAGCATGGTAAGCTCCATCTCCTACTATCTTTCTCCCCCTTTCTCTTTGCTTCAGTCACCAGCAGGGAGAGGGGGTGGCGGGGAGGGCTGAGGCGTCTGGTCCCTGCGGGTTTGTCCTAACCCCTGCAGCTGCCTGTCATCAGTCCACAAAGGCAGCGTGATAATAGACTTCCTCCTCTCTTTTCCTATCACAAATGGCCTGACTGTGGGTTCCCCCTTGAGAGGAAGGCCATGTCATAATTTATGCAGCTACTCATGATTATCACCCGCCTCCCTTATGCCTCTAAGTCTTGCTGTTGAACCGATACGTTCATGTGCACACAAGGTGAAAACGCATTTCTAAAATACATTCACTTAAAAAGCCTGTATAGATTCCATTCCCTTAAGCTGGGACTTAAATTGTAAACTGACAAATATCCATGTATTCTAATTAACTCTTTGCCAACTTTTCCCACATCACTAATCACCGTGCAACTTCACTTTGGGCTCCCCTGTCAGTCCTACCCTCTTTGTTTTATGATGTTTTGTGCTACCCTAAAGTCATTGGTGGCACAGTCCCCTGATTAAACATGGGGAAAAAAAGTGGAGAATGCAAAATCAAATCCAATTACAGGCGTGATGAACCACATGTGTCCCCCTGGCGATGAGCCTGGCCAGGTTCCCCAAAAGACAACAACAGCTGAACAACAACCCTGATTGAAATGGCAGGCCTTCAAACAACATCCAGTCCCATTGGAGCAGAGCTAAACAAACCTTGCTCCCATTGGGCTCGCAGTAATGGGCAGAGCAGAGTGTAATTTAGAAAGTTGAGGAGAGGGATGTTTCACATACTAATGCAGACTTGCTAATTCACTGTTGTGCCTCTGAAAAGAAAAAAAAAGAAGAGGGAGTCATCCGTGTGAAGTGGAAGCACAGCTACCTATGCATGTGAACTCACAAGAAACTCTTTAATTAGAAACATTCATCAATGGGACGTTAACTTTTATGTTCTTATCTTAAGCAACTGCGTGCGATGCACGTTTAACCCAAGGCATTAAAAAGGGAAACATTTATGTTTGAATTAACCATTTTAACCGGGCTGGGTGGCAAAGTGGTGCTATCTATCTATCTATCTATCTATCTATCTATCTATCTCATGTCATGAAGCTCCTGGAACACAGTTTTTGTGCTGATGTTAATGCCAGAGGACATCTTCATCCTGCCCAGGTCCCACTGCTGCAAACCAAGCCAAATCATCATCCGTTGTGATTGACAGTTGATATTAACCCTCTCAGGCTCAAATTAAGTTTTTGTTGCTAATGCACAAAAGAATACCTCTGAGCAGTGTTGGGACTAACGCGTTATTAAGTAACGCGTTACAGTAACTACGTTATTATTGTGGTAACGAGCACGGTAACTAGTTATTATGCCAAAATCAGGAACGCGTTAGTCGTTACTGGGATTTAGATAGGGTCGTTACTCGTTACTTCGTGTGGTGGAGCTTCCACAGATTCAGTAACATTAGCAAGTGGTGGAGGCCAGCAGGTGGATGAAGGAAAAGGGATGCAGAAGGAAAAGAGACCCGAGGCGGCCACCGGTCCAAGTGTGAACTGAACTTCAGGTAAGAAGTTATGACCTGCAGTCTCTCTGGGTCAGATATGAACCAAGTTTAGGTGGAGTTTATTTTCGTTATTCTGACTTTTTCCGTACTGCGTGCTAGCTAGCATGACGGAGTTTCTATACAGCTGGGTGGTGCTATGAAGTTAATGATGTTGAACTTTATTTTGTTCATAAGTTATTAGAGTTGCCAACCGCCCCGTCTGGTATTCAGAGAAAATATTACGCGTTTCTTATTGAGGTGAAAAGGAACAGTTTGTCCCGTAATTCAGCTACAATGAAAAAGGCACAAAGCTGGAGTTATTCTGTGTCTTTGCTGCACAGCTGCCTCTTCTTCTTTCATTCTCTCCCCCTCCCTCTCCCGTTTCTACTTCAATCATGAAAACTGATCAGTGATCAGCTGATCGTCTTTTCTCTCTTGTGTGTTTATCGCTCACTTTGCGCCGAAAGAGGAAACCAGCGGATGTCGCGCTAAACAACAGCAGCACGTTTAAGCTTGATCAGCTGTTGTTAGAATTTATTTAATATTAATTTCTAGTATCAGCTGATGTTTGCTGGAGCCACAGCTGCAAAAAAGCTGCTGGTCATGATATGGTTTGGTTATCTGGTGAGAGGGAAACATGAAGATGAAACCAGGAGATGTTCTTACTTGATCATCAGAGCTGAACAGGTGATGGAGAAACAGGTTTACCTTTTAGGTGACATGAATGAGTTGAAGGGAAGTTATGAACTGTTTCTGAGAGACAAATAACACCAGGATCCTTTTTTTATGTAGCTGACAGCTGGTAACTGTGCAGGGGCGGGTCTAGCAAAGTGTTGCCAGGGGGGCATGTAGGGCATTAACAGGGAAAGGGGGGCACAAAGAAATACTTTTCTTTCTTATTCTCATTTAAAATGTCTCGCTTTTAAAAAATAATTATCTGAATCTTACAACAAATGATTGATAGATTGATGCATATATACCATCAAAACAGTGTACATCATTGTCACAACAGTGTTTATTTTCATTCAAAGGCTTTATGATTTTTCCTATAATGGTGGGCCGGTCTCTAGTCAAAATGCCCGGGCCAATTTTCTGTCCCAGTCCAGCCCTGTATGCAGCTCATCTGCAGTCTGGTGTTGCCTACATCTTCCTATTCAGAAGGCAGAATTTCTGAGTTCTGAGTACAATCGAAAGCACCACGACTGCAGTTTTTGTGTTGGATGTAAAAGGCGCACATGACTCTGTGACGTAGGCTACAATCATGGCAGCAGTCAATGACGGTCCAGGTGTGGGATTTCTCTCGTGGAAATGTGCACATTATCTTTTCCTTTCTATTGGTAGGTGGCACAGTGCACTTGTGGCAAGTAAGCAAGCTAGAAGACTGGCAAAGTTATGGAAGCAACACATTAACAAGAGAATTCTGAGTAAAACCAAAGTTACTTTACCTAGTAACTAGTTACTTTGAAAGTAACGAGTAACTTGAAGTAACTGAGTTACTTTTGAGAGAAGTAACTAGTAATGTAACTAAGTTACTATTTTAAAGTAACTTACCCAACACTGCTTCTGAGTAAAAAAAACTCATAAAATATGTATGTGGGGTAATCAGGTTGTTAGCTTTTACTTGTTGCAAATCTGCAACGCCTGCCTTGAGAGGGTTAAGGGTTTGTGCCGATATGCTGTGGTTGTTTTTTTGCCAAATATGGTGCAATGCATTATAGCCAAACATCTCCACTTTGGTCTTGATTGTAAAAAGCACATTGTTTCAGAAATCCTGTGGTTTTTCTGAGATGCAGCTTTACAAATCTAAGCTACGTTGCTCTTTTTTCTAATAGTACTCCCATGAATGCTAACAAAAGCATGTAGAGCCCAATATGTAGGCCCTTTTGGGAGAATTTATCGGCGTGCCCACCTCTGGCACTATTGTGGCTTTGTGTTAACACACACCTGAATGCTCAGAACAGCAAACTACCAAAACTTCTGTTTCTAAAGAAGTGGTCAAACTTGCTGAAGATTAATTAATCAGGTGCATTTTTTTTTTTAGAAATGTATACTCCTAATTCCTATGGAAGCACTAGGTGTGTACGTAGTTTTTCTTCAGGACTGCATCGAGTCCTGTGAAAACTTTCTTTTCACCAAATTTTCACCACTTGCTTTCACTGTTTGTTCAGGTTGAGGCAATGGAAGTGCTTGGTTAGGCTTACAAAAAGACTGTCGGCTAGTTTGAAGAAAAGGATGCCAGGACCAGTCTCACTCTTTGCATCATAACACACACCATGTGACACCTGTGCTTTGACAAACACGGAGTATATGACATCCTGAGACTGAGAACAGGCGAAGATATCTACTTGAATTAACAACACAAAATAGAAAGAATAAAACTTCAATATCAAACACAACAATTGTTTCCTACAGTTTGTAAAATAAAAAAATCTGCTCACTCAATATTAGTTTTTATGTTATAGCTGGAACCTTATTACTAAGAAGACTTTGTTCACTATTGAGTGCATGTGTGCAGAATTCTGCAGGAGACACTGTGCAAACTCGCTGGGGGGTGTGTGGAAAGCTTGCTTCCTTAATTTAATTGCCAATTATATTAGTGCCTCTGCTCTTCTGAGTACAACACAGCTACCAAGTCAAAATAATCACAGACTCAAACTTAATGTGTCAATACTCCCAGAGGGACAGGATTTGCAGAGACAATGCAAACACACCGGTGCAAACACCAGAAGGGGTGAAGGCGTGGAGGAAGGGATCAAAAAGGTAGATTTCATCACATACTGCAAAACGGGCAAGAAAAAGCAATATAAGTGACGCTGACTCATAAAAGCTTAATGGAAAAGTTGGTGCTGTCGCTCTGAAACTTTTTGGCTATATGTCACTGTTTGGTGTGGTGCCATAAAAGTGGTAAAAACAGAGAGATTATGACAAGAGAGAGGCCCATAGGAGGACAACAGAAGAGGGAGAGAACAAAGGAAATGCAAATAAGATATGGATAAAGTGTACAATATATGAATAACCCAAAAGGATGCAGTGCAAGTGTGCATGAGTGTTTGTGTGTGTGTGGGTGGGTGCCTATGTATTGAACACTCAACTCCCTCCATGCCCAGGGAAGAATAAAAGGGAGTGAAACGCTGTATTTATAATTCATAGCCAAGTTGTGAAAAGAGAGGACAAGCGGATGACAGGTGCGCTCAACTCTTGCCTGTCCTCTGGGAATTCAAAAATGCCCCCCCTCCAAGTTAAGGGCCTGAAGAAGTTTCTTTCTTTTCACAAAGAAAGCATCAGGGAGTTGGTGTGAAAAGGAAAAGAAATGTACCCCCAAGGTCAAGGAAGACACAGAGATGAAAAAAATGAGCAAGATTGTTAAATCTAAACTCTGCAAGAGCCTCGCCGATGTCGGGTTGTTCTGCACCAACTCTTTCAAAAGGGGACAGTCAAAGTAACAGGCAGGTATGGCAGGTAGACAGACTTATTAAATAAGTGCCAAGCGAATCAGACATTAAAAAATATGCTTCATCAACCCACCCCCTCCCCCTTTTTCCCCAAGGGAACGCTAGAAAAGAGATTAAAAAAAGGAAGAAAGAAAATACCAAGGTCTTTTGTGAGAGATGGCGGGATGACACCCAAAGCAAACAGATTAGACGTAAAGCTGCATGAAAGGGAGTTTAAAAAGAGGTGAAAATAAAAGGAACTTGATGTGAGATATATTTTCGGATGGAGAATGACATCAGCCTTTTTGTCATTGTCGTTTCTTCCCCCGACATGGTTCTTTAAGCAGAGAAAGGAGCGGGCGAGGGGAGAGGTCACTAGCTTTCATGCCAATTTGGCTTTATTAGCAGGGTAAAAGAGAGAGAGGAAGGAGGACAGAGAGAGAGAGAGAAAAGAGGAAGGGGGGAAGAGGGAGTTCTCAGAATTAAAAGGAAGCTATTGATGTCTCTCGCTCCAAGGCTCTCTCTTTTTTTTTAACCCGACTTCTAATTTAGCATTTCACACACAGCACACAGAGGAAATAAAGTAGAGGAGCAGGGAGAGGAGAAGCTGGAAAGCAAAGGAGTATATGTGCACTGTAGAGAGAGCAAAGAAGCAAAAGTGAATGAATGAATAAAAAAAGAAAACAAGAGCTGTTGCTGGTAAAATATAGAGCAACATGCTGGGGAAGGAATAAAGAGGAGAATTATCTTTTATCAACGCGTCCTTATCGGAGAAAGGATTGGGGAGCAACCCAATTAAATCAGCTTTTTCACTAAAGAGAATTCATCAACCGGAGGGCTCTTTTAACTTATGTCTCAGTGCAGGCTAATCTACACACACAAATTGGCTCACACACAAATGCTTCACAGAGACATTTAATTGTTATAAATGTGGTTTTACTATTAGTAAACTGGGGAAACACAGGGTATCTGAGGCCTTGTTTTGGTTTAGCTGGCTGCAAGACACACACACACACACACACACACACACACACACACACACACACACACACACAAACACGCGTATGATTTATGAGAGCTCATTCCTCATGCTGCAGATTCATTTCCGTACATTTTATTCTGTCCACAAAGTCCTTTCATCTTAACAACAGGGCATCTAAACACAAACACCCACCTGCGCCCATACAAACCTGCTTTCACGTGTCCCGATCACATACACACACACACACAAACACTCACACACGCCGACATGTCCATGCACAGATTTATGACCACCGCAAATCCCCAAGCCTGGGCCGATAGCAGTGACCGCAGACATAGCGAGACAGAGAAGGGTAATTTCATCCACTGTAGGATGAGTGAATGCTGATAAGGCAAGCCTCTCCTCTCCCTCTCCTTTTGTCTTCTGTGCTCGCTTCCTGCCGCTCTCCTCTCTTCCTTCCCACTCTTTGCCTTAGCCCCTTTAATCTCCTTCTCTCCTCGCCCTTGTTTCCCTCGTGTAAATGCCAGAGAAGACGATATCCATCCACTCATCTCCCTTTTCCCATTCACCCGGACTCTGTGTCACTCAGTCTTTAATGTGCATGCACTATATAAAACTTTTCCAGGTAAGATAACCAGTAAGTGGTGACTCACTCCTCAAACAAAGAAAAAAAGCAGGTGCGAGCTGATGATGTGAGATCCCGGGAAGGACGACGTTTGCGAGAATGAAACAGAGAAAGAACGAAAGAGCTTATAAGAGCAAAAATGTCAACTGATCCACTAACTGTGGATTGAATAAATGTATTATTGCGTGAGAGGATTACATTTCAGTGGTGCGCCAAACCCGCCGAATGGAATGTATTGTGACGGGGCCATGTGATATCAGTTTGTACAAAATGAAAAACCAATGGCTTTGAGTGATACGATCAAGCAGAGTTCTTATTATTTCAACTTTTTTTAAGCTTCCTCCCAAGCAAAATGCTGACTTTATTTCACAATGAAGGATAGAAGCATAATACATAACCCTCAGTTGCAGCTTTTATGTCATCTCCTCCATTCATTCATCTTCATCATTCCTGCAACCCCCAATATCCTCTCCCTTTCCCCCCTTCTTTTCATCTCAGTTCCTGCTTTTGACCGAGGCTAGGTGGGACCTGTCGGCAGAAAACGGTCTCTGAACACCAACTGTCAAGTTCACTCTTCCCTCGCCTCTCTTCTCTGCTTTGTCTTGCAGTCTCACCTGTGCTTGGTTCACCTCTGAGGACAGCAGATGTTTTCTGTACTTCACCTTCACGTCAGCTTGACTTTTGATAGGCAGAATGAGACTTTGACTCATTCTGCCTCTGTAATGTAAATTGGCTGTAATACACCCACTTTTTCAAATTCTAGTGCAGCATGCTTATGTTGTTAAAAACACAGCCCACCCACTTCATTGATTAATTAAATAATACAGCAGATTTACCTGTAATACTAAAATAAAATAGTTTGTATATGTTTGCAATGGTGTCTGGCTTTTTAAAATTTGACATCACATAGGTATCAAGGCAGCAGTGCATGAATGAAAACAGCTTAAGTTATCTACTGAACTCTATGTAAAAGTGGGAAATTAAGCCGAAAACATGCCATTATAGCTGGACTAGCAAAAACATACAAGAAGAAGTGCATCTGTTTCTTAGCTGGATTATTCGTATTTCTAGAGTTGGTCTGTATTTAGTTTCTGTCGGATACATCACAGGTATAGAATTTTCTTTCTGACATGTGCACATGGTTTGACAGCTGTCTGGACATCAAAAACGAGTATTCCCAAACTGGTTGGTGAACGGTTGCTGGAGGCTGCCAGCATTTGTTTCGTGAAATAAGATTGTGCACCAAAAACCTCCTTATGATTGTTTCGGTCACTAGCATGTTTGTCACCTGTAGTTTGCATTGAAGACTGCAAACACTTGCTAACTACTAACCAATAAAGAACATGAATGAATGAAATACATTTGCCTTCAAAGTAATAGTTGGGAGTCAGTGCTACAGCAAGCACACTTCATAAGATCAGACCTTTACTTTCAAGGCTATTGGTGTTTGCTTCCAGTTTGTGTCCTTACCAAAGTTCCAACACCATTTAGAGAGTAGTTGGCATGTGTTTGTAAACCAGTTGGCATCTTCCATTCAAAACATGGGCAATTTGCTAGTGAGAAAAGCAATTACAAGGAGGTTTCAACCAACCAGTTGGGGAATACACATTTTTCGCTCACCGATCTCTAGGCTTGTATGACTGAGGACTCAATGGTCTGTGGTAAACAGTGGCTCCAGTTCCTAAGTGTGGTCTGTTATTCCAATACGCTTCTAGCAACTGAGAATCTACAGCCAAAGACAACGTGTTCGCTTCTTATGACATGTTGCATTTAAATGTGTGCATACTGTGCTGCAGAGAGATTACAGCACCTTCTAGGTGTACTCTTCTCTCTTCTAAAAGAACTCCCTGATCTGAGTAACTGATGCAAACAGACCTGCAGCTGATCTGATTAATACCAAGCATTAAACTGACTTCAACTCATTGCTGTCTACTCTGGTTCAAACTGTTGATTTTCAAGTTAACTTCAGCAGAATTCTTTTTTCTTACTTCTGTTTCAGAGTAAGTTTTTTGGTCATTTTCACTCACAGTCCCACTGGACGGACTCACTGCTAGCCTTCACTTTTTTGACATACTGCTTTTTGTCACATGAGGCTTATCTAGTAAATACACTAATTGTAAGAGGAAACTGTATGACTGCATATTTGATGAAGTGGAGGCACTACATCACACATCTGGTTTTTGAAGGCAGATCAAGCAGAATCAGCAGGAAAGGTACGTTTGCCTTCAGCCATATGTGTTTCTGCCTAATCATAGTCATAACACATCTCTGATTCTCAGCCCTTTATTTATACCCTATATTTTCATTTTTAAATCTATAAAGTTATAGTCTCCCTCTACTTGTTATTCAGTGATAAACTATGTATGTATAAGTACAAATGCTTTCAGTGCTGAGTGCCATTCAGCTCCACTGTCAAAATATGTTGCTGTTTTGAGCCACTTCAGCGTAAAATAATCAGATTTAATAGTCTTCGATGACATTTATGCAGTGATGGCAAAAGCCTACAGAGTAGCCACTCCTCAGGCTTTTTTGTACTTTTAAGGGTTCCTCAACAAAAGTTTTTCTGAACATCTTTTAAAGATTTTTACACATCACATAGGAATGTGTACTGTGCCTACATATAGCCGGCAACCTAGTAAAGATCCCAATTTAAATAGTGTGTTTAGGCATTTTTATGTATTTGACTTATATATTTTTACAAAAATACAAATATGTGTTTTTGCCAGTTGCATAAATGCATATTTGTTTGCATCTATGTAGCTGACTCTACAAAAATTGGCAGACCACAGTGTAACAGTCATAAAATAATATTTTTGTGCCAACAGGGTGATTTACAAAGTCTGATTAGCTGGAAACTTGGCATATCTGTGTCCCTTCACTTGACCCATCATAAATGCTCTCAGTGGAAGGCTGGCTGTCAAGAAGCCATCCTTAAGGAAGGGAAACGAGGAGAAAATGCTTAGGTACTCCAAATTAGACATAAACTGGACTGAAAACCGGTGGCATTCATCACTCTTACAGAGTGATGAATCCATGTTTGTAATTTTTGATTCAAATCACTGATGTATGGAAAAGGACAGGAAAACGGTACAACAGAAGTACAACATCTGTAATACATGGTAGAGGCTCTGCCATGGTTTGAGGGTATATTTCAAACATTACTGGACCTAAACATTACTGAACTAGTGTACAGGATCATCATGACAGAGAATAGAAATACATCTAACATCCAAAGAAGAATGGTACTACACAACCGATTGCCTATGAGAGTTTAGAATGTGTCGAAGAACAAAGGTGGTCATACCAAATGTTGACTTTCCAGCTTGTTAGATTTGTACAAATTGTGTTTTTCGATTATATACTGTATTTCCATTTGTTTGCACATGTTGCAACAAATACCTGCACCTTTTTTTCTATTTTCTGGACAAAATATAAAGAAATGAGGTTTCAAGCTTAGACACAATATTCTACACTGGGTTCTATGACTACTTTGATTTCAGCGCTGACTGATTTATGACAGTTTGTATAGCTTACAGCTGTGTGCAAAGCAAAAACGTGAATACACAAACTCACTTTACACGCTCAAAAACCAGCGAGCGGACACATTATAGAGATGATGGGCACATTAGGGTCATTTCTTTTTCAGGTCAGATGAGAGGTAGAAGGGAGTGCATCTACAGAGGAAACATCACAGCTGGACTGTGGGTCTGTGTGAACACGATTGCATGTCTGAGTGTTTCTGTGTGAAATTGGCATTTCTCTCATGCCTGTTCCTGCAGTGAAAGCCTTCATGGACTGACCTATTTTCTATTTATTTCACTTTCCTCTGACTTGTTGTTGAATAAACTGTGACAGCCAACATACTTGCTTGTTATAAGTCATGATATGGAGACAGCAGGTTTGATTCTGTTTGATTTTTTTTTTTACATTTCAGGTGCGTGTCGTGGAAACTGTGTTGGAAGGTTAGTGAACATTAACTAACAGTAAAATCTCAGGTTTTCCAGGTGGAGAGTAGTAACCATCTCAGGTTCCCACCATAAAGACCAGCCTCAGTTTCCACTCTCTCCCATCTTACAGCTGATTGGATGCCCAGGAGATGTTTATGAGCTTAAAATAGGAAAGTGTACACGTGCCACATCGAAACTTCCTGCTTCCCATGAGGTGTGACATTTCACATTGCCCCAAACACTTATCCGTTCAACACTAGTCTACTTGCCCTCATGCACACACACACACACACACAAATGCAAATGCATGGGTGCACATAAAAGTATACAAATTCTATTTACCACACGAATGCGTCCCCCCCAGCTGTGCCATTATAGCAATGTTAACGCCCCATAAATGTGCTGCTTCAGAGACACACAAATACACACGTGCACACAAGCATACACATATACTTTGCTAATCTACCATCCGAGCCCCCCGAAGTAAATTAAAAATCTCTCACAGCTGCGGTCTACCCCCAGGATTAATTGCGACATGCACACACTATAGCACATACACATACATACAAGCACGTGCATCCATATGGCAATTATAACCACTTTAACTGGTGGCAGGGAGATTGCTGGTTAAGTGACAGAGAGTGAAATGAGAGTATACCTGCAAGTCAATGAGACTATCATTAATGACCACAAAGTACCTGAGAAAGGTGATGCTCAGGAAAGAGTAACAGGAAAAAAGCACATGCACTTGTTGCTTACATTAGACTGCCCAGTTGTGTATATAAGGAAAGTAAATGGATGGATGGATGAATAAAAAAATGAATCCAAGTATTTAACCTATTTAGTGGGATTAGTCTAAGTCACAGTGGAAGACTTCTTGCCTTCTTTGGCATTAGACATTATGAATCCCACAAACATACCAATAACAACCAAATAAAACTAATTTAATCTATGCACATAACATCTTTACTGTTTTTTAAATATTTTCAATTGGTATTTAATTTTGAATAGGTTTTAGGAAACAGGCTACATATATACACTTGAACTTTTGAGAGAGAATATCCTGAGATCCTGTGCAGAGTTCCCTAACTTATCCATTGTGTTTGATTCCAAAGCAGACAAAGAAAATGATATATATAACTTTAAGAGAAAACTAAATCTCATTTACCTTTATTCATTCAAAGATGAAGCTAGAAACAAAAAAACTGACAGCTTACACCAAATATTCCAACCAGATATAACTTTTTCCCCTTCTGCAGTTAAACATGAGTAAACAAACAAATAGAATATGAGTCAATTCAAATGAAGCCTGCGGCAGTGAAAGCTGAGCCATATACGCTGTGCTGTGGCAGGTTTTTCTAAGGCAGAAAGCTGTCTTTCCAGTCAAACGCTCCATTCATGGACTGAAACGTGTTTTCACCACACAGAAGAAATTGGTCTACACGAAAACAGAGTGTGTGTCTCCGTACGCATCTTCTCATGTGCACATATACACACAAACACACACTTTCAGTGCTTAGCTGCACAAATCAGTTGAAAGGCACTTTTGGGCTTTAGCTAAAAGAATGGTGAACAAAATGTTCTGGCAGTCACTTACCCATTTGTCAAACTACCAAACTCTGTCCTAACTGAATGCCTAATGGAGGAGATGGGACAGAAAAGACAGAAGTATTATAAAACTAAAAAAAGTAGGGCATTACCTGTTTGGGAATCATAGTCATTTTTTTTTCTGCCTTAGAATTATTAATTTTTTAACTTAATCTCCTATTTTAAGGGGTTCAAAAGTAAATGGGCAAATGACATGAGCAGTTTCATAGTCTGCTGAAGGCTGTATTTGTACTTCACTGGAACTCATAATATGAGGTGCAAAGACAGATTGGTGGGTGCCGATAATTAGGCTGTGGGAAGGAAAAACTTCCTTTTAACAGAAAGAAAACTCTTGGAGAACCAGGCTTGGAGAGGGGGAGCCATGTTCCATGACCAGAGAACAGATCAAAGAGACAGCAAAAACTTTAAAAGTGGGCTTTTAATACACTTGCCAGCTCAAAAATGCTAAACACCTTTATGAAACTCCTTTAGTCAAAGGTGAGTATCAGCACATCTTGAATACTTGATTTTAACTCTACTACGTGTAATTGCACTGTATCAGTGCCTGTGCAGTGTCTTAGGTTTAATCAACTTATTTTAAATATTTTTAACTGGAGGCCTTGAAGTCAAATTGGCTATTTTCCCAAGTCCACTGTCAGAATCTGTTATGCTGCTGTGAATGATTCACTAAACAGATGGGGGGAATTATAAATATTCATCTGTGATTTTTACATACCAAGGACCTGTTGTGCATTGTTATGCAGTCGTAAGCTACAAATGTTGCCAAGCTTTGTCATTCCTGTAAACTCACATGTAAGCAAACAAGACATAATTATGTAAATGGAAAAATAAACTACTTGATTTTTATGCATGGGTGAGCAAGGTTATAGTAGGACACAAAGAAAGCTAAAAAAAAAAAAAAGTGAGACAGAACACAAAGATGCAAAAATAGTGGTACCCAATGAGGACAATAAAGGATATTTCTATTCTGCTCTACATTTAAAAGACACGTGAAGAGGCTCAATAAGAAAAAACAGGGAGTGCTGTATGAAAGAAAGGGAGTGTTAAATAAATGAAAGCCCAGGAAGTGATGAATAATATGTGACAGGGCAGATTTGTAACTGCAGAGTCAGGGATAAAGGGAGAAATTAGCCAAGCTATTCACAGGAACTGACTCAGAACAAAATATTGCAGTCATAGCATGCTCACAAAAGTGTGTCCATAAGTACGCACGTACGCAGCACTCCCTTTTAACAACTTTTACAAGTGCTCCCTCAAACCAGGCAGACAGTCAAACTGTGATGCTACAGTGAAAAAAATAGATAATTTTACATAAAACACATTGTCCGAAACACACAAGGCACTAAAACCTCTGTTGGGCAACTAAATCTGCAAAACCCTGGCAAGTTAGCAAGCGTGTGCCTTCGCCTCATCTTCAAAGCCTAGTTCTGTAGAGGAATTAGGCTCTGTTCACATAAAAGCCAAAGCAAATCCCAATCAATACTAATATTTCTCCATTCCTCATCGAAAAACCCACACTGCCAGTGTCTCTTACAATTCCTTGGCAGGCAAATGTGCAGTGATAAGGGAAAGCGATCGATATCTGATTTTGATATTAGAAGTAGTGCATGGGATTATTTCAAAATTCAGTTAGTGGAAAGGTGCAAGTGTGGGCAGGTATAAGTTTCTGTGTGTAAAAGTGAATGTGAATGCATGCTGGTATTTGTTTTTTAAAAACCAACTGAGTTCCTAAAAAGCAACACATCCAGTCCTAACATGGAGGAACCACACGCAAAGCGGTACGAAACCTACGTTTGCCAGGAGCTGCATTTTATCGTGAGGGCAGTGTCACCTCCAACTTTTCACTTACTGGCTCTTGGTCAAGACCCCTCCGAGTCACATCTTATTGCAACGCTGGCGCAATTTTGCAATGAGCAGAGTAGTCTGACAGACTTCACTTCGCATATGTACCTGTGCATGTGAAAGGAGTACATCCATGACTGCTAATGAGATTTATAAAAATATAGTTTAGAAGCTGCTCCTCTGTGAATATTACTTGCAAGTAAGCAACTCATCAATGACAGATCAATACAGGGTTTTTCTTGAATACTTTTTCCCACTTTTAAAAAGTCTTGGTGGTGGAACATTTTGTTGTTGACCGTGGGACAACAAAGCGCTGAAGTACCAGAATGATATGGAGGACGGCAACCTAGTCAGCGAGCAAGCTGGTAAGCTAACAGAAAAAAAAGGGTGAGGCTAGCTGATTTGCAGTAACAGAACATACAAAAAAGTGAGGTGGTTACCGTGCTGAAAGATTACATTTTTCATCAATATATATAATAACCTAGTTTAACCATCCAAGTTCCTTAAACATTAATAAACAGCAACTAAAAAAGTAAATTTAAAGTAGAAAGTAGAAAAACAGCAACAAACTCCCGTCTTTTGGGTGAAAACCCTGAGGTTTACTCTACTGATATCCCACTTACCTGCTAATGATGATTTTTTTTTTGTCTTTTATAGTTTCTATGCTGGATATAGCAAAATGATGTACTTTAAAAGAAAAATTAAAGCAAAACAGCAATTTGCTAGTAATTGGGTACGTAGCTTGCGTATTTAAAAAATATGCAAAAGGGTTAGATTGCAAATGATAGCTCCGTTTTTTTGTATTACTATCTTTAAACCTGGTAAAATACATAAATAAATAAAAAGACACCATTTGCAATAAACATTCCGATGATTGATCCAGCAGATGCCGAAATCACTGAGACTGGAAGGCATAGATATGGAGCTCTGATGGTTTGAAAAGATGTGAGCAGAATAAAAAATAATATGCGTGCGTGCGTGCGTGTGTGTGTGTGTGTGTGTGTGTGTGTGTGTGTGTGTGTGTGTGTGTGTGTGTGTGTGTGTGTGTGTGTGTGTGTGTGTGTGTGTGTGTTTTATGTTAATTCCCTTTCAGGTGAATAAAGCCACACAGACTACCAAATCTCATTATGCCAGCCTGTCATAGACTCTTTCTGTCTCCCCTCTTCCAGATGGGTTGGTTTCATCCCTCCCTTCTCTCTCTCCATCTCTGTTTTTAAATATCTCCTTCCTCACTCTCCCTTTCCCTCCCTCCGTATCCAATTTCTGGCTTTAAATAACTTGTTTCTGCATGGATGGACTGAAATCATATCCAGGGTGACACAGCGTTGATTTGTCTTCCGGAATTAATTTCCATGACAGAACATAGACTGCTTTAATGAGTTTTTATTGCATATTGATCACACATTGATACCACTGGCAAAGCATTTGGTATACATTATGCAATGGCTGGTCCTTTATGACAGCTGCTGTCTGCATGGAGGTTTGCTATAGCTACTACAGCATGCTATCTGAAGCCCGGATATTAATTTAACTAAAGTGAATTGCATAGCACAAGATATGCTCTGGCATGTTAGCCTATAATGGGTACAGGCAGCTGAAACTCAGTATTCAGGATAGAGCTACAGGCTGAGGTTTCAGGTTCCACTGGTGCTTGGGGAATTGCAATTAGCCTTAGCTGCCAGTTTTCCCCCCCATCCGTTTTCCCCCCATTCACTACGTTATATAAGCTCAAGTGTGGGTAAATCATTTCCTGCTTTTGGTTCCTTGAACAATAACTGGAGGTTTTGAAAGAAAATATTTTAAGAAATAATTTTTAATGAATGATAAATGTACTGGTGGTCTATCCTCTTTTAGTACTTATACATACAACATATAATGGCTATTAGTGAATACATTCAAAAATGCGCTATTGGATGATTTTAGTTAGGTACTGTAGTACCGTGCCATGATTGCAAGCAGTACCGTAATGCTAACCTGCTGATATGTAGCAGATATGAGGTATTACAGAGCGTACAGGTAATCCATTTTATCCTGATAGGGGAATTTATTTCTGAAAAAAGTGGATTTAACTCTTTAAAGAAAATGTTGAGGTTTTTGCTGTCCTGAATGTAGTTCTTCATGTGCTTGCAGACATTCTTCTTCCTCACTGTATAAGAATAGACAGGGACACTTGTTGCTTTATAGTGGATATAACACATACTGGTTGAAAATACTAAAAAACAGATGGACAGAGGTAAAAGAGCTCTCCGGAATGACCGCAAGCTCCACACTCTTGATTTACAACACTTTCGCCCCTGGCAGTGAGGACCCTCCAAAAGGAGAAGGATTAGGTAGAGGAGGGATTAAAGGCAGATCCCTCTCTTCAGAGGCTAATCAAACATGTACCCTCTCATCCCTCCACCCTCTTTCTTACTTGGTTTATTCAATCAGGACAAGCTGTTAACTGACATCCACTGACATTGGTTGAAAGCACTTAAATCACTTGTGTCCACTTGCATATTAACTAGCACTACATCAACTAGCTCCTAATTAGCATAATACTAACTGCTCTAGCAAAGCAATTTTTGAAAACAACATTTGCATCATCGTGGTGCAGAAAAGTGTATTAGCAAGGACTAATTAGAGTAAAACACTTTTGTCATCACTTTTACTGATAATATGGCTAACAAAACATGAGCCTGCTTATCTGTAAGCCTGCTAATCTGTGCGCTGTATGCTAAGACTATAGCATGCAAAGGCTATTTTCTCAGGAAACATACTGTAAACGCAAACAGATGGTGTTGACAGAAAACAAACAAAGGTTCAAAAGGGATACAAAGCATGTGAACTTAGTATATTACAGGCAGCTCAAAGCTTGTATCAGTTCACAGTTTGTAAAATGGCTTTCCCCTGCTAAGCAGGCAGTATACAGTGCATTAGTTATGTATGTTTAAAGAGGAACACAGAAAAATTTATTTGTCAATGATTAGCAATAAACAGCAATGGAAATGAGATGGAACGCACCCCAGCTGAGGATAATAATAGAGCGAATTGTCTTTGGTTGGAAAAAAATTAATACATTGATTAAGGAAAAAAAGAATGTTCCAAGGCTTGTGTCCTCAAAAAGAGTCACAAAACATTAAAACTTCACGAAACAAATTTTCAGCATATTAGGATTTGATGGCTAAGCAGAGTTGCCTACCAACACTGCTGACTATATATATTTGGTTCCCTTTTTGCTTTAATTTTATCCCCACTAACTTAGCTACATCTAGTTGAGTAGGCTAACTAAACCTGTTATTCGCTAATTTCAGCCCTCTGCCCACAGTGAATAATCATCATAGACTTGTTGAGTATGCTTAAAAGCTGGGAAAGTTCCAGGAAACCAACCAACAGAAAAGAACTCTAAAATTTCTGCAAAGACAAGTGGTCAAATTACAGCCCAGATTTATGGCAAGATCTTGCAAATGGCTGCCAAAAGCATCAAATTAAGTTGAGACTTGCTAACCAGAGGTGGGTAGTAACAAGTTGAATTTAGTCAATTAGGTTTGCTTAAGTAACTTTTATTTTTTAAAAGCAAATAATTTTATTCAGGTGTGTTGCAGCAGGGACGTGTTTAAAAGTTTCAGGGCTGGAGGTTGACACCGCTGGGTTATAGGATGACAGTCTTAGGCCTTGTCCACATTTACATATATTTCTGATATTTCTGGTGTGTTTAGAACTTTATTATGAGAAAAGGGGATTTTTTTTTAAATTGTGTATGTGGGGATTTCAAAAAAATATTTTGGCATATTGTGTATGTCCAGAATCAATCCCCGTTCTCTGTTAGAAACTGCATCACTGGTGGTATGGATCTATTGCATAGCTTTCCTCACATCAACAAGCTGTCAATCAAAGTCTGTACATGTCTTCCTGCATCTGGGTTAGGGTGCTAAACAGTGACAGCTTTAACCTTGAGAGCCAACTGCTGCTGAAGCTTAACCATCACTCCCCTGAGTGAAGAAACAGTGCATTTTTACTGAATATGCAGAGATAGATGCACACCCATACAATTGATGGTGTGCCTTCTTGTATGTACATATGTTGAACTGCCTCCTTGTTCTAATGTTTTCTCTGCTGGGGCTACTGTGCCATTTTGGAGTAAAAGGGAATATCAATTGATATATATATATATATATATATATATATATATATAGTGTATATATATACACTATATATATATATATAGTGGAAGTGTATTGGCATATTTGAGCCTGTGTATACTGCACAATCTTTACCATATGTGGATTAGAGAAAATCCACAATACATTCACTGTTTAAATTCCTAAGCCATGAAAAAGATCATGAAATCTATACATACAGTAAAGTAACACCTGTATCAATATGTTATAAAACTGTATGTTTTTTTTTAAATGTATGTTGAAATGTTTGCTTGGTAGATGATACTTCATGTAGAACATAGTCTGGACTGTATTTCCTCTAAGAGTGAGCAGCTACCCATGGCTTATGTGTGACTGGAATGCAGAACAGCCTTATTTTCACAGCTACATAAAAAAACAGACACAAAAAAAAGCAATATTTCAGAGGCATGCACCATCAGTCAACACCAATATCCTGTTTGCTTTAACCTCCAACACAATGGCAGACTTGTCTGAAACTCTAAATGCTTCAATGTATGCATGAAAGATTAAAGTTCTTTGAAGCCTGAACAGAAGAGAAGAATAAAAACTACCCCGTAGAGCTCTCTGATTTACAGTATCAGCTGCTTACCCCAATGCCATTTGGATCTAAATACAACAGAATTTCTCACAGCATTGTAGTCTACAGGTGATAATTGCTGCTTTGCTCATTGATCCTTCACTATATTCATTTATGTAATGGGGCATAAATGGTCCATACAGTTTAGTGATAAGCCCGTCCTCATCACTGAGCTATTAGACACTCATCCTACATGCCGCACAGGAGACTGTATACCAGTATCTGGGTTCAAGCATGTGTGTCATGAGGCTGATGGTACGTGTATTACATTCAGAATCACTCCCGTTTCACTCTGTCTGACAAACAAAGGTAATTGGATCATATTAAAAAAAAAATCCCATGATAATCTGGCCTTAAAGAGGGGCTGAAATATTGTCTAGTAC
Organism: Rhamphochromis sp. 'chilingali'; assembly: GCF_963969265.1. Taxonomy (NCBI): domain Eukaryota; kingdom Metazoa; phylum Chordata; class Actinopteri; order Cichliformes; family Cichlidae; genus Rhamphochromis; species Rhamphochromis sp. 'chilingali'. Next base: position 13,829,210 of record NC_137944.1, read on the forward strand.
AGAGCATAATGGCTCTAAATGGGGAAGGTGGGGTGGGCAAGTGCGGGGGGTGATTTGTTCTGCAAGGTACATATCCTTCTTTCCATAACCATATTCTCATTCCATTCACATGTGGCTGGTCAATGCAATTCCATAGGGCAATGAAGATGGAGAGTGCAGCTGCAGCACCACACTAAAGGTAGAGCAATCCATCACTGGGAGCTGCTGGTGAGCGGTGTGTAAATGTTAAGGAATATTCTGCATTATAGCCAATCCACTGGCTTCTTATAAACAGAGGAATGCTTTAAATGAGCTTGTGGCTTTTAAAGGAGTCAGCATGTCAGCTGAACTATTGGGTTAGCCACTGATGCTTAATATTTTTAATACTGAAATGGGAGTGGCTAAAAAAACCCAAACAAAAACACCCCAAAAATCTCACCTCTATTTTAACCAACACACTAATCGGAGAACAATAGTGACAAAGTGTGAAGCAGACATTAAGAAGTGCCTCTATAGTTTTCTATGAATACCCTCAGGGTTACAGAATCCTGTCTTTTTAATGTATTTCGGTGCCACCACCACTAAAAGCCATGCCTGTGATCTGCTATTTTGGCACTGTGATTAGGTGGTATTATTAGTGCCATGATATTAAGTCGTCTCATTTTGGGAAGGCGGGAGCGACTGACAGCTCTGAAACAAGCGTTTGACACTAAAACCGTCACTAATGCTAATTCCTCCAGTGCTCGTGAAAACATTAATCTTTAATAATGACACAAAGACCTTCTGTCGAGGGGAGGGGTTACTTCCTGTCCTCTCAAAACCTCTGACAGCCTCACTCACTCAGCTGCTCAGCATTTTATAATTTGGTGCACATAAAGGATGGGGAAATCTGTTAAATATAGACTGAGCCGAAAGAGAGCGGGCAATGCAACATAATGCAATGTGTGATGGCTGTGTGTGTGTTTGTGTGTGTGTGTGTGTTTTTAACCCTGTGTCTTTATGAGCCTCATTGAGGGTGTCCTTCTTCCTCTTACCATAAAAAGCATTATGTTCAGAAACAAGAAAACATTTAACACAAGCTAAAAGAAAACAAAAAAACTATCAGTAATGGAGGTCACGGGTGGGTAGCATCCGCACACTTATAATTAAACAAAAAAATCACAAAATGGATTTGCAGTGTGTACTCGTCTCTCTGCTTGTGTCTGTGTGAACATTTGGCTAAAGATATTTCTCACAGCGCAATTTACCGGTCCAGCGAGACATTTCCATTTCATCTGAAGGGTTTTGTTATTCAGAGGCTCTTGCATGCATGTGTGTGTGTGCGTGCGAGTGTGTGTATGTGTGCAAATACACAGCACCAAGCGAACAAGAGATTTAAAGAGAGCTTCAAACTTCAGTGAAATGAGTCAGAAGGGGGGATTAGCGAGGGGTTATAAGCCTGTTGTAGGAGTTAGGGCCTTTTTAGCTGAAGATCAGACATAAGGCAGCACTACAGCCAAATCAGGCGCTGTGTTCTTCCCACACTTTGCTTTTCCCTTATCCTTATCATTGTTGCTTTGTAATAACTGCTGCACTTGCTCTCATTTCTGAGGAAAAAAAAAATCTCTGTTTTAATTGTCGAGCAACAGCCTGAACGTGGACGCAAACACAAGATAAAAAGAAAAAGAAAAACCCAAAACAAGTCGGACAATGATTGCAGTGCACACATGGACAGAACGTGTGTGGTGACAATAGAGAAGTGAAAGGTATAATTTCCACTAAGAAAAACAGAAATCACAGGAACAAAACACTGTTGTACACACAACTGACACTTTGTCGCGATCATTAACCCTGTAGAAACAAGGGTTTGGAAATTCATTGACTGGATAAATTACACCGTTGTCAGTGTTTATTCATGTTTAAAGCCCTGAGCAGAATATCTATGAGGGACACATACTTTAATGAATCTGTCTTGTTGCCCTATTAGTTGACACAAGTAAGATCCAGTTGGCTGCTTTTCTTAGACAGACATGCACATACAAATTTATGCACGCTTTCATGTGTGCGTTTCTGCACGAAGCGTACAGAAATGCATCTCACAGTGGTGCAAATGTGACAAGATGGGAGCAGAGTGAACGTGGATTGACCTGGTGATTGACCCGAGCGTTGACCGTTTGGCATTTTCCATCCAATTATTAACATTTGCCTAAAAGAGTAGCAGCCCAGTATGGTGTTTAGACTGCATCTGTGCTTATTTGTTTTAGGATGGAGGATTAGCTTAAAAAGTGTATAAGCTAGCACTGTTGCCTCACAGCAACGAGGGTCCAGGGTTCAAATCCATTCTGTGTAGAGAGTTACCCGTGTCTAGGTGGGTTCTCTCCAGGTACTATAGCTTCCTCCCAAAGTCCAAAGACATGCAATCAGTGGGGTTAGATTAACCGGTGATTTTAAACTGACCATACATGTGAATGTGAGCATGAATGGTTGTGTGTCTCTATGTTTTAACCCCGCGACAGATTAGTGACCTATTCGTGGGTCCCCTGTGACTATGAATTGGGTAAGTGGAAGAAAATGGATGATAATAATAATAATAAAACTCAAAATGAATGCAAAGTTAGATCTCTTTAAATGGGTTTTTGAATCCAGTTCTAGGTTTTAACCTAAGGTACATTCATCCCCTGTGATCATACAATGAATCTAGGCAGATGTAAAAGCCATAATTACGACACTGTTATCTACTATCTGAAGCTAAATGTGGTTGCGGCTTAAAGATATTCTCCTTTCCTCTCAGAACTGGAATGGGTTATAGTTTACGAAGGTGTATAATCATGTCTGTGCAAATGACAGGAAAGCAATTGTGCAATTCTATTGAAATTCATATGATGGAACAATCTGCCAGGAAGGGGACAGGGATGGTGATGACAGATCATTCCACTCAAACAGCAAACACACACAATCATGCTGATGCAGACAAGCCCAGATAAACATAAACACACACACACACACACACCCTTAAAACTGTATAGCAATCAGATTTGGCTGTCAGCCAGTGAAAGATATTACAGCTATAATTCATTACTCGCTGGCCTGGGCTGAACCTGGATTTTACTGTCAGGAATGAATAGTAAAAAATGAGGAAATTGCCGTTTTTATGCAGCTAATTCAATTCAATTCAATTTTATTTATATAGCGCCAAATCACATCAAAAGTCGCCTCAAGGCGCTTCATAGATACAGAGAAAAACCCAACAATCATATGACCCCCTATGAGCAAGCACTTTGGCGACAGTGGGAAGGAAAAACTCCCTTTTAACAGGAAGAAACCTCCGGCAGAACCAGGCTCTGGGAGGGGCGTGGCCAGCCGGTTGGGGTGAGAGAAGGAAGACAGGATAAAAGACATGCTGTGGAAGAGAGACAAAGGTTAATAACAGATATGATTCAATGCAGAGAGGTCTATTAACACATAGTGAGTGAGAAAGGTGACTGGAAAGGAAAAACTCAATGCATCATGGGAATCCCCGGCAGCCTACGTCTATTGCAGCATAACTAAGAGAGGATTCAGGGTCACCTGGTCCAGCCCTAACTATATGCTTTAGCAAAAAGGAAAGTTTTAAGCCTAATCTTGAAAGTAGAGATAGTGTCTGAATCCAAAGTGGAAGCTGGTTCCACAGAAGAGGGGCCTGAAAACTGAAGGCCCTCCCTCCCATTCTACTTTTAAATACTCTAGGAACAACAAGTAGGCCTGCAGAGCGAGAGCAAAGTGCTCTAATAGGGTGATATGGTACTACAAGGTCATTAAGATAAGATGGGGCCTGATTATTTAAGACCTTGTATGTGAGGAGCAGGAGTTTGAATTCAAAGCTAAGGAATCAAAGTTTTAAAAAAAAGAATAAAATAGAAGACAGAGGAAATATATTGGAAAAGGGGAAACTGGTATGTTGGTAAGATGGAAGAAATATAGTTGAAATCAATTAGAATATCAATGGAAACTGATTGGAAACAAGAAAACACAAGAGGATTGTACCCAGACAGACCATAATGATCTAGATGAATGAGGTACGTATGTAAGTATGAATCTTGATAGGCATTTTCACAGAGGAGGTAGAGTTTGGAAACTTAAGTGTCACCAAGTGAATAAACCAAAGACCTCTTTTGACTCACTTTGGCTCACCTTTGTCCTTTATTTAAAATCCCAGGTTAGAGCTTTAAAAAAAAGAAGTTCAAAAAGAGATTATAAGACTTTTTTTTGCCCTCCAGTTTTCAGCTTTAATTAGGCAGATAAATATCAATGTTAGTCAGCAATTCAGAGTCTCACTATTCTTAAAAGGAACTCACATACATCTGCATAATCTAAAATGAAATATAGTATCCTTTAGGTGCATTTTGAGAGAAATGCAGACTATGTATGTTGCAACATTTCACAAATATTTTAATGAATAGAACTAGATCCAGTGGTGTTTTTTTTTAATGTATATACAACTATTTACTTAAAAATGCAGCCAAATTAGGTACAGACTTTTTGGCTAGCAACTGTCATTGTCATTTGTCATTGTTTTGACACACAAAACAATGACCAAGTCAAGTCACAGTCTTAGAACATTTTTTCAAGTCAAGTCTAAAGTCATAAAATTAATCACAGTCTGACTCGAGTCCAAGTCATGTGACTCGAGTCCACACCTCTGGTATAAGCTGCATATCTCATTAAACTGACAGTATTTACGGGGGCTTGTTACCCTGTTGAATTGGATCACCAGTGCCCGAGTATGCCAAGAGGAACCACACTGTGAATCAGTGCCATTTATTGACAAAAGACAAAAAAGAACCCATCACAACAATTTTGATCATAACCATAACTGGCATTTATGATTCAATATGTTCTGGGAAAGAGAGCAACAATCTGTTCCTGTGAATGAAGGTCTACAAATCCATTTAATGTGGGCTCATTTTAAAAGCAGGATATGAGAGATGGTGTCAATCAAAATTCTGATCAAGCAAAGGGGATCTGTGAGGATGCCTATCAGAGCTTGTCCTTGATTGGGTGCACGCTTCAGTCATGTCATTAGTTCCTTTGCAGGACCCTTAGTTGAATATAAGTTGGCAGGAAATGAGATAGGAGGAATAAGCGCCAGCAAAGATAAAATCCTTAGAAAGGATGAGTGGGATGTAAAAAAAAAAAGAGAGAAAAAAAATCCCTTTCGCTACCACGCCTCCAGACCTGAAGTGCATTTAAGGGCTGCTCATAAAAACGTGATGACTAAATCCACAAAGCCAGCACTGAGATAGGAAATTTGTGGGGATGATGATGTGTCATGAGACAGCTGGAAGAGGAGAGGGGTAGACAAAGCAAATTTGCACTTTACCTGAGTAATGGTAAAGTGCATTACCCCCCCCCCAAACGAAAACAAAACAAAAAAAACCTTTCCATTGATTCATTCTCTTCCGCTTATCCTTGTCAGGGTCATGGGGGGGACTGGAGCCTATCCCGTGCTATCTTAGGGCAAAAGGCTGGGTACACCCCAGACAGGTCGCCAGTCTGCCGCAGGGCTAACGCATAGAGACAGACAACCATTCACACTCACATTTACACCTATGGGCAATTTAGAGTTGCCAGTTAACCTATCCCCACTAAGTGCATGTCTCTGGAATGTGGGAGGAAGCCGGAGTATCCAGAGAGAACCCACACAAACACGGGGAGAACATACATTCTAAATACATATATATTAGATATGGATGTTCTTTACTATTCACTATAGTCCTTATGAATGATGAAATCGCAACTTTTACTTTGCTTAAGTTTGTCTTCTTACTGTGGTGAAAGAAGCCAGATTGACATTAATTATTCACTGCTTTTAACCAGTGTTGGGAAGGTTACTTTTAAAATGTATTCCATTACAGATTACAGAATACATGCCCCAAAATGTATTCTGTAACGTATTCCGTTACATTACTCAATGAGAGTAACGTATTCTGAATACTTTGGATTACTTAATATATTATCATGCTGTTTACAACTACGTGAATGTACTATTGCTGTGATTTATTACTGTTACTGAAGGTCCGCGGCTCCGAACCGTAGTAAAGGGACCTCTGGCTAATACGTCGGGTTCGTGTTGGGCTCGTAGCCGAAAAATAGCTTTACTTTGTTGTCTGGGTCAAGTCTGCTTGTGAGAGACAGAGAGAGGCGTTGAAAGACTGCTCCAACGGAACTTATTGTCTTTGGAGGAAAACACGAACACAGTGTACAGTTGAGTTTTAATAGCTTACTTTCAACTGGGCTCATCAGGCACTCTTCTTGGCTGCAGTGGTTATTATTATATTTACATGCTTCCAGCTCCCGTTTCTGCTTGATGACAGCTCGTACTTTTCCTTTTTCTCCCTCTCTCGCTCACAGACACATAACGGGTATGGCAGTCCATTCTCCCTGCAGCATGGACTACACTGCCTATGAGGCTACATTCTTTAGGGCTATGCCTGTAGCATTCTGCCTATTAGCTTAGCACAACAACAACAAAAAGGCGCTCTCTCACCCAGGAAACACGCAGAGAGCGAGCGTCACCCTGTAATCATGGCAACCGTAACGCTGCCACCTGGAACAACAGAACGTAGCTGTCAAACAAAACCCAAACAGTCCTGACCCGCGACAATATGAAACAGGGAAGTACCGCCGTGTAATCCATTTATTTCAACAAAGTAACTGTATTCTAAATACCACCTTTTTAAACGGTAACTGCAACGGAATACAGTTACTCATATTTTGTATTTTAAATATGTAACGGCGGTACATGTATTCCGTTACTCCCCAACACTGCTTTTAACAAATTTTTATCTATTATCATTATCATATTATTGCATGTGTCCTCTTTAGGCTAACTGGCCTTTAAAACTAATGGCTTTGATAGACACTTTTAGACAACTATGTATTCATTAACAGTTATTTTTAGCCAATTTAAACCTATTCAACCACACTCTAATTACTACTACTACCTATTAAGATAAATTTTCAACTCTTTCAAATTGACCAGTTATTCATTAAAAGAGCTAATTAAGGTTTATGGCCAACTTTCTAAAAAAAAGTCGAATTTCACTCTTTTTTCTGTCCTTATTTTGACCAGATGCACTGTAAACCCATTCATCCACCTACGCATCAATCCATTCATCCATCCATTTTCTTCCATTTATCCAGTTCAGGGTTGCAGATGGCTACGGGGTGCCTGACTGAATAGAGAATGAATAAAACAACGAGAAAAAAGCAAAGATACTTTATTGTTCCCCAGTTGAAAATTACTTGTTTTTTGTTTTTCTTTTTTTTTTTTTAAGTCTTCAAATGGGAGTAAAGAAGTTTGAAGGCAGTGAGAGATAAAGAAAAAGAGCTGAAGAATGTGTGTGTTTGCAGGCACACAGGGGACTTTCAAAACCACACTCAAAAAATAGGATCTTCAAAGGTAGCCAGCTCATAACCAGAACAGCAGGTCTGTGAAAGGAAAATACTAAAAGACACACAAAAATAACATACCAGGTAAGAGAAAGAATGAAAACAAACCTCCAACACTGACTGTTTTCAAAAAGGGAACAAAACTTTTAAGTGAGTATAGAGTGTAGGCAGAGAACTCGGAGGCGACTGCCACGGGAAAGAATGATAGGAGTGGACAGCTATACACAGAGGTACATGTGTACAGGCAGACTAAGAGTCTTTAGATGTTGATAAATGGGCAAAAATAAAGGAAGCACACATTCCCACATAAATACTAGGTTGACCTAATTGCTAAGTCATGAATAGATGACTGATTTTGAGCACAAAGGTTCAGTCTGTTGTGACAGGATGTCTAAATATTAATGCAATATTGTTGTTTACTCATATTTTCCTAAAGCTGACAGGACCTGAGCCAAAGCAAAAGGACACAATAACACAATCCGTTGCCAAAAAACAGGACAACTATTATTTTTAGGTTTGCCCCATACCTTGTACTGGCATGATAACAAAAATTACATAATAAAAGGAAATTATAATCATGTAGGTGTGTGATATAAAGGACAGGTAGGAGTACAAAACAAGATGCTGCTCTTACAAAAGATGTAAATTATTTCGAACACTTGCGAGTATGAGCAGCGAATGGGAATGAGACAGCAACAGGAAAGCACAGAGAGGTGGGAATAGATTCTTGTGAGAAATATGGGCATCTGACAGACAAAACTGGCAGACGCAAACACTGGAAAATGGCGCTCACACCCGTTGATTGTTTACGGGCGTTACAAGATATCTCAATTGGTTCCTTTATTGGCCTCATGAGGTGTTGGGGGGAACACGGAAGGGAAGGCGAGACGGAGGAGTTACATTGCATCCCGGGTGAGTCCAGTAAAGCTTGGGTTGGCTTCCAACCCTAACTCTAACACTGATGGATCTGCTAACACCTTACCGCGGTGCAGCATGGCCGAGCCATCTCACTGATCTTACTCTCTCCACCACTAATCTATCCATCTCACACAGACAAGACAGACCCACTGGATGTATCGCCTTCCAATCATCCCATCACGGTTAACCGCAGTCAAAAACGAAAGGAAAGAATAGAAAAAGTGTTAGAGAGAGAAATAGGTATTGATTTGATCAAATATACTGCTGTGAGCAGGTTTGGCCATGCTCAGCAGCTTAGCACCCCGAAATAGAAAGCATGAAGGAGAGACTTGGTGTGGGTGGCCTGTTTAATAAGACAGCAATGAAGAGGGGAAGCAGCAGTCATGACTGCAGCAAACAGAGGGAAAATGTTGCACAACAGGCAGAATTTCTGAAAAGGGGGAACCTTTTCAGAAATGTGTGTGGCAGAATGCACATTGAAACAGACCATAAAGAAGCCAACAGTCTGGCTCTATAATGCTTAATTTGAAAGTGAATGTGAAAGCAGGTGCGCATGAGATTAATGCTTCTGCTTGCCTCCAGATAGTCGATCATACAAGTGTGACTAACATGGGAGTTTGTTTAAAACATGGTTGTGTGACTGCTTGGGTTTCTAGGGGTTACCTTGGTGAATATAGTGTGATTAGAAATGATGCAACAATGAAATACCGTGCGTGTGCGTGCATCCGTGTGTGCATGTGTGCATATGTGCAGAACTGTCTCCCTCTGGCAACGTTACAGGGATATGACTGGTTGTAATTGCCTGCTCCACTCGACTCAGCGAGGGGTTAATAATGCCAGTAGCCCCTTATTCCTACAGTCACCTTCCACTGTACTGCTCTGACAGTTGCATTCACTCTGGCCAGAATAATCACGTATAGTAAATAAACAAATGTAGTTGCATCTATCTTTACTCATGTATCATGTACAGCATCGGAACACCCTATAGGTCTGCTGCTTTGCACGATTCGCCTCCAGAATCAGATCATTAGATACTTGGTACATTCTCCATATTATAAATAGCCCAGAAGGCTTAATGGCAGTGCTAGGCATTGGAATGACTTAAGATTTGATAGACGCAACAGTCCCATAAGCCACATTCCCATCATACCTTAAGCTCAATTGGATTTAAACCACATTTTACATCAGGGTTCAAGACATCATCAGCTGCTATAAATTACTAATCATACTACTGTTGGAAAGTATAATATGTGTCAGCTGGAACTACTAGACACTTATCACAGCTCAGATACTGAATGGTGTGATATTCATTTAGGAATGTAAAACAAGCATTCAGTATTCATTACAAAAGATTAACACTTTCAGGAAATACTTTGAGGCTCAACTCACTGATTTGAAAGCAAGAGTTCTGCTCTGCTTCCCAGGGAGGAGCACAAAAACCATCTCCATTAAAAGACCCTGTAGCCCTGTGTTCCCCAGCGAATGTAAGAGATTGGCAGCATCTAATTACATTCTGATGGGGTCTGTTCCTTTAAGGTACTAAGGTGCTATTCCATGAAGAGAGGCATTCTGAGTCTCCCAGGTCTCCAACTTGCTACTTTTAGGATCACCGTTTAAATTGGGTCCTGGAAAAAGGTGCTGATGGTGTGTTGAGAGGAGATTGGGCTGCTATGATACTGGAACCGCAAGGGGAATTAAAATGCTGTCATGCCGCAAGCAATAAAACCTATCTAAGCATCACCTGGGATTTTCTTCTTCACTAGAGCATATATACACAAAGTTGCAAAGTACTATAATGTTCCTGTGGAGTGACCACCTGCAGATGTAATAAAAAGCTAAATATGTAACTTGGAAGAGATTATATTTGAGAGATCATGCTGGTAAGTCGGCTGTATCCACGTACACAAATGAGGTTAAAGCATCTTACCTTCACGCTCAGGGTGCAAAATAGGCTTATTACCACTCCATCATGCCTACTGTGTTTATGTTAAGCTTTTACAGTTGAATTCTTTGTTTTAGGAGACATTGCACTTTCACCATCTTAAGGAATCGCTCACTTTTCCACAATGTGTGCCAGAGCTTTCTTGTCAATAAAACTACACGTCTGCAAAACCCAGACAGCAAGAAGAACAGCGTAACAACTCGGGGGCCTGTCTGGAGAAAGGTATAGCTTGAGAAATAATCTCGGATAATGGCATCCGCTGAGGTGGAACTGTAATTTTATGATTTCATGTGCCACAGTGTGTATGATTGCAGCTGACACTGTTGAATAGAGAGCATGGGTGTGTGTGTGTGGCTATGCACACAGTGCAAGGCTTGACAGGAAAGTGTTAATTCAACAAAGAAGAATAAGATCCATTCTGAGAACAGGCATGCAGTTCTATTCCAGCAGAGTCAAGGTCCCAGTGTAATGTTTCCTTCTTTTTATTCATTTCATATATAAAGATACGGTTAACGTCAGTGAGAAAAATGTTACTTTAAAGGACAATGGCAGCCGCACATATCTGACCATGACGTGGAGTGTACTATTGACAGTGTATAAATTACAAATACTAGCAATAATAATACAAATTCCGTTGCGGATACAAATTTTGATGACGTTGAGTGTTAAGTAAGTCTTTCTAAAAATAGCTGTTAATAATTGGCGATGTTCAGGCAAAGCTTTGTTCAGATTGGCCTACTCGCTATGGAGGAGATACAGCCACAATCGTACTACTAAGATGTCCAAAGAGATCGTGATAAGATTACCTGTAGTAAAATTACTCTAAGTACAAGTGAAATATTTGGATTGTGGATATGAAAACAGGGCTCATACACAAGCAGCACAGAAAAACATCAAACTACCACCTTATGAAAGAGTTATAGAGTATATTTGATTAGAGAACCACTAGCATATTTTAGAATTTGTTTCCCAATGGCTGATACAACATCCCAATCCTTCACACACAGAAACCTTTTACCTCTAATTGTACCATCTGCCGTGTAAGATGTTTTATAATCCTGCGCGGGAGATAATGCATTACAAACAATCAGAGATAGAACAATCACTCTGTGCATTTCTGAAATCCAGAAGAAGAAAAAAACAGACAAAAAACTAAAGCTCCAGATATATGAAGCATCTGCAAGTACCTGAGGCAACTCATTATAACTTCGGCAGTGAACCAGAGAATTGCGCAGTATAGTCACATCCGTTACCAGTCACAACAATCATCATCTAGCCAACTGATATGTCACAAATCTTTAGCTTTATGCTTGGCCAACAAATAATTGTTTGTGGTTTTTTGCAGCTTCTGTTTACTGCAAACCAAACCAACTCTATGTCAGCAGATCACACTTGTGGGAGTGGTTTTCAGCTTGGTACAGATATGAGGCAACACATCAAAGCTCCCAGCTATTCTTTTTGGGGCTCCTACTGTCTGTGAACCACATGATCTACCAATAGCAATATCATACATTATATGGTTTAGTTTTTAAGCTTGGCAAACTTGTTCACAATCATTTGATATATAGGTATATTTATATAGCTGTATGTTAATTCATAATGCCAATAATGATTAGCTAGAAACATAAAAGCTGCTCTGAATAATCAATATTTTTAACATAACCATTAGGCAAAGAGTCACAGAGTCAGCAGGTTTCCTTTGAGCAAGGTCAAAGGTATGTGGGAACTAGGGTGAACGTAATAAGAAGGTTCAAAAGGAGCGTATGTCAAACCTGTGTGTGTATGCGTGTGCACTTTTTCCTGACACTGTGCTATGTACTCAGCATTTAGACAGTACAGATACATTGCTGATGAAGACCACACTATTGGGACATCATGGCAATGCCTGTACATACTGTTTGGGCGAGTAGGGTACTGCTTCATAGGAGCACAGTGGCCTATCACACCAACCTTAATTGCACTGCTAGCCTCTGCAACACTTTCATTTCATCTACCTGTCTAATTGCTGTGAAGGTAGCGGGAGGGCCACGTGATGATGAGAGCCTGGTCACAATGTTTAGTGGGGAGACAATAAATTACACAATGCTTCTGTGAAGGGAACACAGTCTGGCTCCATGAGGGTTTGAATTTCTCTGCTGTGCTCAAATCAAAACACATGTATTCATTTTTAAAGCATTTCAAGCTGCATGTTGGCTCTTAAAACTAAAAGTGTCACTGAAACACTTTAGTTAAAGACAGAAGTACGGTGGCCCTGAGAGGTCAAATGCACTACAACTTGAAAAGGTCAAACACTAGCAAACAGAAAAATGCTGCAGAAGCATACAAAACACAGCAGAGGGTGAATGATACACAATGAAAGTAGAAACAAACAAAAAAAAAAAAACAACCACAGAACTGTTTTTGGGTGGACAATGTTACAGCTGTGGAAGTGACAGAAACCAAAATGTGCGAAAAAGTAGCATGAAGGCACACTTAAGAGACACTTAAAACAAGAAGAGGATTCATCAGTGTTGGGAGGAAGAAAAAGATGCAGATAATGTGTCTTTTAAACACATGATTCATATAACACTCTAGACACATTTGCTGTTAGCTGTTTATTGTTAGCTTATCACTTCCACAGCTCTTCTGTTACGTTATTGCCCCTAAAAACAAATTTTGTTTTGTTTTCTTGTCTTTTTCAGTGTGCATGTGTGGTTTTCTTTTCTATATCTGTTGTGTTTTGTTCAACCTTTGTTGTGTTTTGTGTGCTATTGTAGAGATTTTCTATTTGCTGGTGTTTCCTTAAGTTGCAGTGCGTTTGACCTCTCCGAGCCACCGTACTGAAGTCTGTAATGAAAATTTCTCATATGCTGTTACTGATTGTATATTAAACAAAAATGTTACCCCAAATAGGGAAGGTAGTACAGAATACGTTAAACCTTCATTCTTGTTAATGGCCAGCAGGAGGTGACTTGTTGCAGAAATTTTTTTTGGCGTATAAGGAGTAGAAAAAGAGCTTGCATCTTATTTGATGTAATACTTCAATCAAAATGTTCCTTGTTTGATGATCATTTTCAAGTATTTTTTAATAAACAGAGCAGTTTATTATAGATCGTGGTTCCATTTTGAGATGATAAAATAGAAAATGATGGTTTGAATATCGTGTGATTCAAACTCCGAGTGTGTGAAAACACATGATTTTATGGTAAGATCATCTCGACTCATGTGGTTTTAGAGTAAAACAAAGACAAGATGATCAAAATGCTCAACTCAAAGTTTTTAAAGTGCAAGTGCATAAACTTGTAGCTATGGCCATCTTCCACATACAGCCTATGGTTTTTCTGAGTACAAAGAGCAAAGAAGTACGGTGGCCCCTAGAGACAAAGCACGTACAAACTCCAAAACACTTACAAACTCCAAAACACGTGCAAGCTCCAAAACACGTGCAAGCTCCAAAACACGTGTAAGCTCCAAAACACGTGCAAGCTCCAAAACACGTGCAAGCTCCAAAACACTTACAAAATAAAAAACACGTACAAAATACAAAAAACATGCAAAATACAAAACACGTACAAACTCCAAAGCACGTGCAAACTCCAAAGCACGTACAAACTCCAAAACACGTACAAAATACAAAACACGTACAAAATACAAAACACGTGCAAAATACAAAACACGTGCAAAATACAAAACACGTACAAAATACAAAACACGTACAAAATACAAAACACGTGCAAACTCCAAAACACGTGCAAACCCCAAAACACGCGCAAACTCCAAAACACATGCAAAATCCAAAACACAACGGAAGTGCTCCAGGACGCTAGGGGCAGTGTTGAGCTTTTGTTACCTAGTAACTACACAAGCCAGGAAGTACCAATGACCGGATTTGGGGTCTGCAGCCTTAAAGGCCGCATTTTAAGGCCGATTATGTCACAGCGACACGACAAAGACTGTCCCAATTCAAAGGCTGCTCGAAATGCGGCCCTCAAATGCGTCCTTAATTTCCCTGAATTTTAAGGATGGGTCTGTGTAGCCTTCATGGCCCAACATATCCCAGACTTCATAGCGCGGTGGTGGTTTGGATAATTTTGCCGAAAAAAAACGGCGGAAGCGGAGCGGACGAAGAGTAAACTTCCAGAAGTAAGTACTGAATATTATGTCACTTATTTATGCGCAAATGTTTTTATAATGAAGAACATTAAAACATTACTGTTAGCAACATGTCGGGAAAGTTATGTGACATTAGCGACGTTTGTACTAACTTGGTTTTAAAGCCTTCACTTCAAAATATTCGCCGTTCAATAGCTGACTTTAATCTTACAGAGAATGTGATGATTTTATGCGTAATTAAAGTCAGTCATGTCAGTCAGCTGACGGTTCACTCCTTAAGCTGAAAGAAAGATGCTTTAATCACAGGAGTCACACATGTGTCCACTGTACCATCTGGGAACTCTTCTTGTTTACACTCGTAATGACACAAACACTAAATCCTCCTTCTCTGGTGCTGTTTTGTAGCAGTGTGTACACCTGAGACTGTCACCTGTCTGTCTGTCCTGCACTCTCTCTGTTTCTTTCTCTCTGATTGTGGAATAAAAGTATGAACATGTATTTATAAGTCACACTTGTGTTTGAATCCTGCAGCTTCTCACACATTTGATTTCTATGTGTGACACCTGCAAGTGTCCAGAGTGAGGACAGACTGAGGGACCCACTGCATTACATCATCTGTGAGGCTTTGCACCCCTGATGATCCACCAGGACAATCTCAGCAGTATGTGAGGAAGAGGAGGAGGAAGAGCCAGCAGCAGCTGACAGATGGAGAGAATAGATAGACTGTTCCCTGTTTGTGAAGGACTGCTAGAAACGTTTAAAATAACTAATTGTCTGTCCTGAATCAGTCTTATTAGGTAATGTTCAAATAATTTTATCATTCCAGTGTTTCCAGTGTGGGAGAAAGTACTCAGGGCCTTCAAGTTACGCACTATGAAAGGCAGCAACAAGTTTAATGTTCAGAAACCTAAAGTCTGTATCAGCAGCAGAATGGAACTAAAAATAAATGTTTGTTTCAGTTCTATGAAGCTTTGAGTATTTTGGATCAGTAGCACTGCTGTGTTTGTTGCATCATATTGCTGTAATTGTTTATATGCTTTATATATTCTGAGGTAAGTTGATCTATAGTGTTAAATCATATTCTATAAGGATGTTATGTGTTTGCATACTTTCTGCCCAGTTTGACCCATTTAGCAGACGTCAGCCTTTTTAAAGCTCTGATATCTATTCTGTATGACTTAAAGCAGTTATGACATGGTCTGATTTTCTCACCCAATAAAGGAATATTTAATACATCAGTCTACTCTTCATTTTATCAGAAACATATATATACTATTATATATTGTACATATATTTATTAGTTTCAGATGTAGCCATTCTTGTATTTTGCTTGTTTACATTATTGTATTTTGCACAACTCTGTTGCTTGTGAAGCTCGCACACAAGAATTTCACTCACATGTGCTGTACCAATGTACCTGCACATGTGATGTGACAATAAAAGTGATTTGATTTGAAACAGCTCACAGCTTGTACATTTTCTTTTTACACATGTATGTAAGCATTTGAGCCAAATTTAGTAATGCCAACATACTGAAGGAACAACATTTGTCTCTTATATATGATACACCTATATATGCACTGTCAATATACATTTTGAACCAGCTGCAGATGTCAGAGTAACAACTGACTGACCCCCACATAAAGTGCGTTACAGTAGTCCACAGGGGAAGAAATAAAAGCATGGATCACGGTTTCAAAGTGCTGCCTAGAAAGAAACGATTTCACTCTTGCCAGTCGCCTTAAATGATAAAAATGGACTGGTCCAACTTAAAACCAAGGGCAGTAACAACAGGTTTAAAATAAACCTCCAGGGGTTCCAAATGAAAAGAAGAGGACTCACAGGGGCCACTGGGTCCAAACACCAACAAATCTGTTTTCTTTTCATTCAAATTTAAAAAGTTTAGAGCCAACCAAGCTTTAATGTCATCTAGGCATGTCAAGAGAGGTTTTATTCAGATGCCATCCTTCGGCTTCAGTGGCAAATAAATTTGGCAGTCATTCCTATATACTTGTCTTTGAGTGAAGATTTAAGGTGGTAAGACATGTAAATAACTGCAACTTGAATCTGTACTGAAGCTCAGTATTTGACAAAGAGTTCATGTTCACTGCTGTAATACCTAATAATGACTAATATAATAACCATAATATTGGCCATATTATATTTACATTACCAAAGTGATATGACTTTAGTCTCATGAACAACATTAGCTAATTGTTATTTACTAGCTAATCTTAAATGACTGTTCAGTACAGAAATGAAGCCCAAAAATCATGTTTTACTGTCCTGTGGTCTCAGCCTCAGATACTTATCAAATCACACAAAGCTCTTGTAGAAACACACAAACAAATGAAAAAAAATATGTTCTCCTTCATTTCTGTCAAAAAAAGTTGTATGACACGTTTCCAGCTGTTAGTATCATAGTTGCTAGGCAACCTGGGAAACGCAACGGAGACTAGAGCCCATGTGTTTGCAACAAACTTGCCGTTTATTTTACAAATCGAGCTCAACACTGCCCCTAGCGTCCTGGAGCACTTCCGTTGTGATTTGGAGTTTGCACGTGTTTTGGAGTTTGCACGTGTTTTGGAGTTTGCACGTGTTTTGAATTTTGCACGTGTTTTGGAGTTTGCACGTGTTTTGGATTTTGCACGTGTTTTGGATTTTGCACGTGTTTTGTATTTTGCACGTGTTTTGGAGCTTGTACGTGTCTTGGATTTTGTACGTGTTTTGGATTTTGCATGTGTTTTGGAGTTTGCATGTGTTTTGGATTTTGTATGTGTTGAGGAGTTTGTGCGTGCTATTTGGAATTTGTAAGTGTTTTGGAGTTTATACATGCTTTGTCTCTAGGGGCCACCGTAAAGAAGTACGCAGTGTGCTCAAAATATTTTGTATTCACTCCCTGCACAGCTGCTGCTCCCACTTATTCTCCACTCATCCTGGGAGAAAAAGTTGCTTCAGTTCTCGCCAAGGCAAACAATGCCGCACTTCAGCTGTGTTATACAACACAAAGTGAAATTTAAAGGCAACACAAAAACGCACAAAGTCAACAAACCTGAAACAAAGACCTGTCAACTCAGGGTGAACATGTTTTAACTTGAGCACAATTTTGTAGTTACCCCAAGCTGTAAAGTAGTATCTGACTCCACAAGATGAATGTGCAGAGACAGCGACAAAAGATGCGGGTCTGAAGGGAAATGAGAGAAACAACAGGAGCTCCTTGTAAAGCCTGGATTTAGTCAGTCTGAACTGTCACAAACAAGCGTCACAAACACAGTCACTTTCTGCTGTTTTAGCGTCTGTACTGCCATTTTGGGACATGCACACTTGATGTAAGTGGCCAAAAGACAAAGCAAATCACAAGAAAAACCAAATGCGCTTAGAAAGCCAAAGCCTCCCCAAAAGGTACTCCACTGCACAAAATCACATCACCCCACTCACTGCCACTCTGCACCACTTATATAACCTGTAAGACCTCTATATGAGTCCGAGATTGAAATTCTGGTGAAGTAGATGAAAACTGGCAGGAGCTATTACATATATTCTGTGTAATGTCACCTCAAGCAGGTCTCTTATCACTGGGGGCATGACTGGAGTCCACCATATCTAGAATTGGGGAGAGGTGAATACAGACTCAAAAGCAGTCAAAAATAGAAAAGCGATCTGGTCATAAAGAATATTTTTATGTGAAATATTAAAATGTGCTTATTAGTCCAATTGATGTTAATGCCTTCCAAATAAAAACTGGCAAACCTCACATCTCATTATATAAGATGAGAAGATTTTGGAAACTTTGACTGCTTTGAGCTCTGAGCTTTGGGGCTACGAGTGCAAGCAATTTACTTTAGTTAAAGGCAGTTAAAAAACAAAAACAAAAAAAACAACTCAAAGTAATGAAATATCTAAAATTAAATTAGACAGAGTAAATTTATGACGGAGACTATAAATCTATGTGCAACAAGTAGAAGAATATTTTAGACTTTGCAGGGTATAATAACAGCGTGGACTAAAAATACAGGGAGTGCAGAATTATTAGGCAAGTTGTATTTTTGAGGAATAATTTTATTATTGAACAACAACCATGTTCTCAATGAACCCAAAAAACTCACTTATATCAAAGCTGAATATTTTTGGAAGTAGTTTTTAGTTTTTTTTTTAGTTTTAGCTATTTTAGGGGGATATCTGTGTGTGCAGGTGACTATTACTGTGCATAATTATTAGGCAACTTAACAAAAAACAAATATATACCCATTTCAATTATTTATTTTTACCAGTGACACCAATATAACATCTCCACATTCACAAATATACATTTCTGACATTCAAAAACAAAACAAAAACAAATCAGTGACCAATATAGCCACCTTTCTTTGCAAGGACACTCAAAAGCCTGCCATCCATGGATTCTGTCAGTGTTTTGATCTGTTCACCATCAACATTGCGTGCAGCAGCAACCACAGCCTCCCAGACACTGTTCAGAGAGGTGTACTGTTTTCCCTCCTTGTAAATCTCACATTTGATGATGGACCACAGGTTCTCAATGGGGTTCAGATCAGGTGAACAAGGAGGCCATGTCATTAGTTTTTCTTCTTTTATACCCTTTCTTGCCAGCCACATTGTGGAGTACTTGGACGCGTGTGATGGAGCATTGTCCTGCATGAAAATCATGTTTTTCTTGAAGGATGCAGACTTCTTCCTGTACCACTGCTTGAAGAAGGAGTCTTCCAGAAACTGGCAGTAGAACTGGGAGTTGAGCTTGACTCCAAAGTCAACCCGAAAAGGCCCCACAAGCTCATCTTTGATGATATCAGCCCAAACCAGTACTCCACCTCCACCTTGCTGGCGTCTGAGTCGGACTGGAGCTCTCTGCCCATTACCAATCCAGCCACGGGCCCATCCATCTGGCCCATCAAGACTCACTCTCATTTCATCAGTCCATAAAACCTTAGAAAAACCAGTCTTAAGATATTTCTTGGCCCAGTCTTGACGTTTCAGCTTGTGTGTCTTGTTCAGTGGTGGTCGTCTTTCAGCCTTTCTTACCTTGGCCATGTCTCTGAGTATTGCACACCTTGTGCTTTTGGGCACTCCAGTGATGTTGCAGCTCTGAAATATGGCCAAACTGGTGGCAAGTGGCATCTTGGCAGCTGCACGCTTGACTTTTCTCAGTTCATGGGCAGTTATTTTGTGCCTTGGTTTTTCCACACACTTCTTGCGACCCTGTTGACTATTTTGAATGAAACGCTTGATTGTTCGATGATCACGCTTCAGAAGCTTTGCAATTTTGAGACTGCTGCATCCCTCTGCAAGATATCTCACTATTTTTGACTTTTCTGAGCCTGCCAAGTCCTTCTTTTGACCCATTTTGCCAAAGGAAAGGACGTTGCCTAATAATTATGCACACCTGATATAGGGTGTTGATGTCATTAGACCACACCCCTTCTCATTACAGAGATGCACATCACCTAATATGCTTAATTGGTAGTAGGCGTTCGAGCCTATACAGCTTGGAGTAAGACAACATGCATGAAGAGGATGATGTGGACAAAATACTCATTTGCCTAATAATTCTGCACTCCCTGTAAGGCTGGTGTTTCTGTGTATGTTACATCGGTGATGACAGTTTAGATTTAGGTGTTGTATTATATTGCAGAATTGCTTTTTCACAAGATTCCACCACTTGCGACTCAGTTTTTTTTCTTTAATGACATATGACTTATGCTCTGTCATATGTCTTAGAGACATGCATTGGCTGCCCTCCAGCATCAGGCATGGAGGCAAAGAGATAGGAACGACAAAGTCTGGTTCTGGAGGTTGGAAAGCGCTGAATCGGCTAGAAGACCGTGGTTCAAGTTCTGTTCAGCTTTGTGTTTCCACCCTTGCCCTGTTTTGTCTTCACTTGCTTTGTATTTTAGCAGTTGCTTGCTAGGTAAGGTACCAAAAGCTGTTTGGTTAGGTTTAGATTAAGTTGCTCATTCACAGTAACCTCACGCATAAACCCCCCCAAAACAAAACAAAAGCAAAACAAAGTTGAATGCATTTATATGTGGCACCAGGGGAGATCTTTTCAGTCATACATTTGTGATAAGATGGAAGTAAAAGACCGATCTCACCATTATCATACACCTGATGCAGCACATCACCAACACCACAGGACACCTTGTGCATATCTTTTAGATCATAGCAGAATTAGTTCTCTCTCTCTCTCGCTTAATCATGCCTCTATCTTTGCATTGCAAACTCACAAAGAGACGCACTATCACCCTCGATTAGGCTCCATTTTAACATTTTAACATGAATGGAAAACACGATGATGGGTCCATACCACTGGGATTCGGCTAATCATCTCGATGGCAACTCTGCCCTGTCAATGCCCACACCTGTCACAGCGTGAGTCTATCCAGCTTGCCGCTGGGCTGGAATTCCACCTGTCCACTTTGCTTCCTCCAAAAATGCACAAGCTGCAGCTTTCACAAGCCACTGGAACCTGAGGAGGTGCTCTGTGCACTCACACAGACGCACACATGCACACTGACACGTCTCATGCATAATCACACATGCAGCAAACGGCCCTTGCACAGGACTAATGAAACATGAAAAGTGGCAACTGCGCTGAATGTCTGTCAGATTTTTTTTCTCAGCAGGAGCAAATAAAAAAAAAAAAAAAGTATTTTATAAGATATGACTATTCAGATAAGAGATTTCAATCACCGTTTTTTTGGAACAGCAGTTCTCAAATCTGTGGCTGGAGAACCTTACAGAGGAAAAAAAGATTCAAGGAGCTGCTCAAAAATATGTCCACTAAAGCTTTTTAGTCTAGTTATTTCAGAACTTTCATGAAAACAGAAACACATTTAAATTTTAATTTTGTTAAAAGTGACATACATTTAAATTGACTTTGACTTTACAGATAATATATGTGGACTTAGTTTAACAGCATTAATGCATTGACTGGATTTGTTTGCTAGCACCTGAGGACAAATTTTGGTCCATAGTTGCAACTTAATGAGGCCCTATGAGGATCCCCAGATCTCACTTCAAGAACCATTTCTTTGAGCTACTAAGAGGTAGGAAATATAGGAAGCATTCTTTGCATCAAGAAATTCTGTACAAATCAACACCTTGACACATATATTAACTGTATGGCTGCACTGAAAAAAATATGTTGTTGGATTTACTTAATTCAATGGTGGACATTTGTTGCACACAGATGTTTTGCTTTGGCAGCAACTTAAACAATTGAGTTAAATTAACACAATTTATTCATGTTCAATAAATCTGTGCAATTTGTGTTGATAAAATGTGACTTAAACATGTTTTGATGAAGTAATTTGAGCTCTTGAAATATTTTAATCCTTCACAATTTTCTCACTTTATCCCAACACCATTCAATAACTTTTACCCAATACTACTTGGTCACTTAAATACTACATGTTATCTTCAAATTACATTTTGCTATTATATTCTAGTATCAAATACACAATTTTCAAATGGAGGCCTTATAACAGATTGTATTGTTCTCTTCCAAGATGGTTGCTGGCATCCACCAGTAACCTTTCAAAACAACATGTCTAATTTCACTGCAGTAGGTAAAGAATTAAACTGACATTACTCCTCTACTGAATCTATATAAATCAACAGTTAAATAATGTCAGTTCTTCCGTGTTCTCTGGAATCAATCGCAGCAAAGAAATTAGACTGTTTCTTTTGAAAAATGTTGGGAAAGAACAATACAAAACATTCTATTTAAGGCCTCTGACGTCAAGATTCAGTTAAACAACAATTATAACTAAACAATTTGAGGTAATGTTAGTTTCCATTAACATTAAATTAGGTTACTGAATTGGCAAACACCTTCCTATTAACACTACCCATTTTACCCCAATAACTAAAGAAATTAGCACTTGCAGGTCAAAACCTTTATTCAAGAGACGCAAAAATAACATTGATACAGTGACTGTCAAAAAATACAGCACTGATCATACTGTGACATCTTGGTTCAAAACAGCACACTTAGAAATATTCAACGTTCTTTACTTCAACTGAATGAAACTGAAAATACCATTTCACACGACCCATATGGGATATTTAGACTGTATAACTGTTCACGCTACATCTCTTCACTAGTAAAAGAAAGAAAAAATACAAAGAGAAATTTAAAAATGCTGCCAAAAAGACAAACAGAACTTGTACAGAGCAAAAGGAAAAACAAACAACAACAAAAAACAGCTCGTCCTCATGGCAGTTGCAGAGTATATAAAAATGAACCCTGCGATCCGTTCCTGGAATTGAGCTTCAAAAATGCAGCAGAACAAGTGTGAGATTTAAATGTCCTCTCACCTAGAGCTGGTCACCTCACATACATAACAGTGAGCTTCGTTGCAGGAGCAGTTTTGTCTTAGTTGTGAGCTTTTCTTGAGAGCTGAGTTGCATCCAACTCCATTACCACCCTTTGAATCACCTCAAAAGTGTAGCAGAGTTGTGATGGGTAACTCATGTTGAAGGAATAAAAAAGGTCCAAACAGCATGGCTACTGCAAAGGTCACGTTATCCAGATCTTGAAGAACAACATCAGAAAAGTCATTGCCTGGCGCATCTCTGGAGACAGATGTTCATTGTGGTTTTCTCAATCTGTGCAGTGGCCTCAGGCAAGTCCTGGTTAAACACAAAACATTTCTTTAAGATTCCTTTTTAAGCTCATCTCTTTTGAATCTACCAGTTCTAATGTTAGAGTAATTTAAACCAATGCAAGCAACATAGTAAATAGCTATAGCCAAAGAGTGGCCTGCCATGCTGCCATTCATGGTCTAACAGAGTTTCTAAGAGAGGGTGAAAAACATAATAATTTCAAATGCTTTACATTAGTTTTTGTTAGAAAGACACCGGCCCATCAGAAATCCAGGTTATGTCACTCAGAAGATGTTAGAATTTAGACTTTCAGCCCCACAATTTGGTTAGCTGTTGGTCAGTTGGTCTTTTTTTTTTTTTTTTTCAAACAAAAGCTAATGTAAATACTGGTGGGATTTTCCTTTGTTCATTAGAATGACAAATTTAAAGTTTTTTTCACACTGATGTGACCCCTAATACAGGGGTGGGGGTGGGGCCTCAAGGGCCGGCGGCCGAGTTCACTACCAGGCCTCATGTGAACTTCAAATTATTAAAGAGGACTACTGGTCCTAACCAGTCCAATGAGGATCAAGTGGATAACTAAATGCATTTTTAAATGTTGCAAATCCACAATCTACTCATAAAACACTCACCATGAACTCCTGCACCAAGATGTTGCAATTGTCTTTCACACAGATGCGGAGCACTTTGATGAGGGACTTCAAGCATTAATGTCATCCTTGAGTATTATAACAAAGAAAACAAAGATTTGTGAACTTTTCAGTAGCACAGAAGAAAATGATCCCAGACAAAAACTCTTGACTTTTTAAACCAGTCAACATGCAACACCAGCATCTACAAAGCAATATCAAAAGTTCCTGTTTGACATCAACTTTATGGATATATAGTTTCCAGAACATTTATTTTTAAAAAAAGATAATTTTTTCTCAGTGGGCCAGTAAATGCATGACGAAAATTATGGCATCCTTTTAGTGGAATCATTACTCACAGGTAATAGTTGACTGTTTCAATGGATGTAGCATAAAAATCTTTTACTGACCTAATGCAATACATATACACTTTGTAGTTAAAGAATTTTAAAGTTCTTACTGTCATAATGGCAGCTACATCCTTTAGCTTTGTGCCCTGTTCCCCCGATCACTTTGCAAACACTTTCAGCAGACTGTCAGAGAGAAACTCAGCTCCGTCAGAAACCTTGACTGTAAAGGCATGGTTGGGATGCACTGGAATGCTGCATTTTATCTGAAATGACATAAAATTATTTTGAAATAACAGCAGGCACTGTGCTTGGTTAATCAGTAATGTTTTGTTGAATAAAAACTGTGTTTCCAGATCTTATGGGATTAAAAATATCCAAAGATGTTTGTTTCTGATTTGCAACCCAACAACCCACAAGTTACAACCTCATTTCAGTTCAAGTGTGCATTAATGCGAGTCCAGTAATCACCTTTCTGGCAATACATACAGGTATAAGTTAAACCTATGGCAGATTTTGGATTTCTCAGTTGTATTAATAGGGTGAGTATGCATGCACCTAATAATTATAAAAAACCTATTATAATTAAGTTACAGAAACGAAAATAGAATATACTTTCTTACCATAACACCTTGAACCCACAATCCATCAGCTGACTCCTGGTGAAATGCAGAATAGAGGTCGTCTCTCAATGTGCAGCAAAAAAAACAAAAACAAAAACAAAAGGACAGCAGGTGAGGGCAGGAGGGGTAGGGATGTAAGCTAGCATAATGCCGCTGATGATATTAGCTAAAGCTGTTCAATGTCCAAAATCTCACTAACACCACGGTGCAGTAAATACACAATGTAACTGAAGAGTCAGTTGGCAAATCTATTCACACAGAAAACCAAATTATGTTATGAGTGCCTCGTAATTAGGTTTAATGTGATATTACGGCTCTTGTGCCAAAGACAAATTCAAATGAAAAAGCGCCAATTCTTTGACAACAGATAAAAACAGCAAATAAGCTAACGGCTCTTTTTTAGCATGTTACATGGCGACACTCTAGACGTTTAACTACATTTGGCTGAAATATGGTAAATATTAATTCAAAAAATCAAGACATACCAAAAACGTAGAGTTGGCTGCTCGACTTGACTGAGATGGATGCCTTTTTTAAACCACGATCCAAAGCCCGCGAGATGAAATCACGCGTGGTTTCACGAGATTTAACGTTGCTATCTTATTGACTTACTTCACCTGAACATGATATGAACAATTTAATACACCCTTTCTGCATATCATGTAGTTTTTACACTATATAGTTACATTTAACTTTAAAACATGAGGCAATTGTGTTAAATACATGCAAGATGCTTACATAAATCCAAGAGATGGCCAGTCCCTTTTTTTCAGTGTGTGGCTCCAGAGGTAGAGCAGGTTGGCACACATTAACACATCAGATCCCACAATACCAAGGCTCTTTTCTTCTGCTCCGGCAGAGCAGAGCATTCGACTTGTTGGCTTGCAAACACAAAGTATCCTCCCCTGTATAGAGCAGGAACGGAGGGGGGGATGGGTGCAACAGAGAGCCACTCTGCTGATGATGAGGCCAATGTGCTGGGGCAGAGGAGTCTGCGCCCTCTGAACGCTGAGTTACGCAGTGGAACTAGACCCCCTCTGTGTGTGAGCTGCAAAGGGCAGCCACTTTGTGTGTGTGTGTGTGTGTGTGTGTGTGTGTGTGTGTGTGTGTGTGTGTGTGTGTGTGTGTGTGTGTGTGTACATTTCTTTGAAAAATGGTGACTTAGACATTTCACATTACATAATACAGGTAAGTAAAAGGTTAAAAGAAGGTGTGTTGAAGTGTCTGCATGGTAATGTTGCAAAGACAAGGAGAGGGAGACAAATGGAGGGCTGTAACAGGGTTGCAGAGGTGGGTCGGGATGGAAAAAAAATATGAGATTTGTGATGTATGATGCTGAGTAAAAGCAATCATGAACTTGAGGAAATCCTTGCGGGCCCTCCTGTAAAGCGCTATAAAACTGCAGCTTTAGATGCTCTGAATCAATACGATCTGCCAGCTCTTGCTCTTTCTCCATCCCAAGGGCCACACATTATGAAAAAAACATTACATAAAAAGGCAAATATTACTGTTGGGAAGCAGTTAGTCACAAACACACAGCTTAATGAGCACCAAGTAAGAACCTCAAATTGTGCAGTCACTGCCCTGCAAAGATTCCTTTTTCATCTTTGCACAAAGAGTTACTAACACGGAATCTCAGCAAATTAACTGTTCTCTGCGGTCGTATTGTGGCAGTTTCTTATCCCTTGTGTGATCAATATTAATCAGAGATGTGAATTATCTCAGCGATTCAAGGCAATTAATTTGTTTTGGGGTTTTTTTACAGCCCCCCCCAACCCAAACCTACCTATCTGTTCCCAAGGAGGCCCATCCTTTAGCTTTTCCCTGCCAAAAGGCTTAATTAATTGTATGTAGTGAGTCTATAGGGCCTGTTTTTTCTTTTCTTTTTGGCTTCCTGTTGATTTTCCTTTAGCTTTAGCCTCGCCCAAGCCCAGTCATGCTTATAGAGGCGCCCCAAACCAAAATGGCACTCACTACAAATATTGACACAGTCACCCAGGGGCTGCGCCAAACGAATGCTGCCCCAGTGACAGAGGCATCTGTGACTCCAAATGGAGCATGGCAGAGCACTCGAAGTAGGAGTGTACGATGTGTGACGTGGAGGAGAAGGACGAGGAGGCAAAGAAAGCAGATGCAGACTGCTTCATCTCCTTTTTCCCCCCAGTTCTTCCTGAGCAACTTACTCTGGTTATCTCTCCGACCGACTCTTGAGCCCATTCTATACATTTTATGATTATTTCTTGGGTTTTTTCTCCTCATTAGCCCTTTCTCCCTTGCTGAGCAATGGCCTGAGCTGATGATGACTGATTTGCAGGGAGCTGACAGCGGTTTCTACATGGCACGATTAAAAAAAGTCTTCAGCCTGGATATTGGTGCGTTACTTAACAAGTGAATATGACCGTACTGCTATAGAATTTTGAAGCTGGGCACAGCTGTCCTCTTCTATCAATCCCAGCCTAACTGTACAGATCCAGAGAGGTAATAAGGACCCCGATAGTCAATTAGAGAAACGGTACAATGGATGGATAGGGCTAGAACATAAGGAGGAATGGTGGAAGGAGGAGAACAGAACAGGAAGCTCGTTAGGGAAAGGCCGGCGCAGGAGAGGGAACGTGTGTTTGTGTATGTAAGGGGGGTGTCAGAGGAACAATGGCTCAGCCAGGGTGCAGTGATCCAGGAAAGATCAAGCTGTCGTGTGGCCCCCTAGTCCATATGTACTATTTAAACAGCATGCACACACAGCTTGACGTGCCACCATCAGTTTTCATACTGTGTGTGTGTTTGTTGGTTTTGATGTATGCTCTTGAACGCTTGCCTATCCGAGTCATTTGAGCAAAAGTGAGACGTGAAACGTGGAGACAGATAGGTGAGAGAGAGGTTACAGTGTGCAGTGACTGTGTGTGCGTGTGAGAAAATGAGGGGGGTGGCAGGTGGGTTGGGGTGAGGTGGGGGGGGGGGGGGGGGGTGGATTTAGTGCTGCCAGCGTTAGTGCATGACATGTGGGTGGATATTGAAGATGTTATTAGTATCACATTTGCAGGTCTTATAAAACTGCCACAGAGCTGGGTGGTTTTCATACGTCTTCAGCTGATATGCGTCGCGCTGTCATTTGTGTTGCCTTTCCAGCAGCTGCTGGGTCGATCATTCAGTGATGGCGCGGTAATTACTTGCCGTCTCGTTTCTCTGTTCTGCTTAACCTCCCTGTTGCACTTTGGTCAAAATTGGCCGTTTCATAATTTTATTTTCCAATAAAGAGTGGTTCTTCTTCTCTGCTGCTTGACCATAAGGCTTTAAAGGCACCCTCCACAGGTAATTGCCAAGGATGTAAAGCTAATGATTTCTCACTAATATTAACTATAAGGCTTTACATTATTTACATTCCTTTTTAGAGTGAGAAGTATTCTGCAACCACACTCTTAATCTCGCAACAAGTGATTATCTCTCAGATTCCCCATTTCTGTCCTCCCGGGAACCAATTTACACCTTGCTTGAGCTAAAATTTGCAAGCATGCTGCACTGCTGTTGTGAATGAAACACTTGATCTCATTTCGGATCTGGGCACGAATGGGAAAATCCAGCCTGGATGATGCTCTGCATAAGGAGGC
Organism: Rhamphochromis sp. 'chilingali'; assembly: GCF_963969265.1. NCBI lineage: Eukaryota > Metazoa > Chordata > Actinopteri > Cichliformes > Cichlidae > Rhamphochromis > Rhamphochromis sp. 'chilingali'. The sequence goes on from NC_137944.1 coordinate 13,857,377, forward strand.
TCTTCCTGAAAGAGCTAGAGGATACTCTGGAGATTGTCATGGGCAGCAGCCTTGACCAGTCTGGCAAGGGACGGAGAAACTCTGAGTGTAGACGCTGCTTGTTGAGCAACACAGCTCAAAAACATTAGAAAACACAGTGAGATGCCAAAGAGATGCTGAACCAGTCATGAAAAGGTTCTGCAAATTGCATACACTGCACATCATGGCTATTGCATAACTTCCATAACTAAACTCAATATTTTAGATGGAAAAAAACTCATGCACTTTTATGATAAATTAGACACTGAATTCTAAATGATCACAAAGGTTGTGCTGATGTAAAGAATATGTTTTGATTCCAAGGAAACTAAGATACTGGTATGATTGAATATAAAACTCTTTCATGGCCGAATACTTTAAAGTTCAATATATACCTCAGACATTTACTCTAACTAAAGTAACCATTTCTCAGTCTTATTTCTGCTGCTCTCTAAATGTATTTTTATCAGTCACTACTGTGGTAAGTGGGTTGGCTTTACTTTTATTTGAGCAGGATTAAAGTTATGCCTCCTCCCAGCCCAGAGAGTTGCCAGCTTGTTTTAATGGTTTTTTTTTGTTTGTTTCTTTGGGGGTGGAGTTGTCATTATTGTTGTTGTTGTGGTGCTCACGGTAATGCAAAGATTACAATGAAAACAGCAACATCTGCTTCCAGAAGTTTAATCCCTCTGGATAATCCAAAGAATATCTTGTTTTATAGTTTCCATCAAAAGTAAATGGTAAACGGCCTGTATTTGTATAGTGCTTTACTTAGGAAATTTTATGGTGCTCAGTGGAAAAAACAACAACAAATTTAATAAATATAAGCAGGTTTAGAAGGTTTGGCTTTGCTATCCTCCTATCCTCTAACCAGCTGGGGTTTAAAAAAAAGGATGGGCATCAACCATGATTTGTGAGTTGCTCATCTGGGTTAAAAGCAGCCCTACTAGGCCTACTGCCATTGGTGACAACATCAGCCATAACCAATTGTAGCAGCACTGACTTTAAATTAAACAAGAAGCTAGTTTGTGCTTATTTACTGCTCTCTACTTACAGGGTGGAAGCAGAGCAGCAGCATACACGGTTCTTCAAATGAAGATCCAGTATCCCCTACTGTAAAGTTTTAGAGTGATTCCCTGCGCTAACAAATCCATTACATGATTACCAAGCTCCCATAGCAGAAAGACAGAGATACTGCTGGCTATGTCTGACCTGTTAATCCAGATTCTAAATGATGCCAAGAACCAAAGAGACATGAATCATTGTCGCTGTTAAGTAGCATGTACCAGTTCACCCACCGGCTACCGTAGCAAGAGTTTGTCTCGGCTCAGTGGGGGAAAAAGTAAAAAACAAAACAAAACAAAAAAAAACAATGGAGGGAATTGTTTAACACGGCGCACAGATGGCGACTTGGGGAAGCAAAATAATCGAGATCGCCGCTAACACGTGTGCTACACTCCATAAATTAAAGAGGATCCAATGGCAGGAAATGCGGGGTTTGAGGTGGAGAGCGAAGAGAGCGCTCACAATGCATGCTCAACAGATGGGTAGAAAATAAGAGAGACGGGAGCAGAGCTCGGAGGCTCCTCTGCGCTCCCGTTGTCGCGTCCCGTTTGTCATCCCCGCTCAGCGTCACCGGAGCCACCTGCTCACTACCGAATGTGGGAGGGGGGGCATCTGTGGGGCCGTTTTCTCCGACTAAACCCTGGCACACTTATTTCACTGAAAACAGCACCGACTTAGACCGAGAGAGGCACTGCGGCAGACGCACGGCACAGTCAAAGAGGTGCCCACGAATGCATTTTTCACCCACCCCATCAAATAATCAGACCCAGGAGTTTCATCAAGCAAGCGTTCAAAGGGCTTTCTGTTGCGTGCTGTGATGCCAGTACGGATGTTAGCCCCCCCCCTCCCTCCTCGGTTATTCAATCCCACGATCAGTGGCGTCTTTAGTACATCCTGGCTCTTTAACATTCAATCGGAGAAGGCACCCACTCACCCAGGCGCAGAGCGCTCGCTGGGGGGTGGTGGTGGTAGGGGCTCAGCATCAGTACCTCGATCATAAAGATATAGATACTGCGACCGGCCGACGATCGTTGCAAGCATCCCTAAACCTTTCGTGGAAACGTCGAGGAGAGATCCGCACGTGGGAAGAGGTCTGGTGTGTGGACCTTTATCTAAATTAAGAATGACATCGTGCCCCCCCCCCCCCAACACACACACACACACACACACACACACAAAAGAAACCGCTTCTTTCTTTTGTTGAGGTGTTGAATGCAGGGTTGTGCTGATGAGACTGCATCAATAAAGCGAGAGGCGAACCAGTGTGTTGCAAGCTGGAAATAAAATTGCCTGTGCGGGGTACGTGCCCACGGTGCTCTCTGTGCAAGTGTGTGTTTCTTTCGGCCACTGCGGAAAGTTACAGGTCTGACAGCGGGTTTTAAAGACAGACTTACAGTTCTCAGCGTCTCCCACTGAGGGATTCGGCATTCAGGGAGGATTGTGCTTTCAAGCAGAGTTCTATTAATGGGATCTAACTCAACGGCTCAGGCGTGTTTGGGGATTTTTTTTCCCTACTGTGACCGCTACTTTCGCTCAGGTCCACGGATCACATAACCCCCCCCCCCCCCCTTCCCACCCCCCAACCAACACTGATAACTGTCCATACAGCTCAGTCTTGTGAAACTGCCCCGGACGGGCGAAAAATAACTGTACTGCAGCCTGAACGTTAGACTATATGCGTCATTAAAATCGGACTTCCACACAGCATGGATGACATGAATGAAATAAATAGACAAACCGGCAGTGTGGATGGCGCAAAGAAACAGTATCCCCCCCCCCCCCCTTTTTTTTTTTTTTTAAAAAAAGCTTTGAGTTGTGTGGGTAAAGCATGTTACCTGATCGCTGTCAGCAGCAGTTATTTGATGCGACGGCTATTCCCCGATCGGTTCCGCTGATACAAATTAAGTTTCCCATCCATGGCACGTCTCAGACTGAGAGGGGATACTATCATTCATTCACCCTCGCAGCCGCGCGGAATCTTCTTCCAACAAATGTTCTCCGCGAGGCATCCCACTTTGGCGTGTCCGAATCAAGCCCAGAAACAATAAGTGTGGAAAACAAATCAATGATTCGATCAATTAAAAAGAAAGAAGAATAGCTACGGACATGAAATAATAATGATCAATTTAAAAGAAAAAGCATCCACAGATCAAATGAAAGAACAGAACAACGCAAAAAATAATAATGCGATGGTGAAATGAAAGAAGAAGGACTTCGTTATTGTAGGTGTCCAGTTTTGTTAGAAAATTTAAAATAATAATAATAGTAGTATTAAAAAAATAAATAAATCCACGTCATATAATCTCCATGGTTTTACGCGTATATTCCAAAGCAGTGTGGGGACGCGCTCACAGTTAACAGCGCCGCAATAGCAGGGGCAGAGTGGGATAGCGGCTTTATTTTCAACTGATGCTCGGTACTCCAAGTCCAAGGAAGCTCTTCTTTTGGTTGAAGCTGGGAGAGCGAGTAGGGGCAAAAACAAGAGAGGGGCGGGGGGGAGAAATGGAAAATTAAAAAAACAAAACAAAACACAATTTTTACTCCTTTAACTGCCTCTATTCTCTCCTCTTCTCCGTCACGGAGTAAAGCGTGTCTGCGAGTCTTGCCTGCTCTGGCATTTAGGATGGGTATCCACAGGCAGCGGCTCACAGTCGGGCATCTGGCTCCCCTGCAGTCGCTTCACAAGCGGAGGACAGAGATGCGCGCCCTCGCTGCCCTCCGCCGGGGATCCGAAGCGCGTTCACGGCGGAACACCCCCGCCCCCCCTTCTCTCTCCCCGCCTTCCTGCTCGTCCTAGCCTCAGTAGCATCACCCGTAATGACGTCAGCACGCGCAGCTTCCAAATACAGCATGTGCACGGGCCCAGATTTATTCAAATTCATAGTTTTTTTAAAAAAAAAGGATAATTCTCCATATTTATAAAGCTGAGACAATTCTCTGGCTTGTAACAGTTCACACTTATTTTTCACTGATATTTCTGCAACATCTCCCACGTGATCAGGAACAAAAAGAAACAAACAAAAAACAGTCAGAGATGATCAGTTAACAGTTATTTCTGCTAAATTTGCTCTGCACTTGCAGCTTTTACTGCAAAACCACACACTGCACAGCTAAGTCCACATGCAACACCCTTGTTACCTCTTCATGCCTTCTGTTTCACATGTTGTAAAACACTGAATAGATTTAGCACGATCACTTTTTTGTTTGTAACCAGTCTTGCAATACTGGAACTAAAAGGCTATCACATAAACAACAGAAAAACACACTCTTTTAATATTTCCATTTTGTGTTGTTTGCTGTTTTGTGGTTTTGTGTATAGAAGTGTCCTCTGCAGTTTACATGATGTGATTAGAGACTGGAGAGTGCAGAATGTTGCCTCATGGGCAGTGTAGTCCGTGCAGCAGTGAGAATGGACTGCCATACCCGTTATGTGTCTGTGAGCGTGAGGTGGGAGAAAAAGGAGAGTGGAAAAGTACGAGCTGTCATCGAGCAAAAACGGGAGCTGGAAGCATGTAAATATAATAATAACCACTGCAGCCAAGAAGAGTGCCTGACGAGCCCAGTTGTAAGTACGCTATTAAAACTCGACTGTACGCTTTGTTCGTGTTTTCCTCCGAAACAATAAGTTCCATTGCAGCAGCCTTTCAACGCCTCTCTCTGTCTCTCGCAAGCAGACTTGACCCAGACAACAAAGTAAAGCTATTTTTCGGCTACGAGCCCAACACAGAACCGACGTATTAGTCAGAGGTCCCTTTACTACGGTTCGGAGTCGCGGACCTTCAGTAATAGTAATAAATCACACAGCAATAGTACATTCACGTAGTTATAAAATGCATGATAATATGTTAAGTAATCCAACGTATTCAGAATACGTTACTGTCATTGAGTAACGTAACGGAATACGTTACAGAATACGTTTTAGGGCATGTATTCTGTAATCTGTAGTGGAATACATTTTAAAAGTAACCTTCCCGACACTGCGTCTGGACAACTTGGTTTTGGAGGAAAGGCCGTTGGGGTGCAGCTTCACTTGCAGACAGATATAGTTATGCAGTTTGGCCATATTTGAATGATTGAATCGGTTATAATGCAACCAAGCCAAAAACAGTCCAACCTTTCATGAATCCTTTTTTTCCACTTTTATTTTATGTAACAGTCAATATCAAGGTGTGACATCTGTGGACAAACAGAGAGAAGGTCAGGAGTAATAACGAACCACATGGCTCTGAAGACAAATGTGAACCGCTTTACTTTCACAGCTCGGATCTGAAAATTGCTCACCAGTGGGCCCGTTTGAACGGAGCTGCAAATGACAGGGAGAAAAATAAAAGCTATCACAGAACTATGTCTAGCAGATTACAGCATGTCAGAGCTTGAATATTAACCACAAATTGTTCAGCTGCTGCAAGTTCATAAATTTGCCTTTAGAGTAACGCTCCGTTTTCTCTGTTCATCCACCTTTTTGTGACACAGTGGGCGGTCGGGTTTCTAGAGCAAATTTTCCTTTGGAAATTTGGCACTCACTTGTGTGACAAAGTGGGTGAGAAGACCATTTGTCTACATTCTTAGTTAACATTCTTGTTTTGATTTAACCATATTTCACATGTAATCTGCAATAGGCAAACATCTACTATCCCGGGTTTGTTTATGTTCTGCACTTTTACAGATTATATAATATAACATCTTGGTTTAAATCAATTCATGCAAGTTTGTTAAGTTAACATGTTATTTATTTCAACTGTTAATTTGTATTGTTTGAACTTACCTTTACCTACCTGTCTTCCAGAAGCAAAAGGAGGAAATGTAGTTCTACTTCCTGCTTTATACCTTCTGGGTTCATCTGAGGTCACAGGAAGAGACCAAGGGCAGGAGGGGAAGAATTCTTATAATTTAATAAAGTTGATTTTAAAGGGTTTATAAAGAAATAGATTTAATGTTGTGATATGTATTGATTACACCAGAGTTTATGTTGCCAGTCAAGAGGAGTAGTAGAGGATGAATATAATCATGTTCATCTCACCTACCTACTGAATGGAATAGTCCAGAGGAGAAAGTGTTTGATTAAGGGGACTATTTAAGCAGACGAACTCAGGTGTTTCAGAAGAAGGGTTCAGGTCAGTGTAGCTGTGTGCAGTTTGACCTTAATTTCTGTTGATTTAAGTTCAGTTATGTTTATTTGAATTGAGTTTATTATAGAGTTGAGTTTCTTATTTGTTTCTTTGTAAATATTCTTGGGCCACAGAATGGTGAATAAATCACTTGCTACACTGGACAGCATCAGTCTCCTGCACTTCTTTGACCGCTTAAGTCGAGTCATACCACAACTTGCCACAAGACTTGGGGGCATTACGTCAGATTCCTGAATTGCATTACGCAGATTCATTTTTAATTGGGAAATAATGATTTTTTTTTGTGGTGACACTAATATCGCGCTATTAAAAATGAAATGAGTCTGTATTCATTAAATGTGAGGACAGAATGCATGTGTCTGTATTTAGCAGCTTTATCAAAGGAAAACTGGGGGGGGGGGGGGGGGGGGGGTATGTCTGGATGTACAAGTGTGAACTGATCTGTTAGTCCTAAATTCCTCCACTCTCAGAGCTCTTATGCTTTCTATGAAGATTTTTTGCTTCCCCCCTTTTGTTGCCTGAGAGGATTCCGCCGAGAATTAAATTTATGGGCTCTTGAATTGGACCAAATGAAAGCACAAAGGAGATCAAACGATGGCACTGCCTATGACTGATATAATCATTCTCATTTATTAGAATTACAGAATGCCATCATAACTAATTCTGCAGCTGTGTATGCATCTATCTGCATGGTGGTGGCTGTAGCTCAGGTGGCAGAGCAGGTCAGCCACTAATCAGAAGGTTGGTGGTTCGATCCCAGGCTGCCTCCTAAGTATCCTTAGCAAGATACTAACCCCATGTTTGCCTACTGGTGGTGGCGCCAGTGTCCGGCAGCCTCGCCTCTGTCAGTGCGCCCCAGGGCAGCTGTGGCTACAATGTGAATGGGTGAATGACTGAATGTAGTGTAAAGCGCTTTGGGGTCCTTAGGGACTGAGTAAAGCGCTATACAAATGTAGGCCATTTATCTATCTATATATATATATATAAGTAGTTAAAATGGATTCAGATAAGGTTAACTCTTCTAGTAAAAGGCAAATGACTGACTTTAGTTCTTCCTACAGAGCAAAGGCTCAGAAGGGCACATGCACATTGTTCACACAACTCACACATTAGTCGACCTTGCCATCCTCACGTCTCGATACATCATTTTCTGTTAAGGCAGCAGCTTAGAATAAAAGCATCACAAGGATGGGAACATTTTTTTATTGACTGCAACAACCTATTTTGCGTCAATATTCTTGACAGAGATAAAATAATCATTCTTGGGACTATAAATGCTTGCCTTCATTGTAAAATTGTGGTGTCTGGCAGGTGTTTTTGTACTTTAGTACAAAATGCAAACCAAATGGGAACAGGTACAGTATAATACTATACATGGCCTGTTGTTTGATTGTGTGCCATCTATGTGTGCCATTTTGTGTTTTCACACATTATCATTCATTTGAATATTCAAAACAAAAAAAACAAAAACAAACTCTTGCATGTGATATCTGTTTCTGTGAAGCTTTAACTGAGAAATTGTGTTGTCTATTAAATCCCCATGAAAAGGTCATGCTCTGAGCCACAAAGCTTCACTTTAGTAGAACTTACATCTATAAAAATTGCAGCATAATCCTTATCTGTGTTCTGAAGGTTCTTCCAGAGGGGATTATTCATTAAAGGTTCACAGCCTCATTTATCATTTTATGTGTATGGATATGGAGGAAATGAAGTTTCTAATGGATGGAGAAACAACATTCAACAACATTTCAACACATAAAAATACAAAATCTTTTTTTGTTTTTAATTTACATAATAAACTTTCTTTGCATGTTATTTATCTGATCCCCTCCTACCTGCGCCATGCCCCACTTTATCATATTTGATTTGTTGGAAATTAGATTCACTATTATTATTGAATTCTGATTCCACTGTCCTCTTGCAGAACTCGGGCTGGCTTTAACAACCATTACCATTGTGGGACTCTAAAGCCCACAGAAATGTCTGGCCAACAGTAATATCAGATCATAGAAATAAATGAATGTCAACACTTAATATTGCAGCCTGGTTTTACTGCCAAATAATGACCTTGTTATTTAAAGTAAACAGTGAACTGAAAGCTGAAATAATGACATAATGGACGCTGGATGATGGAAGGGACTTCTGAGTTTGCGAAGTTGGCTGCAATTTCAGCACCATGGAGAGCTCATGGAAGTTTCGAGACGCTTTTAGTGAAAACACTCAAACAAACACACACACACACACACACACACACACACACACACACACACACACACACACACACACACACACACACACACACACACACGTTCACCTGCACACAGACACACACAACAATGCTATAGCAAGGAAACAGAATAGTGCTCTCACAGAAAACAGTGAGTAAATATAAATTTAACTCTGGGCTCTTCTTCTGCAAGCAAAGTGAAAAGGTACCAAAACCTTCTAAAATCTTTGTTGGATGTCAAAAATCTTTTTTTTTTTTTAACATTTTCACAACTTTTCTGAGCTTTAAGTCAGAGATGTAAAGCTGTGATCACAATTTAACAGCCCTGAAGCTGAGCTGTGGTGATACTTCAGAAAACAGCCAGACCAGGCTTTTTATTGTTCATGCAACTGTATAGTTTACATGTTCTATGTGTTCTTTGACCTGATTATCTGACATTTGGTGTGACAGGGGGTGCGTTTCACTATAGACACTATGGAAAAATCTACTGCCAGAAACATTCTAGGGAGGATTGCAACGTCAAGAAGCTAATTTGAGAAGACCACATGCTTTAGTGTTTAAATACAGAGTATTGACTTTTGCAAATAAACGCCAACCTCACCTCACTTGCATTTTTCTATTATTTAAGAAATAAAACGCACCAATGAAACGAGCATTTTCCTTTGTGGCAGCTGCAAGACTTAGTGTGTGCATATATGGAATGTACATATTTCTTTCTGAGAGCACAACCTTAACACATTAAAAGAAAAGAAAAAAGCCAAAAGGCGTACCCACATCTCCATCATTGGCTCCCTAATCAGGACAACTGTAATTTTCTACTCATCCTCTCTGTAATTTTAAAATGCGTGCCGTGCCAGAAAATTGTTTGGCATGTGTTGATTAATTTTGTTGAGGCTAAATAGGCCCAGAACAATACAGTTTGATTTGTATCCCAAGAATCAGAGAGAGTTAAGGGCAGGCCAGAGCTTCAGAGTTTAGCACACTTTGTTCCTACAGTTTCTCCGCCTTCCTTTTGTTTTTTTAATGTTGCTACATTCAGGGAAATTTGTGAACCCAATTCAGTCTCAGTTTCTCTGACAACAAGCTAAACCTCCTTTTTCAAACTTGAATTTCACTTGAGGTGGATAGTATCGCCCCAGGACCTACTTCGTGTCTGTGAAGCACCAGCTGTTTAAATGTCCATACTTATTACTTGCCTTTAGGGTTTATGCACCCCCCCCCCCCCCCCCCCCAACCTCCTCCTCTATCCTTCTCTCTGAAGATTGCTTCTACACCAACTCGAATCAAAACACAACACAGACAAAATCATGTTTTTACCAAACGTCTCATCCATTCAGACTTTTAATTGCTACAGTTCAGCAACCCTCATGTCACCGTACCGCATTTCGAATCAAGAGAGAGCAGAGTGTCGTTCTGCCAACGTGAAACTTTTTTATTTCAGCTTCTTATGTTTTCTCAAATCTGTAACTCTGCCTATGTGCATTTAAGACCTTTAGTGAAGTGTATGCTTGCACATGTTTATTTTCGTCCGCAGCCATAAACACGAATGGCAAATAAAAACTTGGGGGTACTTATGCTTGTTTGTGTGTGTTTGTCTAATGCTTGGCCTAGTGAATCCTCAGAGGGGTGGGAGCTTGGAAAAAAGCAGTGGTCCATGAAGTGAACTAGAGTTCCTCCCTGATCAAATGTGACAATTATGATAGTGTTCCTCGGTACAAAACTCCCCTCTGGCTCCCCCATCCATTCCATTCTCCTCTCCACTAATGCCATCTCCTCTTTCCATCCTTTACTTGCTGCCCTTTTCTCTTACATGCAACCTGTGCTCTGTCTTTTCTAAAATTTTCTCCTTTCCCTCGCCACAAACATTTTGCTCCTCTTGCTCCCCGCCCTTCAGTCCCTTTCGTGTTTTCTCTAGCCTCAAAAATATTCTGGTCCATTTCGAAATACTTCACGTATGTCTCAACAAACAATTGATGCATATGAATTCACTCTAAATGTATGAAAGCTATATGATTGTTGTTGTTGTCTTTCAGTGCTATTCACACAAAGTAATCACAAATAAAGTGTTTGTTTGATATAAGCGGTGCAGTGGTTTGCCAGCACTTCCATAACTGTGATTAAAGACACTTTACACCTTTACATTTTTGATAAATGACTGGACACCTGAAGCTATGAGTCAGTATCCTTCCTAATGACTGTGCAGAGCTCTGCTTAGAGACAGCAGTGCTGTGAGTTAGACAGTAATGCTTTCATGTTAATGCACACAATGAAAGTGCAAACAGGCTGATTTGCAGCAGTGATACTATTTACCATGTTGGCTCTTTTAGTTTAGCACGTTAACGTGACAGCTTTTCTCAACCGCTTTGGCACATTTGTCAGATTCACAGCTTGGAAGATAAATTTTCCCAAAACAGCTCATACTTGTGTCAAAACACTATGGTTAACCTCCCAAAAAAGCCACCAGGCTCACCCAAAACCATGAATTCATGTGTGAAAAAACGTGTTTTTGAGTCGGCGAAGAAGTTCTTCACGCCAAAGTGAAACGTTCTGTTTAGCCTTTCTAATTTTAAATGTTTACATACTTTGTCAGAATAACTCAAGAAATTCATTCCTCATCTTGTAATTTCAGTTCTGAGTGTATTCATTGAAACTGACTGCCTACTGTACAAGACTTTTACTTTCCTGAGAATAACAGACCACTAATGTGTAACATTAAGATAACTGATGTGATGCTTATTTCAATGGCATGCACTATTATTTTACTTTAATATTTAGGTGATATGAAGGGTGAAAAAAATCATATTCTCCCAGTGGTCACACAAAATAATGGTGGGAAGCAGCTGGACATCCTTTTCACTCGTGTACCTAATGCTTTCCCTTGCGGTGTAACCATCATGTGAACTTTTCCATTATTTTCTTTTGTCTTCTTTTGCTACAGCATCACATACATCCTTACTCCTCATCATCTTTCATGTGCTGTTGCTTCAATAGCTCAGTAAAAAAAATATCACTGGTTGTGACTAGTTGTCCTAGGAATACAGTGATTTTTTTCACTTTTGGTAGTCAATTGCCGGTAGTTGCAGCTACGTGTAACACTTTCAGCCTCTGGGATTTTTAATCACAAGGCAACAGCACAGAACGACTGATGGGAGGTAATCAGTTAGTCGTGGATCAACTTAGAGTGACTGCAATCATTCTTGTGCAGATTGCTAAAGGTTTGAAAATAATTGCCATCCACTTTATAGGCACAAACTGCCAACACATTGCAATCAATCAGTCAGTCTGTGCTGATGGGCCCAACTCGTCTGCGATGCGTCTCTTTGCAATAGGGGACCACTCAGCTGGTTGCCAACTGCTTGTGTTCTGCTTGTATCTTATATAAAAACAAGGTTGCTAAGCACCTATGTCATCTTGCCCTTAAATCACCATATTATCACGGCGGTGATTGTATTGCATGTAAGTGCCAACATGACCCCATTCAGTCACAAAGTGATAGCAGACTCAGTCTGTCTTATTGCTGTTTCACTTCCATCTTGACAAATCAATACCACTTTGAAGACGGGAACTGACTGCAAAGGGTTGCAGACCTAGTCTCCATCTTTGAAATATCTATCTCAAATACAATGAGATCACAAATTCTTCAACAGTTGCAGTAATATTGGTCATGCAGGGGTCACTAAACCACTCTTTTCTCTAGTGTGGCAGTACTATAAATGTTTATCTGTGCAGGCTTCACAAATTCTTGTAACCCATTTGCACTCAAGCTCTAAAAATATCCTGAAGATTTTCACTTTTTTTTGACTTACTTCAGCTGAACCGTCATTAGATAACTGAGCCAGAGAAACTCAGAAAAGATGGCTTTGAATTAAAAGTTCAAGAAATAGAGTTACACACACCGGGTTCATTAATATAGATGACTTTCTGAATGCTACTACATATTGGAAAATCTATTCTTGTGGCTCTAGAGGGGGCAGAACAAAACTGAGTGATATTTACTTAGGAAACCTGAAGTTGAACACTCTGAGCTTAATAAGATAAAAATAATGGAGAAAAACAGCTGTGGTTTTAACCCTAGAACACTATCGCTGGGTGATTTACACCCGAGAAAATACATTTACATGATTTCTCTCTCCTGCAGCTGTTTGCGTGTCGAGGAGCCTGTGCCATCACCAGGGAAGTCTCAAATGTCCCAGGAATGGGTGGGCCAAAGACCAGCTTTCCAGAGTCATTATTTTGTTTTAGGAGTTTTATTTTTCATTTTGTTAGACATGGCACAGTTGAAAGTAAAAGAAGACCAATCTAATTTGTCATGTGTTGTCATATTTTGATATATTTGATTACTTTTCATTGGTTATATTATATCGGGTAAAAATCACCCAGCATTAGTGATCGTGTTACTATTTATAGCGATAGTGTTCTAGGGTTAAGAAAGTAGCAAATTGTGAAGGGAGTTTGCCAGACCTTAGCCTGCTTTTCATCTCAAAGCTTAAAGCGCCTTGAAAATCTCTAACTGGTGATCTCATTTCACTGTATACCTCATAAGCAGAGTAGCCTATTAAGGAGACACAAACATCTGCACTAAGTTTCAATAGCTGCCAAGACATTTCACTTCAGCCCATAAATGGGAACCTTAAGTTGGTACAACTGAAAATGTCAGTGGAGCCTTTAATAAGGATGATTTGTCTGCAGGGGACCAGGAAGGCCTGTAGAAAATTCCGCTTAATACTTTTTGATGTATCTGTGTAGCCCAAAGCAGCAGATCAACCTACAAGTTGACATTGCCATTCCTACATTTCCTTTAAATATTTTCAATAAAACATTCAATAGTATCTGATCTACTACAAAGAATTTTAATTTACAGTAAGGAAGTGGTGGAGCTGCCGCTGGGCCTTTTCCATAATAAAATGTGTAATAACACTAAATCCCAATCTGTTATGAAACTCAGTTCCCGAGTAAATGCAGGTCTGGGTGATTTCAGTACTTGAATTATTCTCTAGCTTTCGATATATTTGATTCAGATGAATTCTGTCACACCACCCTGCATATTCTTTCATTATCAATCTGTATAATTGAGCTGACAAGCTATGAAAAAAGAAGCAAATATGGCATGTTTACTGCAGGAATAATCTAAGGACATCAAAGGACACAACCCCCCTGGTGAACTACTGGATGTACAAAGGGACCGATATGCTACAGTGAATGTACAATTTTATTCTTGTAGCATAATCTTCAGCATTTTGTGTCTTCATGTGTATTATTCTATGTCTCTTCTCTTTCTTCTAACCATTTTCTAAGCGTTCAGGGTTGGCTGCATCCATGGTGAGTCAACAAAGTCAGGCTCATCATGAGACAGACGAGCCTCTGTATGTGCCATAAATCACTACCATAAAGCGTAACATGTAGTCAGTAGTCAGTGGGTCATCTCCACATATCCACACACAGCAACCCTTACCTCTAGCTCCAGTGATGAATTTCAGAATTATCTGAGGGAGAAAAGCCTTTCCTCCACCTGACAGAGACGGATCGCAGCCTCACTGCAACCCCCCACAGCCCACCTACAGTATAACTTCTCACTGGTCACCTTGGTCCACCTATGCCATCCCTCTCGCCCCTCGTTGTAGACATCTATCACCTCGCCCCGACCTTCTTCTCATATATCTCCCCTGGTCCTTCCATCTCATCCCTCTGCCTACTGTCCATCTCGCCATCCCCCTGCCCATACATTTAAGAGCAGCTGAAGCCCACAGCAGAGCACACTTTGTTGCTCCATCCATCATGAATGACTGCAGGCCGGGAAGAGAAAAAAAACCCTATGATTTAAGTCTATCTTGCTGGGTGGGCTGCTTTGTGGTGCCCCAGCTGGTTTTTAGGTATAATAACACGTGAAAGAAAGAATCCCTTTTTGAGTTCAGCTACAGTAACTACTGTAACGTCCTTCTGCCGTTATTATTGCATGTTTTTGATATTCTATATTAGTTTCAAGCAGCAACTGACAACCGTAACCGTCTTTTCTGTGTCAGATGAAAAGACACCTTCTGTTCCTGATTCACAGAGGGGTGTCAGAGGAAAAGACAGTTTAATATTTCATTCTCACTCTCACGCTGCATGAAAGAATAATTTTTGATTGGCTTGAAGGTATTATCAATAACTTAAAGATGCAACGAGTCTTCAGTACGACCACACTGAAAATGGTCAGTATAAAAATCTTTAAATAAATTACTGAGCTAAGATGAGCATTATGTTCCTATTGGCCAACATTACACATAAAGACAGAAGTGTGAGTTGGCACTGGACTGCTAGATTGTTACACATTTGCACTCTTTGGTCTACTCAGCCTGAAAGTGTCGATATGTTCATGGTATCCCTCCAGTCTAAAATGGCTCTCTGCCAATTTATGACCAAGTGCTACATCTGACGGAGGTTATGCATACTTGCATAATTTTGAGTTTGATCTAATTTTGTAACAAATATTTTAAAAATGTAAAATAGAAACACTGAAGCTCAGGCTGTGTCTCGAGTCGCATACTTACCCTTGCTATTTTGAGTCTATAAGTGCATTGTTTTACATGGAGTGCTCTACAAATGCCCAGGTGGTGTCATAATAGTGTGAAACAATATGAACTTCTCACCTTCAGTCATCCCTTCCTTGGCCATCAAGAGGGAGCAATTTTCATTCAGGATGTTAGCACGCTAACAGTGGCGCTTACAAAAAACAGTTGGAGGTAAACTACACATTTCATGTTATTTGGGTATGAATATACATAATAGAGTATTTTTGTCACTGTAGAATAATTTATTATCATTGTAAACATCATTTCTGGTAAACGCACAACCAATTGTATTTGATTTGAGGTAACAATACCCTGCACCATTTGAAATTCTGACATTTTATCTATCTGGAAACTTAAAAAAAAAATCAATCAATAAACAAAGAAGAATCATAGGGTCTGAATATTAAGTAAATGCAACATCAATACCGTATTAAACCTTGACAAAAACTAAGACAAAATGCAGGAACACTGTGTAAAAATCTAAGTATACTCTCACTGCTTCCATAAAAAAATAAGAGGGTAAATAACAGCGAGGTGCTGCTAATTAAATCCACTGGGTTTAAAAAGTTCTGGCAGGCCTGGAGCATTCAAATATGTGTTAACTGAATGCCAAGGATGAAAGATATCAGTAATAACTCAAATAAGCAATTGTTCTTTACAATCAGTCTGAAAAGGGTTATATGGCTATTTCTAAACAACTTAAAGTTAATCGTTCTACAGTGAGAGTTACTTACAAGTGAACAACATTCAAGACAATTGCCAATCTTCCTATGAGTGGGCATCCCAGTAAATTCACCCCAAGGTCAGAAGCACAGAAATGAGAAATTGCAAAAACCCAAGAGCTGCACGTCAGACTTTGCGGCTTGTTTGAAAGGGTTGCAAAGTACATGGCAGCACAGTTTACTACAAAATTTCTGGAACAATGCCCTGTGGATAGAAAAGATCAAAGTGCACATATTTGGCCAAATTGCACAAAATGCATCACTTTTGGTGGTGCATTTGGGGCTTGTTTGAGCTTTGGACTTGTTTTGCAGCCACAGGACCTGGACACCTTGCAGTCATTGAGTTGCCCATGAACTTTGTCAGTCAGCTAAAAGTTGGCCTAAACTAGGTCATGAAACGGGACAATAGCAAACCTACAATACAGTAGCTGAAAACAAAAAGAATCGAGGCTTTGCAATAGTCCAGACTTTTGCCTGTGGTGGTGCAAAAATGAATGGGAACAAACTATAATCAGATAAGTAACATTGCAAAGAAGAGTGGGCTAAAATTCCTCCACAATGATTCGATACATCCATCCATCCATCCATTCGCTACCGCTTATCCTTGTCAGGGTCGTGGGGGGTGCTGGAGCCAATCCCTGCTGTCATAGGGCGAGAGGCGGGGTACACCCTGGACAGCTTGCCAGTCTGTTGCAGGGCTAACACACAAGGACAGACAACCATTCACACTCACATCCACACCTAGTGGCAATTTGGATTATCCAATTAACCTATCCCCACAAGCTGCATGTCTTTGGACGGTGGGAGGAAGCCAGAGTACCTGGAGGGAACCCATGCAGACCGGCCTGGTGGAATTGAACTCAGGACCTTCTTGCTGTGCGGCAACAGTGCTAACCACCGTGCCACCGTGATTCAATACAGTCATACAGAAAAATGTTTCTCCAAATTATGCTGGTAAATGTGATTCTACAGTTATTGAATCTTGGGGTATACTTAGTTTTTCACACATTGCATTGGCTTGCCAATTATAGGTTCAAGGTTCTTGAATAGATAGTATTTAAATACTTTTAAGACCTGGTAAGGACCAGACTGTTTACTATGTTCTGATACAGAAAACCTTAGAACTGACAGAGCGTGTACTGTATCCAAATTGAGACCCACTACCATTCTCCCCTTATGTACAAAGTCATTTTTACTGGCTAGCCTTATAACAGAATCTCAGAATAGGACACTCTGAGAAATGGGATCTAGGTAACAGGATTATTCTATCGCTTTTTTTGTGAAAGGAAAATAACTACTGTTGCAATCATTCACTGAGTCATGTGACCAGCACAACCCATGCCTGCCATCTAAAGATGGCACAGCCACGTCCACTGTGTGTTGTACTTGTATAACTATGCACGTGACAAATAAAGAATCATGAATCTCTTGAATCTCTTCTTTTTGGTCTTGGAGGTTTTTGTTATTTTGTCTCATGTTCTGGTGGGGAAGATGTTATGATTTTTATTCACACCACTGGATGGCACTACCCATTTTGAAGAACTCCTAAGAGTGCAAAAAATGTTGACAAAAGGTTTAGACCAGTGGTTCCCAAGCCTTTTTTGCTGGGCCCCCCTTTGTTTTACAAGAAAAATCTTACAAGAATGTGGGATTCTGTTTGTCCGTGATTTGGAGAGCCCAGCGCAAAAAGACGGAATCGTCCCGTATTGAGAGAACATATTACTCGTTTCGTGTTGAGGTGAAAAGGAACAGTTTGTCCCGTACTTCAGCTAGAATGGAAAAAGACACAAAGCTGGAGTTATTCTATGTCTGTCATGAACCGAAGTTCCGCGCACAAGCTGGACCCAGAAGCAGAGCACACACACACCGGGGTATGAGAAAAAAATAAACTTTATTATAACTGAAGGTGTCCTGGGAGAGTAGAAGGGAAAAAGCGCGTGGAACCAGAGAAACCGAAGGACCGGGAGGTGAGTCGCGCAGGAACGCCAAGAGCGGGACTGTGGGAGGCTGCAACAGAAAAAGGAAAAGGATTATTGGGGTGCGGGGAAATGGCAGCATACGAGGGGAGGTAGAGTATGCGTCTTACGATGATAGCGGGGCCGAGGGAGCCGGAGGGAGGGGTGAGGGTCCGCGGGGGAGCTCCAGAAAAGTCGAGGCGGCGAGTGCTGATCGTGATCCAAATTCCAGACGGGCAGGTGGACAGGCAGGTGGCTCAAAACACGCCGAGTTGAGATCTGAGTACACAGGGCAGAGTTAGTGTTAGTTCAGACGAATAAGTTTTCATAAGGGCTTTCCGACAGGTGTACGTTACCGCTGAGAGACGACTACGGACTGGCGTGGAGCGGCAGGCTGGGCAGGATTAAATAGTCCACCTGGTGATTGCCTGGGATGGGATGCAGGTGTGGAGTTAGCAGCCACGCCGTGGGCGTGGGCATCCCATCAGCACCTCGGACGCCGGGCCGCGGACCATGACAATGTCTTTACGCTGCACAGCTGCTCTCATTCTCTCCCCCTCGCTCGCCTGTTGCAACTTCAATCATGAAACGGATCAATGACCAGCTGATCGGCTTTTTTCTCGTTTGTTTATCGCCCACTTTGTGCCAGAAAGAGGAAACCGCCGAATGTCGCGCTAACCAACAGCAGCACGTTTAAGCTTGATCAGCTGTTGTTAGAATTTATTTAATATTACTTTCTAGTATCAGCTGATGTTTGCTGGAGCCACAGCTGTAAAGCTGCTGGTCATTCCGGTTTGGATATGTGGTGAGCAGAGATGGGCAGTAACGCGTTACTTGTAACGCGTTACTGTAATCTGATTACTTTTTTCGAGTAACGAGTAAAGTAAGGGATTACATTACCATTACCATCGTTACTTTCCCGTAGGAACGCTGCGTTACTGCGTTACTAAAACCGTGATTTTTTGCGAGAATGTCTCATGACAGTGACGTAAGCGAGTGCAACGTTAGTGACAACAGCTGTGTGCAGATCAACAACGGATCATATATCGATTGTGGGAGAGAGTATGAGCGTGCAGCGTTTAAAGCGTGGAAGTACTGACCTTACTTTGAGTTTGATTCCATAAAAAGTGACAAAAACATTAGCGTCCATCGTGCGTGGGAAGAAAACTTCTTTTTACAGCGAAAAAACCCCTAAACTTCCAAGCAAGCACCGAGTGCGCAACAACGTAATGGGAAACTCACAGAGAAACTCGCGGATTCTTCAACTGACCGCGGCACACCTGCACCAGGGTAAACCTCCGCCTACCACAGTCCTGCTTTACAGGTGAAAATAGAGCAACAGGACCGCTGAGTCTTTGACTTTATTTATGTTCTGCTGTGTTTTACTTGCATCTATTTGAAAGACTGAATGTAAACACAAAAAATATTTTATTTTATGTGCTGGAATGTGCAGAAAATAGGTTTAAATGTTAAACTAATTTATTCAACTCAGAGAATGTTGCATATAATTAAATTTTTGCTTGATGCATAAAGTTAAAAGATTAAAACTGATAAAACAAGTTTTAAAAAGAGACTTTTCCATTTGATTACATTTTGTATGATGGATTATGTAGAAAAAGGCAAGGCAAGGCAAGGCAAATTTATTTGTATAGCACAATTCAACAACAAGGTGATTCAAAGTGCTTTACAGAGACATTAGAAGCAAAAACAAATAAAAAGCATGATTTAAAATTGATTAAAACAAGCAAACAAACAAACTAACTAAACACACACATTTCACACCTGTTCGCGCGATCTGAACCCTTATCGTAAGGGGAGCTACCAGTCCTTCTGTGGACGAGCTACTTTCTATTTTAAATTCCCTGAATTTAAAATACTCTCTAGACCCAGTCTAGACCCAGCTGGGGAGCTACCCAGAGCTCCAAACCCACTTAACAAACAAACAAACAAACAAAACAGTATATAAAATCAAAACAGATAAAATCAGAACAGTAGATAAAATCAGTAGTTAATGTAAGTTTTGAAATTTAAGCTTAACAAACAAACAAAACAGTATATAAAATCAAAACAGATAAAATCAGAAATAGATAAATGGTAAATGGTAAATGGCCTGTATTTATATAGCGCTTTACTAGTCCCTAAGGACCCCAAAGCGCTTTACATATCCAGTCATCCACCCATTCACACACACATTCACACACTGGTGATGGCAAGCTACATTGTAGCCACAGCCACCCTGGGGCGCACTGACAGATAAGATCAGTAGTTAGTGTAAGTTTTGAAATTTACGCTTAAAAGTAGAATTGGGCTGGAAGATCTATCGCTTTATCACCTATTCAGGCTGTAAATCGTGTTTTTAAAAAGTAACTAAGTAATTAATTACTTTTGAAAATAAGTAATCAGTAAAGTAACGGGATTACTTTTTTGGGGAAGTAATCAGTAATTAGTTACTGATTACTTTTTTCAAGTAACTTGACCAACACTGGTGGTGAGAGGGAAACATGAAGATGAAACCAGGAGATGTCCTTACTGAATCATCAGAGCTGAACAGATGATGGAGAAACAGGTTTACCTTTTAGGTGACATGAATGAGTTGAAGGGAAGTTCTGAACTGTTTCTGAGAGACAAATAACACCAGGATCCTTTTCTACGTAGGTGACAGCTGGTAACTGTGCAGGGGCGGGTCTAGCAATGTTTTGCCAGAGGGGCCATGTAGGGCATTAACAGGGAAAGGGGGGCACTAAGTAATACCTTCTTATTCTCATTTAAAATGTCTCGCTTTTAATAAATAATTATCTGAAGCTTACAACCAAAGTTTTTATCTGATGTAAAATGTTTAGAAATCATACATATAACATTGAAGCAGCTGGAATCCACAGCTGTGCGTGTTCATGGCGCTTCCATTTTCACCTGCTGGACATCACTACCTGACAAGTTTAACTGTTTTCAGAACATTGCAGAGGCCTTATTGACAGTATTTGGCTCTACATATCTGTGTGAGCAGATTTTCTCTCACATGAGTGTCCTCAGGTAGCCGTCTGAATGCTGGACACTCAGAGACCTGTGTCTCTGAGTGGGAGACCAGAGATCACATCAACATGTGTGTCTCTGTATTAACAGACATGCCATATTGGCTTAGTTTATTTTTCTTATCATTGTTGTGAGGAGACCATAAATAGCATTTGCATTTTCTGTTGTACAGTTCATTTGCTGTTATGGAGTTCTTGTTATGGATAAAAAGTGTCTTTTTTTTGGTTTCAAAATAGCTGACAACTATTCGCTGATACCTGCGAACATCTGCGAACAAATATAATTCTAGAAAGTGGTTCTATATATTGTGTAACTGTTAATATAGAGCGTTATTACATTTATTGCTAATGCAATCATATGGCACACTGACTTCTGAGGAAATTTTAAATGGCACTCGTCATCAGAAAGGTTGCCTACCCCTGCTTTAAATGATGTGGGTTAGCAGTATGCAGTGCAGTTTGTATTTTTTTAAGAACTGTCTTATCTTCCCTGAGTATTTGTCCCATAGCCCTGCTCTTTCTTGGTCCTGCTCTTCCCTGATCAGTTTTTGTGTTACCTTTAAGCATTTTCAGTTCCCGTTTTTCTACATTGGGGTGTCCTGTCACCTTTCGATTTCACTTTTTGTTATATTTTTTCCCATAAGCCATTAAAGGTAATTTATTTTACAACATCTTGCCAGTTTTTGTCTTGCATCTGAGTCAGCTAAAGAACTTTACAAACCTGTATCTGCATTATGATACTGGCATGCTTTATACCTATGACCGCTCTCCTTGCCAGACATGATCCTAATTACGGCACATAAAATACGAGGCTTTGCTGCACTCCATCACCATGAGGTGGGCAGAGAGAGGCAATGAATAAAACCTTGTGTGACAGTAGTGATGATGGTTGATCTTGCCCTCTTGGAGATAAGTTAGCAATTTCATGCCAGCAGAAAACACCCATCACCATTAGAGAGCTACCCTCACTGAGGAATTGCTGCTATTTCCATCATTTTGGCAATACCACAAGGGAATCAAGATGAAAGTGAGATTGCCTGGTCTGCTGAGGATAGAGAGAGTTGGACTTTCGAGGGGGTAACTGACAAAAGCTGGATTCTTGTGAGTCGAGTGTATATCAGAGTTGTTAAGTAACTGATACTGATGGTAACTGAGAAAGTTTCCCCTTGGTTAAACTTTCATTTACAGGAAATAGAAGGTTGGAACTGGGCTTAAGAAAAGATGACATCAGCCAGTAAAAAAGTAAGCATCAGCCATAAGGAACTAGCTGCGCATATGTGTTTCTGTCTCTGTCTCTCCGCTGTTTGATCCTGCTCCCTCTCTCTGTTTTGTTCTTCCTCCACTCTTTGCTATTCTGCGTTTAGCCTCAAGACAGGTCTTCTATGGGCTCTTAACTAAATGGGATCTTTGCTGAAGCTATTGTTGAGAGCCGGGCCATGTCTTAGACAGTATGCTCCAATAAGCACAGCGAGCACTAAAAAGGTAAAGGCCATGGCCTCAGCCCCATGTCTTCTTGTAATTGTGTATATGAGAGGGAGCGAATGTAAGGTAG
Source organism: Rhamphochromis sp. 'chilingali' (assembly GCF_963969265.1). Taxonomy (NCBI): domain Eukaryota; kingdom Metazoa; phylum Chordata; class Actinopteri; order Cichliformes; family Cichlidae; genus Rhamphochromis; species Rhamphochromis sp. 'chilingali'. Next base: position 13,879,622 of record NC_137944.1, read on the forward strand.
CATAGCTAGGACAACAAACAGCATTATCGATACACACTTATTATCAATAAATGTTTATTATAAATTCATTTCACTACATTCTGATGTAATATCATGTAATTGCACAATTCAATTCTATTTATATAAGTCACAACAATATTTGCTCATGGTGCTTTTAAAAACCCTCCAGTAATACAGAGAAAACCCCAACAATGAGATGACCCCCTATGAGTGAGCACATGGCGACAGTGGGAAGGAAAAACTCCCTTCTAATAGGAAAAAATCTCCAGCATAACCAGGCTTAGGGAGGGGCAGCCATCTGCTGTGACCAGTTGGGGATGAGGGGAGGAAGACAGGACAAAATGGTTAAAGTAATAGTAATAATTAATAACAACCACTAATAGAATTATGGTTAGAAAGTGTTAATTAGCTGGCAAGATACAGGAATAGTGAATGCACATTTTGCCAATAATACATTTACAGCTTGTCTGCACAAAAAAAGCTCCTCCTGCATTTTCTTTAAAGAAAGTTCTGTTTTGGCTCAATTTTTGCCTCTAACGTTTCATCTATAATTTATCTATGTGGTATATTTTAAATGGAGGACTCAAAGAGAATCACAGCAAGTGCTCAGTGACACAGAAAAAGAAAAGAAAAACATAGAGCACAGAATGAATGCAAGTTTTATTTTGTGTTCACTGGATCGTGAAATATTAAGAAAAAAACTCGCTGCATGTTTTGCTGGGGAGACAGATAAATTTGTTGAGGATAACTCACTGTACTGCTGCAGATGAAGGGCTTTCGTGACCCCACAAGAACAGGAAGAAGAAGAATGGCTGTCCAAACATCACTGTCAGATGGAGGTTGACTGCAGTAATGTTAATTATTTAAAGTGTGCTTTATTTTGCCTTTAGAAAGCAGTTTTAAGCTTGAAAGGTTCTGAAGGCCACTTCCTGCCTGCTACTATTTTGTCTTGGTTATTTCTCTTGTTGTATTATATTGACATTAGGGCATGGCTAGGCCTGCACTGTATCAAGGTAACAAATGCTTTATTCTGTGAAGTACATTTAAACACGGTTAACAGTGAAGGTACTTCAACCAGCTTTTAGTCCAAATGAAGTGCAGATTTTCTCCAAATTTCTCCAAAACTAACTTGTTAGTAGTGATGGGAATTCTGGCTCTTTTTAGAGAACCGGCTCTTTAGGCTCCCAACCAGCTCTTCAGGTTGTTTTGTTGCTTTAATTAATTTATTATTAACAACAATATAAACTTATGCACAAAAGGAATTACTAATGTAAAAAAAAACCTGTGGTTTTATTTACATATGTTTATGTATAAATATATACGGTGGCCCCTAGAGACAAAGCACGTACAAACTCCAAAGCACATTTCTAGCGTTAACTGCTGAAGTTCCAAAACAGCTACCTAGATCACTTAAATTACACAATTGAAAGCATGTGTGTATTGTTTGTGTATTTATACACAAGAACTCATATATATTCAAATGATTTTAAAAAAAAAGTTAATTTACCTGTTACTACCACACACCAAATCCGGTCGTTGGTACTTCCTGGCTTGTGTAGCCAGTAGGTAACAAAACCTCAACACTGCCCCTAGCATCCTGGTGCACTTCCGTTGTGTACGTGTTTTGGAGTTTGTACGTGCTTCGGAGTTTGTACGTGTTTTGGAGTTTTTACGTGCTTTGTCTCTAGGGGCCACCGTAAATATACTTTTATTTATTCACTCCACCTAAAATGCAATAAATAAATCATATAATACAAAAACCAAGTATTTACATTTCAACTTTTAATTATTTACATTTTCAGCTTTTTGTTTTTAAACTAATTTAAAGTGAAACAACACAAAACACCGCAAACCACAACACAATTAAACATAAATTAAAATATGAAAACAAAAAGAAGATTCTCTGTCATATGGGCCTGTATGAATAAACTTTCTGAATCCTTTATCATCCGCAACTGAAAATAGTTGTGGATGATTACTATACTTTTCTAATGTGATGTTGTTGTCCCTGGCTCTCTCTCCCTCTGGCTCTGTTCCTGTGCTACTGCCAGTGAAACTACCGCCCCTCCCCCCTCTTCCCAGCGTAACGTACAAGGCTCGCATACGGAGTGAAGCAGAAAAAAAGTGCGAGAGAGAGGGTGAGAGAAAGATGAAAAAAAACACACGGCTTGCGATAAGGAGCCGGCTCGCGTCGTTCACTTCAAAGAGTCGGCTCTAAGAGCCATTTCGTTCACGACCGACACATCACTACTTGTTAGCTCACATCAAAATAAATAACATATTGAGCTACTTTCATCATTAAACTATTGTAGAAGACGATAACAAGATACTAAAAACACAACGATTCAAATCTCAAACTTTGCTCTACACCAGGGCCGGCTGCTGGCATAAACTGTCTATGCCACGACCTTTTCAGTGTTGCTGGATCCACACACTGTAGCTGTAGTACTGAAGATACTACTTGTGCGGGCTGGGAAGCTAACTTTTGGTTAGCTCCAGTGTAGATGCTGAGGTTAACAGAAGGTTACCCTTAGTTAACCTAACATTGCATAAATGGCTCCTAAAAAAATATTTAGGAATGGTCCTCAAGAACAAAAAAGATTTACTTGCTATTTGCAGCCTTAAATAGAACTGCAACAATCATAATTTATAATGGCTAGCTTTTGTGCGCTTTAGTTTACTGTTTTAACAGAAAACCAGTGAAATGTCCAAATTCTTCCAAGTTAGACCATGTGGCGTGAAGGACTGTTGCTTTTTCTTAACAACTCATATTTGAATATACTGTTAATAGACATAAAACGAAATAAGAAATGTAATTAATTTTTCTATTTCTAGTAGATTGAGGACTTTAGGGAATTCGTTTGTCACATCATGCTTATATTTTTAATCCAAAAAAGAAAAATAGAAAAGGAGGAGAAATTCAAGGTAAGTGAATGGAAAAGTTTTTCTAAGTCATGCATGGAAATTTGCTTCAAAACTGCCTAATATCTGGAACAATCTACTTTTTCACATAAAATCTCCCCAGTTCTAGCTTCCAGTTTTGTCATAAGTTCTGCATATTAATCTCATAATATATCTATACCACTACATGAGAATTGTGGAATATTCAACAGGAGCAAAGCATCAGGCTGTTGATGCAAGTTAATAAGAGAGCCAGAGGGCAATTGGACACTGTGTCCAGAAGCACACTGTGTCCAGAAGCAAAGCCTTAACTGTGGGCACCTCAGTAGTGTAGGTGGTGTTGTTTCAACTCAGCTCAGTGTGTGTCATATATATATATATATATATATATATATATATATATATATACACACACACAGCAAAATCTCCATTGTTAAATTAACACTGGAGAGTGTCTATATGGGTCCACACCTCTGAGTGTTAAATACAACACTGTTGAGTGTTAAATTAACACTTTTGACAGTGTTATATGTTTAAAAGTAACCTAGTCAGTTTTGAAGATTAACAATGGCTAACCCTGAGCAGTGCTGATTCTCTAACACTGGAAAATAACTCAAAATGTTAGAAATATTCCATTGTTAGAAAATCAGCACTGCTCAGTGTTAGCCATTGTTAATCTTCAAAAGTGTTAATTTAACACTCAACAGTGTTGCATTTAACACTCAGAGGTGTGGACCCATATAGACAATCTCTAGTGTTAATTTAACACTGGAGATTTTGCTGTGTATTTAAGTATATATATATATATATATATATACATTTCTTTGTTTTCAGTCCATTACTATGCAGCAATTAGAGAGTACACTTATAATTAAACCTTTGCTCAGAGATGGTTATGCAGATACATGCATCATTTCTTTATGATATTGACTTAATAGAGTAACAACTAAAAGCAAACTAATCCTTTGCTTGGATGAAAAATTGAGCACTTAGAAAGAGTGATCAGAAAAGCTTTGAAGGCAGGTGTCATTTCAAAAAGGAAATAAAAAAGTGAAAAGTAAATACTTTGAAAGTGGCATCCTTGGGGAAAACGTTTCCTCTGAAAATCCAATGATAAGATAAGATACTAAGATACTATTATTCCCACAAGGGGAAATTTCATGTTAAGGCTGCCGACCTATTGCACGCAATCTTACCTTCCGACCATACATATATTACACAAAAACATCACATGGGGAAGACGGGTCAGAGAGGTATAACAATGGAAAATGCACCACATGAGGATAGATAAGGAGAAAAAAATAACTCCCCCCAGACTGAGCTCCAACAGGGAGATCAGTTTGGGAACAGAAAAAACCCCCACCTCTGCACATAGCACATGAAAAAACTCTTAATACACCAAAGAAACACATGACAAGCAACAGGGATGGGTAAAGGGTGAGAGACAGCCAGTGTAGACAGTGAATCCAGGCCTGCAGCATAACCGCTGGTCTCCTTGATCCACCGTCAGCATCGGAGGGGAATAAGCGTCGAAGGCGTTTGGATGGGGGATGAGTGTACATCTACATGTGTATATATGTCTGTGTGCTTGTGTGTGTATGTGTCCAGAGTTCAGCTGAGACAGTGTGTTTCGCCCTGCCAGGCTAAGTAAACAGTCTTCCAGCCAACCCAGGTGGCCTTGCATAGAATGCAAAAATGAACATTTAGGGACCAGTTGATCAAATCCATAATTCCTCCTTTAGGTTTTAGAGAATAGACTGTGAGAGAGTGTTCCAGAGAAAAGTAATACAAAAAACACGAGACTAGACAAGGACATAAGAGGCTAAGCAGGGAAGCTAAGGGAGAGGAGGACGAGGAGAGGAGAAAAGTGCGACCGCCTTCGTCAAGAGCAAGAGACAAAAAAAAAAAAGCTGTTAGTTTCAGCTGATTGCTCTGACATACTATTTTTCTTCAAAGGTTACAAAGATCTTTGTAAGCCTCCACAGCACCTCTATGACTTAAGAGTCAATAACCCTTAAAACACCGACTACCACTAATTATAAACCAATGTGTAAGTTTTTAAAAAAAATTTTTATTAATGCACACATGGGAAACACATCCGTGAAGTTAAAGTTACACACAGAGGCATATTGCACGCTAAAATGCAAAACACAGACATTATGCATTGCTTCTTCATTTTTAATATGCAGAAGAAATTCAATTATTTTACAATTTAAACCAATAATTTTAGATCAGTCAGCCATGTCAGAACTTCCAAAGACCCATTTAGTCAAGCTTGCCTAGTTTGTAACTAACTTCAAAAATTGCTATAAGGTAAACTTCATGAACTTGCTGCCACATTTAAGTTTCAATCATTTTTATGTGGCCCTTATTCTCCATATAAGCAACATATTTGGTGATGCTGCCTGTCAATGAGAGGAGCTCCACCTGTTTCTCTCAGTCATACATACTTTGTTTACTTGTTGATGTATAAACACATCTGTTTTGTGACATTAAATGGAGTTTTATGACTTTAAATCATTTTTATTTTTATTTTATTCTATAATTTGTAAGCAATCTCAATACACCAGCACTACCATCGGCAACACAAAGACTGTGCTTGACCCATCAATATATTGGCCCGGCACCCCCTCGCTATCAGCATCCTTAGCAGATGCACAGCAGCTGCACCCGTCGAGTCCATTGTGTAGTCCTAACTGAATCAGTCTGCTTCAAATTCCCCTTCCAGCCATGTGAAACTACCACACCCATATCATCAAGTCACTTCCGTTTTCTACCCCAAGTTTCTGCAGAATTGAAAGTCGATGTGAAATTTAACACTAGCAAAGCTAAATGGGTGGCAAAGCTAAATGTGAAAACATCCTCAAACACTTTCCAAAAACCCTGTCAAAAACAAACTGATTTTAAACAGGTATGATGAATGCTCAAATCACCAATTTATTTTTCCAAATTTCACAGCAATCCATTTGGTACTTGCTGAGAATTTTCACACAAAACCTCAAATTTCGACTTTGTGGTGGAATCAAAATAAGAGGATGAGGAAACAACTCAGCCTTCATTTTTGATAAAACATGATTGCTCATTTTTTTTCCTTAAATTTGTTCAATCATTAAGTAGAGATTTGACAAGTTAAAATGTTTACTGGTGGAACTAGAGTAAAGTTTAGAGGATATCTGATGTAGGATGACTTTCTGGATGGCTAACTGTTTGTATAAATTCTCCTTGCTATCATTATCAATAAAATATTTTTTTAAATGTTTTATCTGGAATCAAATATGGGATCCACCATATGATCGATCAGTGCCACGAGCATGGCTACAAACCAAACAGCGAGCAAAATCTCCTCAAAGAGCCCATGTCTTCTCTTTTCTTCTTGCAGGCAGGTCAGTATGGGAAAGCTTAGCTCGAGGCAGCAGCTTTTCTTCATGTTATGTAGTCAGAAAAGCTGAAAATATTCCATAACAGCATCATGGTTTTCCAAGAAACAGAAGGCAAAAAGGTACACCGACCGTTTTTTTTTTTCATGATCATGAAAAATAAAACAACTATGACTCTTGTTTTGGATATAATCTAATACTTTTAATGGTATAATACAACACAGTAAATGTATTTACACAAACTAAGCCTTGCGTAAGTGAATGCATCTGATAATTATCCACCTGCACTCAGCATGAATTTCGTGCTTTCATGTAGCAGTCCTCCTCTAATGACAGAGAAGAGCAAGGAAAAAAAGAAAAATAGATCGAGATAGCCGTAGGGTTGAAAGAATCATTAGTGAATTTGTGTTCCTGGATGGCAAAAAGAAAAAAATAAATAAATGAAAGACATGTTAATAAAAACCAACCAGAGCTGGGCACTTAGTGCAGAAAAAGTTATGCTGTACTCATTAGTAATCCTGACCTCCTTACAATGACCGTCAACACTTTGAATATCATGCTAGATATAAACCATGGCAACCTTTTTTCTTTAATAATGGAAAGAAGTAGGAAAAAACTAACACAATATACTGTAACACATTCCTGCTTTCAACAGATATTCACAACACCTAAATCAATACACTTGGGGACGCGTAAATTCAATCAAACTTAAGTTGAACCAAGTAAAAGCAAAACATGTGAAGGTACAGTGTGTCTAAAGTAGACTGTGTTGGAGTGTTTATGGCAACAGAATCCAATTGGCTTCTTTTTTTATTCTAGGCATGTGTTTCTGTTCTTGGCTGTTCTGGACGACTTTGAGATTGCCATCCCTTCATCGACAGGTGCAAAGACTCATGGATCATAGAGATCCATTGATATGAAAGCATGTGATTAATGGGCTTATCTGCATCGATTTACAGCTAACTGCGGCACTGAGAGGTTTGTAAAACAGAAGCGTGCATAAATAACGCATCGGGATTATGTGTATTTCTTCAGTTGTTAGCCCATATCAGTTTCAGACCTACACAGACTTCACTGCATAGTTTATCTAACAGTGTACTGTTAGATTCCCTCTTCATATTCTCCCTGTCTATTTGGCAGCTTGCTCAGTTGAATATACTGTCTAGCTAATATATGATTGATTGTTGGAGAAAGAGACACTCCAGTTGCCCTGACTTTCCTCCTTCTCAGTATGGTTAATGGGCTAGCCAAAAGCAGGTGCTTCTCTATGTTCGCATGTATGTGTGTTGGCGGGGGCGTGTTTGCTGGAGTCACAGGCGAAAATCAGCACAGGCGTTTGAGGCCAACGGCACGATATTCATATGGATTTATGCCACTGGCGCCTTCAGATGTATAAGTGAACACATGTGAGTGCCCTGGCTGAGAGTGTATCAGTGCTGTGTGTCAGTATATGTGGGAGTCACAGTCTGGCCTTGCTAAGCTGAGATGAATCGTGTGTTTGATGTTAAATGTGGCTGAATTAAATGGCCCACTTATTATATTACAATTCTTAACAACACTCCAGATCTGCCAACCCTTACTCATAACATCTCTTTCCTCCCACTCACACAGTCCACACCTTCCTCTCTTTTGCTCCAACCTGTCCTTGAAGGACCGGGCATGCAGTCCATCAAAGGCCTTTTCCCTCAATGAATCTGCCTTCATTCTACCCCTCCGCACCATCTTTCCCCTTCATCTGCACCCTGTGATGTGTTTTCTATAATCCTACCTGTCCCGTCCTTACAATAAACACTGAGGTCAGTTCAATGCTTAAGTGCTTCCTGGCAATCATCAGTGGTTTAGTGGTGGAATGTGTGCATGTGTGTGTGTTTGTGGATTCGGTGGAGACAGGGACAGGCAGGGTTTTGTTTAAATTGCCTCCTAATCATTTTATCCCTGTTTTACAAGGGCATATAATAAGTAATTTACTCTGGATTATCTGTGTAATATATACATGAGGGCATTTCTTTTGGTAATATTTTATTTTCCAAACAGTCTCTTGGTCTTATGCAATTGTTTTTGTACCTTCCATCTCTCCTTTTGCCTCTTTGGACACTCAGACGCTGTATTGCCGTTAACAAAAGCAGGCCACTTCACCCCGGTCATGGAAGAGGAGACTGTTGGAAGGATAGTGGGAAACTGAGGGGAGAAAGGGAAGAGATGAGCAGAATTTCAACAAGCTGTCCTTGATGACTGACTAAAGTAGAGTCATGGTAACAGTGCCTTTCTGTTGCAGGGTAGTCCAGGAATTCAGCGTATATGAATGCGTTTGCTGACATGTGAGGGGAAGAGCACGGGGGAGAGAGAGCTAGGTTTATGTGTTTGGGAAAACTCAGTGCGTTTAATTTTGCATTTAATTTAAATTAGAATCAGCAGAGGGAGGATTCATAAATCATGTGCGCAGATGATAAAGATCTTTTTGCCCACCGCCTCCCCCGATTCCTCCCTTTCCATCTCTCGCCATCGCACATCAAAAGGTTTGCTCCCCGTGTGCGCTAATCATATGTTTCTACAACATCAGCACTTGGTTGTAAATGAAAGCATCAACCTGGCCACAGATGATTTAACATTATCTTCTTTATTATCCTCCATAATCTAATTCCATACACTAGGTTTTTGTTTTTAATTTAATCACAGTTATTTAGTGCATCCAATCAGAGCCTTGCGACGGTGCCTCTTAACTCTGGTGGCCCATCTGCCTACTGATAAACTCAAAGATTTTATGATTTAGGTTCATTTTGTTTTTGCTTGACTGATCATCTGTGCCATTTATTAAACAATAATATGATACCAAGGTAATGAAAAAGGTTGAATGTTTGACTTTGCCATTGACCTAGCCTTGCATCCCCCAGTGGGCCCAATGGCAACACCTCTGTGGGAGCAAACAGAAGCACCAGCTAGTAGATTTATGGGGACCCATTACCCTTTTATTAATCTAAGTAACAATGAATAATTGTTTGTAATCAGAACATTGGGTTGGTGAGAACAGTATTAGGTTCACCTCATATATCATTGAGCAAATACTAGTGGTGAGGACTATGAGGGATGAGGACAGTATTGGGGAAAAAAACGTTCTTATTTGTAATTGCTTAACCCCCAAGTGAATGTGATCATGTACAGCATGGAGGAAGAAAAACTTGGCACAGAAACGTAAGTGCACATGGAGATGTCTCCACTGTTAGCACACAACACAAACACACACACTAAACACTCATACAGACTTCCTTGCTCTACTGTACTGCTATTGGATGAATTGCTTATTAACAAAGTGCAATTAATCACTGCTGTGTACTGGTCACCTGAGCAACAGAAAACCAGTGAGTATTGAGAGCAACGGGGGAGTGGGCTCCAGCGGCCTCCCTAAATGGCTCTAATATAACACGCTGCGCTGTAAGCACCGCTGGTTGGTTGTTTGTCAAAAGAATGCCTGGTGCACGCGCACGGCAGATATTAGATGAGAAACAGACTGTTTCATCATGTTGACAGGACTGTGAGCATAAATAAATGACCTCGCTCTGTTGTTCAGCTCCCTCTTTTGTCTATCCACTTCTGGCCACATCACTTTGCATTTGACAAACAACAATTGTGCCCACAACTAATGTATTTATACTCATGCTCTCTAATGTGGCAGTCCTTTTCAATTTTCCTTCATGACACCAATGTTGGAAGAAAAAGTCCCATTTTTTGGAGAAATAACAATGAGATTTACTGCACACAATAAAAACTGCAATTCCCATACCAGATGCTCCCTAAGGGGCGTTAGCAGCTTGGATGATGAAGGCTGGTGAAACTACACCTCCCAGGGGGCAGAGCTTCATTGCCAGTACTCCTTCTGGGGGTAATAAACTTCCATTGATCCAGTGACAGCCCTGATTAAAATCAATCCTGAGTCCACCGTGTCTCAGTGTGGCAGACTTTAGGGACTACCAAACAGGGAGAGAAAGTGTGTGCGATGCAAACTCACATCAGGAAAACATGGAATTAACTTTTCCCCAATGCTCATGTCACTCTTCTCCATCATATGCTATTTTTGTGTACCCTATACTATAAAAAATGGTACAAAAACTGTAAAAACTACTTGTTTTTTAATATGCTCATTTTGATTTGATTCCAGCAATATTCTAGTTACCCGCAGACTGGCAGGGAGTTATCAGCTGATATCACTCCTGTTGATGTTGCCATTTTTCTTAGCAAAAGCTCAACCAGGTTAGAAGGAGAGCATGGCTGTACTATTCTGCTCTTTTGATGTGGTTCCAAAGCTATACTTCTATGTTTTCTCAGTAGCATCCACTGGTAAAAGTTTTCATTCAGAATTGCTTTTTGTTCTTTGCATTTAGCATTCCCTCTATCCTGATTAGCCTTGTGGTCATCAGCAACAAACAAAGAAAGAAACAAAAATATCAAACTCAACAACAACATCCCCACAGCATGCTCATGCTTCCACCGTGTTCAACTATAGTACCATAATAGAGGAGTTTAGATTTGAAGCTAGTCTAATGGTCATGCATTTTAGCCACACTACCATAAAAGCCTTGATAAGTGGAGTGATGCACTGATGGTTGTCCTTCTGTAAGGTTTCACCATGACCTTAAAAATAACTCTGTCTCATTCTTAGACACCATGACCTATCTAACAAAGCAGCTCATGTCTGCTTTCTCAGTTTGATTGTTGTTGATTTTTGGTTGTTCAAAACTTTATCATTTTGACAGTGAAACAGGAGCTTTTCATGGTGCAAAGATGTTCAGGCATGTTTAATCAGATCTGTGCCTTCGCAATTGTCTCAGCTACTGGGCTATTGTCTACAACTACAACCACAATCGTTGAATGAAATCAAGAAGCTACAGGTAGCTATAGAAGTTGTGCAGCAACCATTAATGATGAACCACAATTCGGGACCACAACAGTTATTTTAACAGGATTCTTCAGTATTTTCTACACAATACAGACCACCATAACAGATTTTGCTCCTCACTTTGTATTCTCCCTTTTCCCCCCCATTCCCATACATATACATTTCCCATACAAGATACATTGTGACCTCATAGCATATGGTCATATGTGCATTACATACTAAATGAGGGAATGAAAACAGACAGGCAAACATATGTATACAGTACATGGGACAATCTGTGAATATCACATCCTCTGTGACGTAATATGGAATAGTTAGCTTTAACATATTTTCTTTTTTTTTTTAATTGCAAGAAATAACATGTCCTTTGAAAGGTGGAGCCATAAATACGATACGGAATGTAGTAAACTGATCATAAAACAGTCAAATAACATTTAGTGTTTTGCAAGTGGTTTGTTATTTAATGTAGGAGTCTGTAACCTGGGGAGTTGTGGCGCTGTCATACACCTTAATACATCACTGCAGCATTATTGCAGTCCTGGCTATTGATTGGATCACACACGCAAGTGGAGGTTCAGCGCTAATAACCACTGCTGTCATGACTTTGACATGTTATGGCTGCAGGCATGGGCTAACATGGAAGGACACACACCTGTAGAATAGAGAAGATGAGACGGCTGCAAAAGACTTCCTGTATCACTCATAAAATGGACATTGTGGTGAAATTATTTCTCCAGCTGCTTAAATACCTTCCACCTGCTTGACAAACCGATCTTATGTCGTGGATTGGTGATTTATATTATTCTGTCCACTGACAAGAAGAGGTGGGTTGGCACTGATCTGAAGAAAAAAAGAATACTAGCGGCAATAAGCAATGTGAGAAGAAGCCACAGTATGTACTATTATATGCCCATGGGGTCGAGTGTATCCAGCACTGATCCAATACTGCTGATTGTCAGCGAAATGTTCAGCATGAGCACAGTACATAAAGCAAAGTGTTCCCAATAACTCTTTCAGAACAGCCCCGCACAAGGCCTCAGGACACCACATTGATTAAAAAGAAAAGTGAATCTGTCTATTTTTCCACTGACCCTGATCTTTTTAAAGCCAAACTCGGCTGGTTTCCTTATGCAAATTATCCGACCGCAGGACATAACCCACACTGGTACCAGGCATTTAGCCACTGACTCATCATCGAGACTGGCTCTTCTATGGCCTCTGAACCGAGCCAGTTGCACTCTGGAGCTTATGATAATTCGGACACCGGTTACTGAATAATGTGATTGCCTGCTGAAAGGCACAGGGGAAAGGTCTCACGGATGAGTGATAGGTGTCAGTAGCTAAGAGAGATGCACGGGATTTGTGAAGATGAGCCATGAATAGAAATAACTTAAAGTGGGAACTTGAAGTGGGAAAACCAGCGTGTTTCTGACTGGTTTTTCAGACCCCAGCTTTTATCTTCCAATGAGATTTAACAGTGCCTGCCAAATAAGCGAAGCACACACTCAGCAAACTGACTGATTTTTTTTCTTTTTTTGAACGTGATCACATAGAAAGAATAAAAAAAGACTTTCCAAAATCAAAATTTTTTTACATTTATATTTTATATGATGATGAGCATTCATCAGACAGCACTTCTACAGGGTCGAGAATGGAAACAGGTGGTACATACCCAACTTCTATATTTTATGTATGTGTCATAAAATATACAGAAGTAATTAGAGAAGGCTCTCCCTCCAAATGCCCAACCTATGAATACTACACATTTGAAAAGCAAAGCAAAAATGAACTTTTTTAGCAGCACAAGCACACGTTGCAATTTACTTTTGCTGAAATGCATTTACACAGCTCACACTGCACAAATGCATCTTGATATATTTCATGCAAAACGCATGAAAGGTAAAGGTATTAGGTTTAGATTTATTGCAACAGCAAGCTGCTAGCTTCTGAATGCTCATAATATAATAATGAATGTGAAGTGCATAAGTAACCCACACTAATGTATCATACAGCATCTCAGAATGTGACTTTCTGTAATCCCTTTAACATGCATGCGACATGCACTTGTGAGTTGAGTGAATTCTTTTATCTAGACGACCTCTTGTAAACGCATACTTGCTGGAAAGCAGGATTATTATTCTAACCCGAGGCTTTGTGCGCCTGTGTCTGTGAGAGCACGTAAGCAGTATGTAAGCAGGAACCCCTAGCACACTTAAGTGACAAAGATGTGATATTCTTTGACAACATCACTATATGTACACGCACACAATAGGTTGCTCACCAGCTGCTACATTAAATCCACGCAGCTGTTTTCAATAAAATGGCACAATACATGGTCTGCAGTCAGCATTGTCAGTCTGAAATCCCCTGTCACAGTGCTTTTATTAAGTGCTCTAAGGACAGCTGATAAGCACACAGACACACTGGAATGGTTTGAACATCGATACACCACTCTCCCTGAGCGGTGGCACCACTGTGTTTGTGTCAGGGGCGGAGCGGGGGGGGTGGCTTACGGGGCTTAAGCCTGGGTTGTTTTGTCAGAAGCCCGGGGTATTTTGGAGTGTAATTTTTTCATAGTTAGATGCCTGGCTGACAACTGTATAAAACAAAAAGTACACACAATATTCGAAGCACATAGTGCACACTGTGGGAATTTACGACTGTGCGTGAATCCCCCCCTGATATTGGTATGATCCAAGCTCAGGCACTAAGCGACTGTGCGAGGGGGCGGGGCAGCTGCTGCCCGTGAGTGCGCTGTTGGAGAGACGGAGCCAGCCATACTAAGGAGAGCTTAAGTTTGACCAGGTACCAAAGCAAATCATTCGTACCGTACAAATAATGTAAATATGACGGTGCATCACGAAAGATTGATATGAAACTGATCACTTGACCAATATTACGTTACTCGCTCTTCAAGTGAATCAACAAATGGCAAAATGAAAAGCCGAACAAATGCTATTTTTTTTAGAGAGTCTTAGCTTACGTGTGTTTATTTCATATTTTCAGTTCTTACCCTCCCCGACTAAATCGGTTTCAGTTATGTACTGAAACATAAGAATGGACATTCGAGGGTTCTTTCAAAGAAAAAACTCAGGTAAATGTTATTTTATATATTATGCTTTGTATGTTGTTCAGTATATTTCTATGCAAAACAAGAGGGATTTCAGTACACAGCAGGATATTCACATTTGTAACCAGATATTTACATACACTTTAGGGAGAAAACATAAAACATTTTTACTGTACAACATCAATTTAGAGTAAATTTTTGTTTTAGATAAATATTGAAATATATTTTGAATTAGTTAAATTTCAGAATAAAGAGAGACAGAGCTATTTTTATCACTTTCATCAAATTTAGGAGTACATGTACACTAAATTTATTGTTAATTAATAAGAAAACTCCAGACGATTCCATTCTGAGCTGAAGAAGCTTCTGATAGGTTCGTAGAGTCCATGTGAGTAAATTGGTGGCACACCTGTGGATGCATATAAGGCAAAACACAGAGCCTGTTTCTTTGACATGGGAAAATCAAGAGATATCAACCAAAACACCAGGAAAAGAACTGTGGAGCTCCATAAATGTGGCTCAAGTTTGAATACAATTTGGTGCCATTTGCAATTAAGAAATACAGATAGTTTCTCTCTTTACTCTTAAAGTTAACAAATATGTTTTTATATTTATCTAAAAAAAATAAACATTTAGTCTGATTTGATGTTACAATTAAAAAAGTGTTTTTATCTGAAGAGTAAATATCTGGTTTCAACTGTATATTTGATGATTGTCAGCACAAAGAGGGAGAGAGAGGAGAACGAGGACAGAACAGATGAACAAGAGCAGGTGAGACACACATGTTAGTCAAATGGTTGTTTACCAAAAGTATCACCGTATCATAGGTACTCATGTATCTCGTACCTAGTGTTTCTTTTTAGGTTTGTTATTTTTCAAATTCTGTATTTATTAAGTTCTGCAGGCTTGTTTGCACAACAAGACTAAATAATTATATAAACTTTTCTCAATCTAAATATTGTACTTTGGTAGAATTAAAAAATAAGTGTAGTGCAGGTCTATGATGATTTTTAGTGCTACTATCATCTAGTTCTGATTCTGGTTCTGTCTTGGTTAAGTCCTCAGTAGTCCTGATTTTGAACTGTTGTAGTCCTGTTTTAATTCTGGATCAGTTCTGGGTCTGGTTGAATTGGGGTTTAGTCCTCGTGTCTTGATACAGCCCTGACCTTGTTCTGCCTTGCTGCTTAATTAAAAAACTAGTTTAAGGTGTCCTGCACATGTGATATATATTTTTCCCTATATGAAGTCATTCTTTTTTGAACAGAGCCTATTAATCTTTCAGTCATTTCTACACCCCCCCACCCCCCCCCCCCCCCCCAAAAAAAAAAAAAAAAAAATAAAAATCCCACATGCATACTACTCTTTGGGCTAAGCCCCGGGTGTTTCAAATGTCTGGCTCCGCCTCTGGTTTGTGTATGTGTGGATTCTGATAGAAGCAAGTGAGAGACAAGAAACAAACAAATCCCTTTCAGAACAATCTGCAGTCGGTAACAAAAGTATTTTAATCCTATAATACTCAACAGATGACAAGACTTTAATTTAGGACTCACAATGTGCAAACATGTGCACCTCTAACTAGGCTTCATCTGCTCATATGTTAACTGCAGGAGTGTCAAAAACATGAAATTCTTCGGTTTATATCAGATTACCCCTCCACAGGTGACAGCAAAGGAAAAAATTATAGTCCCGGCACACACATTTACTTTTTCCTGTCTCCTTTATTTGCATGGCTTGTTGTTCCGTGTGTCACAATGCAGGATGTTGCCCAGGGCAACAAGCCTGAAAGTCAAGCAGGATTGATGCTTAATGAGGATGATTCTCACTGGCTCCTTATCACAGTCATGTCACCCCCACACTGACACTTTTAATACCGCACGTCACTCAAGTCGCGCCACACAATACCAGGAGGACTATCAACAGCCACTTACCTGCTCTATATGTCATATATTTGCACACACACAGACACACACACAGCTGAAGATGGCATTTTTCACACCCATATAGGCGACTAAAGGCAAGAAAAGCTATGCATAGTTTATCAGTGGCGGTTCCATGATGGAGGTAAAGCAGACAGAGATAAGACGCCCAGATCCCTTCAGACTTTTAATAGAATGACACGGCATCAAAGGGGTTCAGAGGCCAGACACTCTGATAGAGGGGGGATATTTGGTTTGAGCCACTCCTCGGGGCACATTGTATTGTTGACATTTTGCTTGGGAAATACAAAGGGAGACCAGGTGCCCAAATCCACCTTATCTTGGCTTTGTGTTCAACAGGTTGGAGGCTGGTCCAAGTGGTCTTGGCAAATGGCAGCGTTTGTTTGTATTATGTGTGTTCCTGAGTGTCTGTGGGTTGAAAGTAGTGAGAGTGCTTTTTTCCTGAGTGCTGTAGAGAGGTAATTGTCAGTTGTGCATCGTCTAGTGACACATCAGATCAAAAGCATTATCAGGTGAAGAGGCAGCCAAGGCCCTTGTCCTTGCGGCTGAATCACTAAAGTTTCTTTTTCATTCATGTTCCACTGATGGCTTCTTCTCTCGCATTAATCCCTCAGTTGGAAACATTTCTGCTCTGTGGAAAAGCAGGTCAGCAGCAATGACAATATAAAATAAATAAACGAAAACAAATACCAGTCCTTTGGATGTGTCAATGCAGTCGAGGAAACTTGGCAAACGCACAAAGAAAATAAAAGGTGGCATAATCCATGGCGCAAAACCTTTTGTGTCTTAAATTGGGATTGTTCCTTGGAAGTTAAAGCTTCCAGGCAAACCAAATCCTCCTGTTAATCCAAACCAAGGGCAAAGAACACAGTTGTTTGACATTTCCTTGACTGAGGAGGGAAAAGAAATTGCTGCATAATACACGTGAGGGATCATAGCTTTAATTAGATACAAGACAGGTGGCTGCAGATTTAGCAAAAAACAAATTAGTCTTATAAATCAGTCTTTAAAAAATGCAATAAACTATCCATTTGGAATTCAGTAATTAAATGCAAAACTCCTCCATCCATCCATTTATTCATTTTTCCGCTTGTCTGGGTCCAGGTCACGAGGGGAGCTCCCTAAGCAGTCCAAGCAGACTTCTGTGCCGCAGCTATCAACTCTTCCAGGCTGCCCTGGGATATTGAGGCATTCCCAAACCAGCCAAGATACATAATCTTTAGGGCATCTCCTTGATCTCCTCCAGGGTCTTTACCCAGTTGGACATGCCTAAAACACCTGTTCTGGAAACTTCCTAGCCTGACATCCAAACCATCTATTTTCAGTGCAAAGCTCTACTCCATGTACAGCACTTTGGTCAGCCTTGGTTGTTTTTAAATGTGCTCTATAAATAAACTTGACTTGACTACTCTGAGTTCGTCCCAGCTGAGATGATCACCCTGTCTTTAAGAGTTAGCACATACACCCTTAGGAGGAAGCCAGTATTTGGCACTTGGGTCCACGATCTTATTCTGCCACTAACCACAGCCTGTCATCAGTATCAGTATAGATAACATAGACTGACCAGTAAATTGACAGTTTTGCCTTCAAGCTCACCTCTCTTCAAGATAACAGACCAGTAAGTGTCCACATCACTGCAGATCCCACTGAATAAAACCTTGAAATACTTTTGATCATCAAAATTGTAATAATATTAAAGCAAACATCAGAGAATAATTGCAGTGAGGACCTTTTTCATCTCAATCTGAAACTGCCAAATCTCTATATTGCCGTTGGCAATTTTAAACTGTTATCATCAAAATCTATGAAAATCTATAAATAATGAAATAATCCATTCTCCGTTTGCTTTCTCCCTTTCCCCCCACTTAACACCATCATTGTCACAGTGCCTCCCGCTTATTACCCAGCATGTACCCGCCTCTTCGCTAACCCTGTTTGTGAACTGTTTTGGCTGATGAAGTCGCTTTTCTCTTACATGATTAGCATCACGTACTTGTGGGCAGCACAGCTCATGTGTTGCTGGCTCCGTCTTTCTCTGATTGAATAAATTAGTTGACAATCTGAATAACTGTTTAACAGCCAAAGGTTTACAATTCATAGTTCGTTTGCTTGTCTTAGAATACTGAGAACCATTGTGTGAGGGTTGTGTGGATACTCCTTCATGCAGCGCTACAGTGAAGGATGCTTCATATTTTATATAAAATGAAGCCAGTTTACAGCATTTCAAATGAACCTCCTGTTTATGAGGTGCAGCCAGGGAGGAGAAAGTTGGCCTAAAGGCAGTGTAGCTAAATGAGATGATTCAGACAGCGACTGACGTGAAGGGGGGGCTCAGAAAAAGGCCTGGGATGAGGCAAGATACGGATTTTCTGGGACTGTGAATCATGAAAAGCTACTGCAACAGATACCAATAATAAAATATGGAGCTGAAAATTTTAAATTAAAATAATCATGAGCTTCCCCTTTTTTCTTTCTTTTTAAAAAAGTTTTAGATACAGACGCATTCCCCAGCGGGTCAATCAGAACCGCAAACTGCTCCATGACTGGTTTAACAGTTGCTAAGTATAGCTAACTGCTCTCTTTGCTCTTGTTTGCTACCAAACATATCGGGCACCAATTAGGCAACATTATTCAAACATTTTCTGAGGGCCTTGGTGTACTTTAGCTCTCGCTGCAGTCCCCTGTCACTCTGCTTATTATGCACACTCCTTCTCAAAATGAAACATCCACACACGCAAACCTCTCTCTCTGGGCACACCGACTGAGGAGGAAATGTACACATGGATCAGACTTGAGTCAACATCATTACTGCGTACTGCTCCTCTCTGGAGTGGAGTGGAGCTGATTTTTTTTTTTTTAAGTGCACACTGGTGGCTTTGATCCCAAGGTCTATAGTATGTAGACGCCCTCCCCGCCCCTCGTCTTCCGATCCTCACCACTCGTCACATTTGGTAATGAGACGTTTTGGTCAAAAGGAGAGTAAACATTGCGCTTTTCACGAGGGCAAATACACACATGTGCAAGATGAAGTCATACATATTGATGAGATCTCTCTTAGGCTCAAAACAGTAGAAACTGCAGGTTCTACAGCATGAGGTCACGCTCTCTGCCTTCATTCTGCTCTCATCAACTCTGTTTCAACCCGTCTTCCCCTCTGTAACCTCTCTCTCTTTGCACAGCTTCATCATTATTATTATTATGATTTTGACAAATCTCTAGCTTGCTGGGCTGCCTTTTAGCTTCCCACAGTCCCCCCTCTCTGATGACTCCTGCGCCTGCCTTTGTCTCCTCTCCATGCTTGCCCTTTCAGTCATACCATGTTCTCTTGGCATTTTCAGAAGAGAGAGACATGGCTGGGGGTGGGGGTAGATGGAAAATGCTTAGGACAATTGCAGCTCTCTGAGACAGTTCTTTTCTTTCCTTTTTTTGGTCCCCTAGTTTATGCAGCAGACAGCATTACATGGCAGTAAAAATCCAAACAAATCCATCTAACAGCTTAAGACGTAACAGCTGTGATTTAGTGATCTATTATGTTAAAATAAAAACATGTTGAAATAGAAATGGGACATAATGCTCTATTTATTGTTTTTTTTCTTTTGAATTATTCCAGTATAGTCATAGCAGTAACAAGTAGTGATGTGCGATACCACTGATTTCCTTTCCGATCTGATACCAAGTAATATTCAGGGTGGTATCGACGATACTGATCCGATACAGTTACTTTGTACAAAAACTTATTTTATTTATTGTATCTCAAATTATAGCATCATAATGATTACAGGGCATCAAATTACTTGTTCTTATTACTTAATAATGCAGGGTTCATCATATAGAAATAAAAAAACTGAAGTTTTGCGCTATTTGAACACTTTGCCTGCCTGCAGCACTAAAGGACTCCATGAGAGACGTCTGTCTCGCCCTAGCAGCACCTGTCCCTCTCCTCCTCTTCAGTTCGTCTCAACATACGCTCGTCATATTCTGTGATATGATTTACTCTGAGGTGTTTGACAAGGTTAGTGGTGTATCCACAACCATACATGTCAACCCTCCAGATTTTTCCGGGACAATACCGAATTTCAGTGCCCGTCCCGAAAATCTCACCATTCTCCTGAATTTCCCCCGATTTTCCACCCGGACAACAAAATTGAAAAACCGTATCGCAGAATTCATAGCGTGGCCCAGCCAATTCCAGCAATGACGGCAGCGACTTAGTTTTAATATTACTCTTATTTCTCTTTCTGGGTCGCAAAAAAAACTTTTAACATATTTTCAGGTGAGAATGTAGCTGTGTAAACTTCAAATATCTGAGCCGACCGACACATCGTCTTCAAACCCCCGCGGTCTTTCGCTACTCGGGTTAAACGGGATATATAAGTCACTTTGATAACTTAAAAATGTTATTGTTTGGCTTTTTCAGTGGTTTATTTGTTCGTGGGTAAATCGGTTTGGCTGAGATTAAAGTTATTAGATTAGATTAAATTAAACTTTATTAATCTCTCGGGAGGGTTCCTCCGGGGTTTTCACACAGCTGAATAAACATCAAACAGAAAATGATTAAACAGAAGAGTCTACGCCAGCGCCCTGTTACGTTTCGGTGTGTCAGTGTTTTGTTTTTGCATGACTTATGTATTTCCTGCTTTACTTTGAAAGTCTGTGTTATCTTAGTGTGTTCAGTTTACATTTTCCCTGTCTCGTCAGTTCTAATTTGCCCCAGCTGTGTTTCCCTCTTGTTGTCCATTTTCCTGATTGCTCCCTCTAGGTATTTAAACCCTGTGTTTCAGTGTGTCATGGTCGCGATCTCCCCCGTGTTGTAAATAGTTTGGTGTTTTGTTGTAAATAAATAGTCTGTTGTAAATAGTTGTGAATGGGTTTGTCAATACTTTCGTCATGGGATATTTTCGTTTTGGGGATTTTGGTGGAGAGCCTTCGTGGTTTTATTTTCCTTATCTTTGTTTTTCTACGTTGCACCCCGGTTGCCTAGGCCGGGGTGTAACATATGGGGGCTCGTCCGGGATCGGTGGAGGGTCCGAAGGAGGGACAGCTTCGGCCTTCTGTCTTCGCTGGAGGGTCCGAGGACCGCTTCAGCCTCCGTCTGTCTTCGCTGGAGGACCCGTGGGACCGCTCCAGCCTTTCGTCTGTCTTCGCTGGAGGATCCGAGGGCCCGCTCCAGTTTTCCGTTTCCACTGGAGGACCCGTCCAGCCATCAGCGTCGCCTGCGGGACGGCGGCCGGTGCCATATGGGCTGGACATGGAACAAACATTTTTCGTTGGGGTTGTATGTTTTAAATGATTGTTTTTTTGGGTGGGGGGGTATGTTACGGTTCGGCGTTGGCAGTGTATTGTTTTAGGCGTTTTGTTTTGGCGTGACTGTTATGTGTTTCCTGTTTTACTTTGAAAGTCTGTGTTATCTTAATGTTCAGATTACGTTTCCTTGTCTTGTCAGGTCTTATTTGCCCCAGCTGTGTATCCCTCCTGTGGTCCATTCCCTAATTGCTCCTTCTATGTATTTAAGCCCTGTGTTTCTGTATGTCATGGTCGCGATCCCCCCCCGTTGTAAATAGTTTGGCGCCTTGTGTTTGGTGATGTAAATAAATGTCGTATCTTGCTTTAAATCTCGTCTTGGGATTATTTTTGTGGAAGTTGCACGCCGGTTGCCTAGGCCGGGGTGTAACATATGGGGGCTCGTCCAGTCGCTGGGGGGTCCGTGGACCGCTTAAGCCGTCCGCCGTCGCTGGTGGGTCCGAGGGGGGGACCGCTTCAGCCGTCTGTCTTTGCTGGAGGGTCCGAGGGACCGCTCCAGCCTTCATCCGCCGACGCTGGAGGGTCCGAGGGACCGCTCCAGCCTTCATCCGCCGTCGCTGGAGGGTCCGGGGTACCGCTCCAGTCTTCGTTTGTCTTCGCTGGAGGATCCGAGGGACCGCTCCAGCCTCCATCAGCTTCGTCTGCCTTCATCCGCCTTCGCTGGGGGGAGGGTCCGTGGGACCGCCCCAGCCTTTGTCGTCGCTGGAGGGTCCGTGGGACCGCTCCAGCCTTCATCCGCCTTCGCTGGAGGGTCCGAGGGACCGCTCCAGCCTTCGTCGTCTGCTGGAGGGTCAGTGGGACCGCTCCAGCCTCCATCAGCTTCGTCTGCCTTCGTTTCAGCCTTCGTTTGTCTGCATCAAACTTTTCACTTGGGGTTACATGTTTGATTTTTGGGTAGGGGGAAATGTTACGTTTCGGTGTGTCAGTGTTTTGTTTTTGCATGACTTATGTATTTCCTGCTTTACTTTGAAAGTCTGTGTTATCTTAGTGTGTTCAGTTTACATTTTCCCTGTCTCGTCAGTTCTAATTTGCCCCAGCTGTGTTTCCCTCTTGTTGTCCATTTTCCTGATTGCTCCCTCTAGGTATTTAAACCCTGTGTTTCAGTGTGTCATGGTCGCGATCTCCCCCGTGTTGTAAATAGTTTGGTGTTTTGTTGTAAATAAATAGTCTGTTGTAAATAGTTGTGAATGGGTTTGTCAATACTTTCGTCATGGGATATTTTCGTTTTGGGGATTTTGGTGGAGAGCCTTCGTGGTTTTATTTTCCTTATCTTTGTTTTTCTACGTTGCACCCCGGTTGCCTAGGCCGGGGTGTAACAGCCCTGTTATATCTAGATAGCAAGGAGCAGACGGCAGAGTTTCTCTCCACCGAGGGAGCCTGTGACGTACTACCCGGCTTTCTTTAGACCGCGAAGGCCGGGTCCTCAGGTGGAAGCAGCCTCTGAATTTGGACACCCCCGTTGTTTCCGGGCCGGGCAATAATAATGGTGACATTTAACGTATTTTATCCTATAAATAAACACTGTAAAATGTATTTATCCCCCCCCCCCCAACAGCCCTTTTGAATGTCTCCCTAGTACGGCCACAACACCTCACTTTTTTGCCACATGTATTGCAAACCACGTCTCAGCTGTTTGTGGAGGTAAAATACATCCACACAATTACGCTCAGCCATCGTTGTGAGTGCGCACGCCAAGGGGCGGCGAGACATTTATACAGACGTATTTCGCACATGACTATGAAAGGCGGAAGAGGAAGTAGTTCCTTTGAATGTAGACAATCCGAATGTTATAGTTTCTTTCCACTGTGTTCCTGTTAATGGTAAACTACAAATTTACTCTAAATTACTAAAATATCGATATTGTAATGTGAGAATCGATTCTAGAACATAAATGACTGGTATCGGAGGAATCGATATTTCAGGATCGATCTGCACATCACTAGTAACAAGCTAAGCAGTGTATTTCACCATCCTATTTGCCAGCATCATTTTCCAGTTTCACCTGGGAGATCCTGAGATGCTCTCAGGCCAGCTGACATGTATAATCCCTCCAGTGAGTTCTGGGTCTATCCTGGGGTCTCCAAACCAGCTGGATATGCTCAGAAAACCTCTAAAGGAAGGTGCCCAAGAGGCTTCTTGATTAGATGCCTGAACCATCTCAGCTGGTACTCTTCCAAGCTTTATGTGGATGTCTGAGCTTCTAACCCTCTCTCAAATGCTGTGTCCTGCCACCCTACAGAGAAAATTCATTTCAGCTGCTTGTATCCCCGTTGCTACCTATGGCTCACAACCGCAGGCGATGGCCACAGCATGGTCCCACTGATAAATCGAAAGTGTTACTTTCTTCTCTTCGAAAAAAAAAAAAAGTCCCGAGACACTTGAACTTCACTTACATCAGTTGGGACAATAACTCTCATGTAACCTAAAGGGACAAATCCACAGAAAACCATCCAAGCGCGTTCCAAGGTGATACTTTATATCAAGGCATCTCAGGTCTTCACAATATTTCAGTCAAATTGGCCTGTGTGGTATCTCACCAGTTTCCAAAAGAGAAAAAGAAAACAAAGAATCCATCAACTCCAGTGAAAGAACACAACGTTCTCCACTAGAACAATCACGTTTTGGAAAGTAGCCATATGGGCTATTTTTCAAGTCCACACTAGAGCTATTTCCTGTATGATAGTAGTTTGAGAACATTTCAAACATTTTCTTCCATTCCTGTGTGAATGAACTGCACACACATGCAAAAAAAGAAAAAAAAAAAATAGAATCTTGGCTGTCATGTTTGTAGAGTCAATCTCCGAGTCCCGTGCACGTTTTTCTTCACACTCGCTGAATTACTTCAGTTACTGTCAGATTGTTGAACAGCTGGTGAATAGCCACCTTGATGTTGTTCTGAAAGATAACATGATAAACTTTAGAATTCTTTTTGTGATCAATGTTAGATGTTCTCACCAGCAGATAGCAAAGGCAGCCCCAAATCTCGATGCTCTATGATAGCACAATTCACCTTTGCAGTGCTTTTCTTTAATACCATACACAGTGTGTGTGTATATTTCATTTCTTCAGTTCCAAAAAGATTTTCCCAGTACTTTCATAGATTGTTAAGATGCTCTTTGTCAAAGTTGTGATGTTCCTTCGCTGAGCAGCTGCTTCCTCTGTGCTGTCTTTGTTTGTCATTTTTTATAAATCAAGACAAGCTCCAATAATCCATTTAAGCCTTTCACTGTTATTCTGGACTTCTTTTTATTTGACTCGCTGAACATTTTGTCTTTGTGTCATTTTAGATGGGTTCTTGTAGAGAGAGTTGCCACTGTATTCTATCAAGATGTTTTTATTCAACTTTTCTTCTGTAATTGAGATCGTAAGTATCACCTTTTTAAACGTATTGGTATATTTTTAAATTCACCTTGTAATGGCTTTTTGAGACCTCTTTATTCCTTCCTGAATAAAAGATTTCAAACTTAAATATCAGTGCAAATTTATATTTAATTTAGTTTTTTAATGCTTGAGGTCCAAAAAACTGTGCAGCTTTTAAAAACAAACAAACACAATTGAATTATCTGGCAATTACTTCATGGTTCAGGTTTCACAGGGTTAACTATCCGAGTACGACGAGAGCAATGAAAACAGGACTGAATCAACACAAAGTGCCAGTATTTTGTAGCTCTCTGAGAGTCCTACTAATGTTCTAATAAAGTAAAGTAACAATATTAGCGCTCCACACAGAGATTAATTTATTTCAGACATTAAGGCAAATTTATGGGAAAACGGTAATGCACTATGGCATCTTGATGTGAACAGCTTCATTCACTTACCCTGTTATCTCATCCAGCTAATGTGCGAGACAGTGGGAGTCTGTGTGGAATAAGGTTTCTACTGGCAGTACAAAAGAAAAAAAAAAAAGCTTAATAGCATCATCTTTCCTTAACTTACAACATTTAACTATGGAACCTAATAAGGAACCTGTGAACACATTTCATCATGTAACTAGTAAGAGTGAGCAGAAATGCAAATTAATATTATCATTAGATTTGTAAAGTAATAATGTCTCTCTGTTGGATGTAATGCATTACTGTAATCACATTACACTTTTCAGTAACACAGTATTGTAATTATGTTAAAACTGACTGTAAGATAACCCCAGTGTTCATATGTTGGTTCACGCACCCAAGATGAGTGCATCCTGCACTTCCTGCTAATGCACATCCAAAATCACTACCTGGAGAGTAACTACGGATAGTTAAATGGCAATTATGAGACAATGCATTTCAGGTCATTTTACGCAGTAGCTTAAGTTGCTCTCCGATGCATAAATTGGAGTGTGAATGTGTGTAAAAGTTAAAAAGAAAACACTTGAGCAAAAAAAAGGCAAGTGAATAGATAAAGACTACTAAAAGCAATTACAAGAAAAGTGAGTTGATGCTGCACTGAAGAATGAAGTTACCAAGAAGTAAGTGTTGTACAAACTCTAGCAAAATATGGAGAAACTGAAAGAGTGGCTCTAGACTTCTGCACAGTACTATATCTATATTTATAATATCGGTCTATGTAATTTGACATTTAAATTGGGTGTCATTGGGGACCTATTGGATGTTACAATCAGAAAGTGAGAGGAGGGGGAGCTCCAGTCATTTTTCCTCCTATTTCTTCCTTGAAACCTCCTCTTATTTCTATAATGATATATTGGCATATGGGTCTCTTTGTATTCACTGGCATGTGCATTTCTGGGTCATGTGTCCGTGCATGTGTAACGTCCATGAGAGGCATGCCTGCAGCAAGGTGCAGTGACAGGCAGCCTAATGAAAAGCTGGATTCTGATTGACTGGCTGACAAAGCTGCCCACTGCATAATTATGTCTTAAATAATAGATGCCCATACTTATACTTCCATGGTCACACTAGCCTAGCCAACTCAGTCCTTCTATCAGCAAAGCTTATAGAGCTTCTGCTCTACATTTCTTTATCAGCGTTTTTCCCAAAACACCTTGATATGAAGGCCAACAACAGTATCCACATGTTGCAGTGTTATTAGCACAGCTTTGACAAATCTTTGAAATCATTCAAAGAATTCTTCATGTCATTTTTCTTCCTGAACACAGGCTTATGAAATTTGCAAATTTTAGATAGATAAGCAAATTGAACTTCAAGATTAATGTTGCTGTCATATCTGCAGCATCTCAGAAGAAAGAAACACAAACCAAACCGAAACAAAACAACAATCTGTATCATATGTTATACATTATGCTGACCATATAGTGATCAGCATTACTAAATTTTATAAAAAAGTATCTAGAACTCTCTGTGGAGCCTTGGTTGAGCTGTTAAGTTAGGCATAATTCCTTTTTTGTAATGGCAGTCATATTCTTGTTGTGGCTTTGCGATTGTATTGTATTGTGTTGCAGCACTCGAAGTGCTTCATGCATCTGAACTCAGTTAACTGCACCAAATATTCTCTTGTCAAAGTAAGACGCTGGTCCCTGGAAGGCAACATTTTAGTGTATGCATTTAAATGATATTATTGTAATTCTAATACAGTGTTTTGATCTTTTGAATTATTCAGCCAATATTCTCTATATTGTATAATACACTCCTGTTAGCCTATATTATACTATATCTGGTCTGCAGTAAACCATCTTATTTTTCTTTAAGAGGCCTCTATTCATATGACTTCAGTGTGTTTTTACTAACACTTATGACAAAGACTAACAGCCTCTCATTCACTGCTTTTGATCTTAAGCTACCAACCACTAGATATAGGCTTTTTATCCATTACAGCAGTTCATTGTGGGTTGCAGAGCTTTCTATACACTGCCATGTTTCCCCCTGATACAGTAACCCTGCCTTGAATAGAGAAGACATTGACCATGTTGTCTAAAATCCCTAAAACAAATACATGTTTCAACTGGCCATTCTTCTTTCACGTGTAACATTTTGGGTACAACAATTTGACATTAACCAAGAGTTATACAACTAAGTTTTAATGGCTAGTCTAAATTGCAAAACCCCCCAAATCCTTCTGTCAGTGTTTTAATATTAGCAAACATTTTGCCCATCTTGTGAAGATAATTAGATAAATGGGTAAAGTGCCAAGGTCTCTGCAAATGTTAAAAAGCATGAGCAAACAGCATCCATAGACAGTATGTGCATTGCAGAGACATCTTCTAAAATCTATGAAATTCTAAAATTTCCGTCTTCAAAAGTGAAGCACAAACTTGGATATTTAATCAAACTACAAGCTATGAGGTTCTGTCTTTTACCTCTGTGTCTCAAATTAGCTGACATAACCCATATGGAAAAGAAATAGTAAAAACTTATATGTGATTACTCATGAAAGTGGCCACTTTCTCATTACTTTCATACATTGTTTTAGTAAGTATCCAAAACATACAAGTTTCATTATATAATTTTTCAAGGGATCTTATATCTGTTTTCACTCTTATATGCTTTTCATACAAGTTTCACACAAAAGAGATACAAACTTTATAAGATTTATATATATCTTTTCCATATGGGAATGTTTATTCCTGGATTGGCATTGACTTCAAAGAGGTGATAATACTAACAATACATGTATTTCATCCTTAATACAGTGGGTTATTCTGTGTGATTTTCACAGAATGGGAAATTCAATTTTTGAGGACATTTTAAGATATGAGGCTCATATCTTCAAATATATGATGAGTGGAAGGTAATATTTAAAATAAAGCTGAATCATGTAGGGGAGACCGGGGATAGTTGTAACGTGGGTCAGTTGTAACACTTCCAATTTCTCCAATCAGGGCTAAGTTTCAAATGATGTGACTCATCCTGTGCATGCCCAATTCAGTTCTGCTATCACATGTGAAAAATCAGCACATTTAGTCAAAAACAGACAATTTAACACCAAAAAAAGTAATTTGTATGCCAAAAAGTATGTTTTTCTACTTTATTTCAATTTCTAATAGCATTATCTGCTTTGCAGTTAAACTCATCAAACTTAAATTATGTTATTTGTATGTCTATGGGGATATATTCTGTGTAAGTCTTTAGTGCTAATGTTTTAGCCGTTGGCTGTAATGTTAGCGAGTTCATGGCTATAGGAGTCTGGGTCAGTTGTAACAGCAACAGTCTGGGTTAGTTGTAACAATAATGCAGATGTTAGAACTTACCACACTATTACTTTAACTTATATTAAACGAGTTGGGGCAACGACATCAGCAGAGAGAGGTTCACTGGTCGCATTTGTATATGTGGTTAATGCCATTGGCAACACTGGCCTCCACTCCACTGGCCTCCATTGGCCTCCACTGTTTGTGTTCCCACACATACATTATGCAGACCACTGTGTCAGAGATGGACCAGTAGGAAGTATTGGTAGTGGAAATAAATCAGGATGGGTGCGAGAAACAGATTTCCTCATCTTTCTGAAGCACTTTGCAAACCACACCAAGGTAAGCCATGATAAAAAGTAATGGAATTGCGATGCTGGTGAACAACTACATTTTTTCAGCTTCATTGTTATGTTCAAAATTGATGCAAGAGTTGTAGGTTATAATGCCCACTGAGCCAATGAGGCCAAACTCAAGGAAGACCAACCAAAATTAATGAAATATTCAGTTGCAGAAAATTCCATAATTTGTCTTTTTTGGGGGGTTGGAATATGTTCAAAAGCTAGATTTCTGCATTCTGTCACACACACACACAGCTACATAAATGGCTCTAAGTGCATTCATGTGTTGAATAAACAAAGATTACATGTTAATGTTTTGTTAGTACCCTTTTTTCATTGTGTTACATTTTACCCCAGGATATGTTACAACCAGAGATGGGCAGTAACGCGTTACTTGTAACGCGTTACTGTAATCTGATTACTCTTTTCAAGTAACGAGTAAAGTAAGGGATTACTATTGCAAAATCGGTAATTAGATTACCGTTACTTTCCCGTAGGAATGCTGCGTTACTGCGTTACTAAAACCGTGATTTTTTTTTTGCGAGAATGTCTCATGACAGTGACGTAAGCAAGTGCGACGTTGGTGACAGCAGCTGTGTGCAGATCAACAATGGATAATATATCGAGTGCGGGAGAGAGTATGAGCGTGCAGCGTTTAAAGTGTGGAAGTACTGACCTTACTTTGAGTTTGATTCCATAAAAAGTGACAAAAACATTAGCGTCCATCGTGCGTGGGAAGAAAACTTCTTTTTACAGCGAAAAAAACCCCTAAACTTCTGAGCAAGCACCGAGTAGCTACGACGTGATGGGAAACTCACAGAGACACTCGCGCGGATTCTTCAACTGACCGCAGCACACCTGCACCAGGGTAACCCTCCGCCTACCCTGCTCCTGCTTTACAGGTGAAAATAGAGCAAAAGGACCGCTGAGTCTTTGACTTTATTTATTTTCTGCTGTGTTTTACTTGCATCTGTTTGAAAGAGTGAGTGAAAACACAAAAAATATTTTATTTTATGTGCAGGAATGTGTAGAAAATAGGTTTAAATGTTAAACTAATTTATTCAAGTCAGAGAATGTTGCATATAATTAAATGTTTTGCTTGATGCATAAAGTTAAAAGATTAAAACTGATAAAACAAGTTAAAAAAAAGAGACTTTTCCATTTGATTACATTTTGTATGATGGATTATGTAGAAAAAGTAGAATTGGGCTGAAAGATCTATCGCTTTATCACCTATTCAGGTTGTAAATCGTGTTTTTAAAAAGTAACTAAGTAACTAAGTAATTAATTACTTTTGAAAATAAGTAATCAGTAAAGTAACGGGATTACTTTTTTTGGGGAGTAATCAGTAATTAGTTACTGATTACTTTTTTCAAGTAACTTGACCAACACTGGTTACAACTAACCCAGACTATGGGTTTAATTGTAACATTTCACTCTTTGTGTTTGAGGCCATACCATACAATGGGTAATTGTGCTGCAGAGAAAATAGTTGCACTATTTAACCCTTGTGTGGTGTTCATATTTTTGTTACTCAGCCAGTGTTCATGGGTCTGGTGGACCCGCTAGAGTTTTGGCTTTCCAAATTAACACTATCAAACAATTTTATGTTAAATTACTCAACAGATGTTTACTTCATCCCAATTACAAGCCATATGAACAGCAAACATGGTTAATTTTTTCCCTTTACCTTTGTTAGATCACATTTATGAATTAATGTGCTTCTTGTTTTTGTTTTTTTTTTATAAAATGTTATAAAAAATAAATCAGTTATAATCAAGTGGAGTGAGTGGAAAGACACAACACATTTACACGTGAAGCAACATGTTTCACAACTAAATGGGATCAGCTGCTCATCAATGGTGACATTGGGCCCAGGGTTGTAAAACAGGGGGAGGTGGTGCACACACTTATCCCACACTGTCCTAATGGCAGCTAGCTTGTCTCTCTGCCGTCGAGCTGGTCTGTTGTCTCGGTTATCAAAACGGATAATCCTGGAAATTTTGTGGAAGTTTTCCAGAGACACTGATGCACGGAAAG
This sequence comes from Rhamphochromis sp. 'chilingali', assembly GCF_963969265.1. Taxonomy (NCBI): domain Eukaryota; kingdom Metazoa; phylum Chordata; class Actinopteri; order Cichliformes; family Cichlidae; genus Rhamphochromis; species Rhamphochromis sp. 'chilingali'. Next base: position 13,910,570 of record NC_137944.1, read on the forward strand.
GTTCGTGCCGGTTTCTGCATCCCACAGGAAAGTAGGCCTTTGGGGTTCTTAGATGAATTTGGTCCATCTCCTTCCACCTCTCTCCAAAAACACACCGTCCTTCTAGATTACTGCAATCCAGAATAATTTTCTGGATGGAATCTGGGATGAAAAGCTCAAATGAAGACTTGATGTCCTGCACATGAGTAACTGTCAGCCATGTTGGCCCTGGCTTATCACAGTAACAGCTCTGCAGGGTGGCTCATTTCTTGGGCAAGAAGACCATTCAATTTCACCAGTTATTGACGTCCATATTTCTTCACTTGCTGTCTGGTGGGCTTGTTCTGGTCCTGGAGCTGGCTTCAGATGGGGTACTCGTCTTCGTTTTGTTACTAAATGGTGCTCAACCTCATCCTCTTCTTCAAAGTCACTGTCAGACTCTGAATTTTCAGAAATGTGAAATATTCTGAAACCTCTTTGTCAACATCATCATCCAAAGCCCCTCTCTCTTCCAAAATCAGTTGGATGGCCCTCGCAGCAGATAATCTTTTGCCATCTTGATCAGTTGTGATAAAGAACCACACTGGCAAAGTCTTATTTATAGTATTTTGCCCCTAATTTGCAGGTGGGACAGGGTATGAGAAAATAAAATTTGGATACCTCAAGAAAGAGGGTAAAATGTGCGGGAATGCCAGAGCAGACGGTGTTGATAGTTGAATTTTCAACAATGTTGCAACTTTGTGCGGGAGCGGGAGGGGAAGAAAACACTATCAGCAGCACCAGAAAGGAGGAAGACAGAGTGTGGGAACACAGGACCTACACTTTCAACACTTTTATTAGACCTGGGTCCAGTGGACCCGAACACCTTGTATGTAATGTAAATGCGTGGGGGGAGGTACAGTATGAGGTCACTGAAAATTAGTTCGGATTTATGTTCTTCACAGAAAATAAGCCAAAGCCAATGAATTTCAGGTTGAAAAAATAATTAATTGTTTAATTTTTCTTTTGAGAAAAACTGAAAACGGGTCTCACAGACCCGAACACCATACAAGGGTTACAGTTTTTTACAGACGCTAGGACACATGTCTCAATACTTAGGTCACTTTTGCAAAACTCCTCACACAGTGAGCACAACAGAAGTCTATGTGGGCTAAACTGAGGATCAGTTATCATTGTTTTGGCACAAAATGCATTCAATGACTACATCTCTCAAATTTCATGAATTATCTTCTCACTCAGACACAACAACTGCCAAAAACCTTTGTACGGACAGGACATTTTGCATGTGCTTACATACTGTTTTCAAAACTGTTAAACTTATGGCCAAAACAATAACACAATGCAAAACTTGAAAAGACAGCAAAATCCAACAGCAATATTTTATTGAAACATATTTTAAATCTAAAAATGCAGTTTAACCAGCCACAGCTGATTCTCATTGTAGATGAACATCTACACAAGTGTTACTCCTTCAATTTTTCAACTCCTTCAATTCTGGCATGCCAGAAGATTCTTTCCTAGGTGTATTGCCCTAGATGACATGAGATGTGATGTGGATGAGAACCTGTGGCCAAATGGAGAAGACCGAGTAGATTAGCATTACTATTGTATGTGTATCAGTGGATGGTGTGTATACAAATTCTTGTATTTTGGGATTACTTAGTGCAAAAAAATAAAAATACATAAACAAATATTAACGAATTCTGCATGATGTCTGATTCATTCCAGTAACATATATTGAAATTATAAACAGAGATGTGTCCTTGTTTTACACAAGAAAACACTGTGTAATGCTACATGTTGTTAGTGTTTTTTAGGTCATTGTTTTGTGGGTGACAAAGTGTGTTTGTCGGCTGTCAACCTTTGCTAGTGTTCTGGAAGAATGAGGTTATTTGAGACCTGAAAGAAGTGTTTTGGTAGTTGTAGTGCATTTTGAATGTGAAATGAACTGCTTTGCCAAGCTGAGGGTCAGTTAGGAGAATTGTGTGAAGAGTTTTGCAAAAGTGACCTAAGTATTGAGACATGTGTCCTAGCATCTGTAAAAAACTGTAATAGCAGAGACATGTAAATACTTTGCATTACATTTTGAATCCACTACCTTAAAAGAGCTCCAATTTACAGACAGAAATGTCAAAAATGTTACAACTATCCCCGGTCTCCCCTATTTAACTTAGCTTTATTTAACCAATATTGCATTTAAAATGACACAATTACGTCAATAACACATGGAAATAGTAATATTTGTTGATTAAAATGCGTTCATGTTAACAACTAGGGTCACTGTTAACAACTTGTCCTAAATGTCTTCAAGAAATAACTCCCAAATTTGCAACAAGCATCTGAAGATCCAAAGACAGCAAAGTGAGCTGAGGGAATTATTACTAGGTCAAAATGTTCATGTTAGAATAATCCTCACTCTCTGTTGCAATTTAATAAGCTCTCCACTTTTAATTTTTTGTGTCTGTTCACCTTCTGTTGTATCCATGGTGACAGTTAAGGTGCTGCCATCATCAGGTATGCAATAATGATGAACTTCATCACAACAATGACTTACTTGGCATTGATGCTTTTATAGGCACTTTTGTCTGCCCAGTTTCTGCAAATGCTTCATTCTGGCAGCTAAAGATGATTTTTGTAGCCTTTTTGTGTGGAACCAAAGTCAAAATATGTCTCTTTCACATGAAGGCCGAGTCACATGTATATTCCTATAACATTTTTAAATTGATATAGAAAAATGTTGAAATTATTTATTTAGTTTAAAGTATGCAAGCTGCCTTTGTTTTAGTTTTAAAGCTGTGGATTTTGTCAGTCTGTCTAAACATAGTGGGCAGGAAATTTGAGCACAGGAAAAACTGCACACCTCCAACAGGGACTCTGCTCACAGGTGGATACTGGGATGGTGGTGAGAGCAAAGGGAAATTCATGCAGGGCAGGAACTGAAGAGAGCAGTGTTGGCAGCATAATGGTACCATCACAAAAAAAAAACAAAAACAAAAAAAACTGGTAAGCTTTAGGGCAGTCAGACCATTAGAGAATACAGCTCACATGAAAAATATCACTCAACGCAAATAAAGCACCGCTGATGTTATGTGCCATAAGTATTTTGATGGCCACACTGCATGTGTTAATAAGATATCAGCATGAACAGATACCAGGGGCTAATGAAAACTAAACATTACTGGTAAAGTTTTCCTTCTTGTCTATTTTGTTTGTGTGTGCCCGAGTCGCAACTAAAATTTTCAACAACTACCTGAAGGCAGCATTAATTGTAATTTGTCATAATTAACTGATCACAATTTATGCACTACATAATCGGTCCATCGCTGTTAAGCAAGCACATTACAGTTTATTCTGATTGCTTAAGCACATTTATTGTAACTATTGGCTAATTTTGCAAAACTCTTCACACAAATAAGAAAACCTGTCAACCAATAATCAAAACATTGTAGTTCTCTTGCAAAAGCAAACACAGCTAGATTAACTCTTCACACCTTCGTAAAAATGGTGTTTCCGTATCAAACAGTACACACAAGCCATCATCTACTAAGCACACAATGCGCCAACTGCACACTGATGGTATGAATACAAAACACATCTGGCTTTTGCTTTCCCTGTGCACAAGGTAGGCTATGTCAGTTTGAGCTCATACTTCTGTCATAGATCCATAAGCATAGAGGGATCCAAACTTCAAGTACTGGTGTTTATTCAAACACATCAAAACAAACACAAGTGTTTATTTCCAAGTATAGGATTATTTGCAATCGCCATAATGACTATATGGGTTACTTGGTCTGCAGTGAACATGCTTCCTCTGCCCCAGCATCTGGTCATCTAGCAATTCTGTAAAGTAACAATTTCAGTATACATGTGTATACTTTTGCTAGGAGTGTGTTGGAAATTTGGTAATTGAGTGTTGTGCAGTGAATTGTGCCTACAGTTTTGCAAAGTGTGTGTTACAAAATTGCAAACTGAGTGCAAAGCAGTTTTTGTGCTTTTAGTTTTGCAAACTCAGTGAGTGGTTTTGCTATAAGTCTGAATAGTTTTAGAGATTGTGCTACAGGAATCACAGTTAGGGTTTAAGCATTCAGAAAAAACTGTAACAGGTAAAATGTGCCAAAGTAAAGTTGGACAGGTAAGAAGGATTTCTGGGGAAAGAGCACAGAGAGGCTGGCCAGCCGGTCCACCGCAGAATGACCAAACAGTCAACCAACTTCCACTCGTCCAGATGGCTGGTACACCCTGCTGCCATGTCAAGCTGATGCATTATACTTTATAAACTTACATACTTGCTCATCCTAGTACTATATTAGTTTATATTTTTTCCTGCATCTTGTTCGGTCTTTTAGTTCGCTTGAGATTCACAATCCAAGCACAAGCACCAGAGGTATATATTAGAGGAATATTGGTCATTAATGATGCAGACTGCTTAAATGTTAAAAGTTTCTGCTTAATGAATTAATTAAATCACTGCTCAAAAGAGGCCAAATCCAAGAAGGTCTCTCATCTGAATCCATGCATAGTTTTCTGCATTAAAAATGGCCCGACAGTCTCTCGTATTAATTTTCCTGCTCCCTGGTTTATATGACTGTTGTCATCAGAGTGATGGTTTATAAAATGAAATTGTGCCACTAATTCTTGTTCAGAGTGACCAAAGCACTACTAAAGTTCACTACTTTGCCCTATTTTCATCTTGTGGTTGCAAAATGAAGTTCCAGGTTGTGCTACAGGCCAAAATTGGAAATTCAGTCTAGCCACAAGCCAAGCTTCTATATATATATATAAAACCAAATTTAAACCTTCATTTGCCTGTCCTCTAAAGAGTGGCTTCAACCTTCGGTTTCCAATTCAGCTTGCTCCCCCCCGTAGACACCCCCCCCCCCCCCCCCCCAAAAAAAAAAAAAAAAAAAAAAAAAAAACCTCAGGCTCCAACCTGAGTCACAGTGGATGGTGGAAATTATAAAAGTGGGATACCAGCATTTGCCCTGTGTAAAGAATGATATGATATGACCTATACACAGTAGACTTTAATAGCCCAGCTTTCATTGGTATTTTACTAATAGGCCAAGACATCTCATCTAACTGGCTACATTAATGTTAAACCTGCAAGGTAAAGCAATATTGCAAGATCAGAAATTGTTTAATTTTCAGCAAAGAAAAACAAAACACTTCAAATTTTACACATAGGTAATTTTAGACTAAAACTTTAATCCACAATATATTCTAAAACTGCTTTTGAACCGTGTATTATTATTTTTTATTATTTAAAAAAAATATATTTTTTGTGAATTTTATCTGTGATACGTGACCTCCTGACCCTTACCAGTGATCACTGGCAAATGCAGCAATGCCAGGGAGACTCCACTCATCCGACCCAAGTCTCTGGCACAGCTTCAGCCTACCGCCCTGGCTGCCTACTTCCGCCTCACTGAACTGTTACAACCAATAAAGTCACAACCGAGCCAACCGAGTTGGCTAATGAAAGAAAAGAAAAAACGTCTTCAATGAAAGAGTACCTCTCAGTCCATCACGACTGCATTTGAAGTACAAGAAGGTGTTTTAGGCTGCTTATTTGAAAAATGGAGGCATTTCTGTTGAGCAACCTTTTGTTCATTCCTCCATCAATGAGGCGTAGCTGGGTATGAGGCAGAGATTGATTTCATTGATGTCCCCTGGGGGTCAGTTTGGAGCAAATTTGAAAGTAATTGTAGAGTCATTAGCATTCTATTCTAACTTTTTCTGATGCTAATATTATAGTCATTTTGCATAATGAGAAGCCAGATTTTATTCCAAATGATTCTACATTGTTCTTGATATTTTCTGCAGTTCCTTCTCACATTGTCAGCTTGCCCTTTGTCCATAACCCAGTGTCACCCTTGTGACTGCAAAGATGTGACACCAACGGGCTTGTTGATCACACTGTGCTTGGCTACTCATGGGTGACTAAAAGCCAGATGCGATTGTAATTAGGACTGCAGACAGACCTGATTACTCACTGCTATATGAGTGTGCCTATGTGGCTTTTTGTAGATACTTACGGGCTCACGTGTGCATATCTGCGTACACAGATGTGACTGCATGAAAAACGGAAGGCGTGTCTTTCAGTTTTCTCTCTGTTTGCTCTCTGTCAGGCTGATGCATATTCACATGAATGCAGAGCATAAACAAAAAGACAAAGTGTCTGTGTGTGTGAGGATGAAAGACCCAGTAAGACAAATGGAAAGAGAGAGAAAGAGACAGATAGAGAGCAAAAAAACACCAAGTTACTCATGTCTGCCTTTTAGCTTGCATTTGTTTGTCTCTTTCTTGTCGGTTTGTAGCCCACACAGCAGGAGGAGCACATTAGTGACAGTTTTTGGTGATGGAGAAGACAGGAAAGGCAAGATAATGTGCAGAATTTGCATAATTTTTCCACAACTTGGCCCTGCGGTCCTTGTAAATCTTTGTTGTGTGACATGAGGTTATTCGTCCTAAGCCCTTTTGCGGGTCTGCCTGACGAACAGTATTGGGTCAGACTCTTGTGATGAATGTACCCTACTTTGAGCGGCCTCTGCACTTTTCTCTGGTTTTCATTTTATTTATTTCCCTTGACTGTTCTACTCCGGATACCTAAATAAACTCAGTCTCATTATGTGAGTTAAAATTTAGGTTGTTATTGGCCAGGAAGTGTATTTAACGCCACTGTAACTCACAACCTGCAGACATTTCCCAGGGAGCACTCAAAACGAGCTGGCAGTGAATCAAGAGATAAATAACTGGTTTGCTGTCACCATGGCAATGCTATATAATTAACTTTCCTCCTTCAGTACTCCCAGGTGTGTGTGTATATATATATATATGTGTAAAAAACAACAAAATAAAATATGTGAATTAATACTTTTTGCAGAGTAACGTGTAAATATGCAGATGTAGACATGAAAGGAGAAAATCTGGAAAGCTTGCATTTTTGTTTATTTAAATGACCCACAGATACACGCACAGTTACTACTGCATTACAGATAAATGAGCTTGTCGAGAATTAGGGGGTACGTTCCAAATGCTGCATTTTAACTGAAAGCAAACTAAACTGTTTGAAGTCACTCAGACTTTTGGGTATGTTTCTGTTTTTCCTCAACACTTCATCATAAAATCAAGACTTTTCTAACAGTCATTTGCACTTGGAATACAAATGTTTACACAATGCAATCTAGTTTCAATATATATTTAAATGTTTTCAGGCGTGAACAGAAAGTTTTGCAACTTTGCACATTTAAAAAATAAATCCCACCGTAAGGTCTTTTTTTCTGTCTTTTCCCCCCAATTCTGACATATTCTATTTATCTGCTTTGTGTCTATGCTTGATGATACTCGACTGCATTTGGTGATCCATCACACTCTCCTGTTCATCTAGTATTGGCTGCTTCTTTTTTCTTTTTCTTTTGTTTTTTGCATGTTGCTGCATTAGCTTTTATCTTTATTTAAACTGTCACTTATTTTTCGCTATTGGTAAAAATGTTGGAACCCCTTGAAAATAGGGGTGGCTAATTATCAGGATTTAGCACAATACCAACTGTCACACTGGTTTGAAAATTGGGCACACGCTGTGTCTGCGATTGTAACCGTAACATACTGTTAAGGCGATGTTCACTATCGCTTTGTCGTGACAGAGGGAGTGTTCTCCCTCAGAGACAAATCGCTGTGAGCCAAGAAAGCCCACTGTGATTTCTCCACAGTATGGCACATATGTGTGCGCGAGTGTTGGTGTACAGCCTTGATGTCATTTTCCTTCTGAAGGTTGAGCTTATCCCATTATGTCTGGAGCAATGCCCACAGGAAGGCCATGAAATGCGTGCGCACACATGCGAGATTATGAGTGTTTAAGTGTGCATTTGCACAGACCGTGTACTTGTGTGTGTAAGGTCACAGGGTATGCAGCTGAGTTGTACCCAGCACTGAGCACACAATACTTGAACCTTATGAGAGGTGAAAAGGTGAATGGGGAGCAGAGAGTTATTACTGGCTCTCTCAGGCGTGTCAATGTGTGGGTTAGTCAGGTTGTACAGAGAGGTCAGAAAGACGAGGTTTCAAAGGTGCACTACATATGGATTTTCTTACATGGAACAAAAACACATTGTGGCATTTTGAATATTCTGATGTGAAAAAAAAAAACTTACAGAAAAGAGGAAGCCCTACTGGGAGGCAGAGCTGTTGTAATGTGTAAAAATATAAGAAAGGAACAACCACAATGTAGTTTACTCTGCTGTGCTCTTCAGACAACAAAGAACCAGTACAGGGTTCCTCTTTTCCTTTCTGCTCACTAAAAGGCTTGCTTTTTCTTTTTTTCCCCTGCCTTACTCATCCACCGCGCTCACAACACATGCTGTGATTCTTTTGGCAAGTGGAGCTATGTGTATGTTTTCTCTATGTGTGGGCTGTGATCAGGTGCACTGCAGCCAAGATGGTGTGCGTGTGTGTCTCTGTGTGTGTGTGTTTATGTGTTGATGTTCCTGTTGTGCTTGCTGGCAGTAACTTTAACAGGTGGGTTTCACTGTGTGTGCGTGTGCGTGTGTGTGCGTGTGTGTCAGAAGATCAGAGATCAATCTGTCGTTCTCCTTCTCACTTTTGGATACTGGTGCCAGATTTTACTGCATCCAGTCATCACACGAATTATATAGATATAGCAAAAAGAGCCAGAAAAAAGACTATAAATTTGTTATGAATAAAATAAGAAAATATTCCAACAACAAAAAGTTAATAGCATACAAATATTGGGATAGCACAGACTATATAATAGATTCATCCACTATGATGTACTTGCTCTTTCTATGTTGTGTTGAAGTCATTGTGTTGTTTTTTTGGAGTCAAAAGTGACAACATCAGGACAACAGGGTGTTAAGTTATCAGCTAAGTTTAGCGTGGTTAGCAAGTGCAACATCAATATGTGTGAAAGAAAAGCGTCTGGACTTCTTTAAGTTTTGTTGAAGACGTTTCACCTCTCATCCGAGAAGCTTCCTCTTCGTGGTTGACTCAATGAGTGCAAGTTGTCCAGATCCCGTGGCTGTAAAACAAGCTCAAATCATCACTCCTCCTCTACCATGGCATGAGGTGTTTGTGCTGATATGCTGTGTTTGGTTTTGCCAAATGTGGTGTTGTACATTACGGCCAAACGTCTGTCTAAGCGACGTTGTTTCAGAAGTCTTCCATCTAAAACAGTCCTTTTCTAATTTTACTGTTTGGAACTTTAGCATTCAACGTCCTATCTAAGCTGTGCAAAGTCTGCAATGTAGCTGCTGAGTTAACAGCTACATAACTGAACCATAACTGAAGAAGCTTCTCGGGGGAGAGGTGAAACATCTTCAAGAAAACTTTAAAAAGTCCAGACGCTTTTCTTTCCAAGCTCCTTAGACTACGATGACCTGGATGACTGAGAACCTTCATAGACAAACAATATGTGTGGCTGCTTCGCACAGACACAGATACTTCACAAGAACTGAAGCACAGTTTTATTGGATAGACTTATTACAGTTTATCTCTAAAACATCTTGGGATGGGGGAGGGTCAATTTGAATTAGTTAAGGCAAAAGCTACTTTGCACTAGCAGAAAGCTAGTTTTCACCTGGCTGGCCCTCAAGCGATGTAAACTTAAGTCTTTAATGCAGTTAAGAATTACTTACATATACTTAAAAATAAATATACCACTCAGGGCGGTTGTCACAAAAAAGGAAGTTTGCAATATTTTAAAGTTGGGCATTTTAACACTGAAATGTTTTGGGATTTAATTGCTCTTGCAGCTAGCCCCAAGCAGTAATTCCAGTTTATGGCAACTCCACTTCATTGCTCAGTACAGGAGCCTGAGGTTTGAAATATAAAGTAAATTTACTTAGAGTTAATGTATAATTAGAAGAAGCTGGATGAGTACATACTACAGGACAGTATGCAGTCCTGTGAAAAGCCAAGTACACCCTCACTGCCAGGTGCTGCTCATCAAATGTACTTGATTAACTGATCATGAGAAAGTCTCTGCCTGATGAACAGTATTAGGTAAGACTCTATAAAAGCAGAACTTCCTGTCAGTTTGCTATTCTGAAGCATTTGCTATAATCTTCCCAGGAATCTTTCAAATTCACCCCAAAATGAAAATATGCAAAACTGTAACAAACTCATCACCTACATTGCAGACTTTGCACAGCTTTGATAGGACTTTAGATGTCAAAGTTCCAAACAGTAAAATTTAAAAAAGAACTGTTTTGGATGAAAGAGTTGTCAGGCAAACAAACCAAAAGACTTCTGAAACAATGTTCCTTAGAACATGTTTGGCCACATTTGGCAAAAACCAAACACAGCATATCAGCACAAACACCTCATGCCATGGTAGAGGAGGAGTGATGATTTTCGCTCGTTTTACAGCCACAGGATTTGGACAACTTGTAGTCATTTAGTCAACCATGAACTCCTCTGTATATCAAAGTATTCGAGAGTCAAATATCTGTCTGACAGCAAAAGCTTGGCCAACACTGGACTATGAAACAGCACTATGAACAGAATAGCTGAAAAAGGTTTTGTAATGGTCCAGATCTCAACCCCAACGAAATGCTTTGGCTAGAGACTCGTGCATAAATTAATGTTCACAAACCTCAATGAACTGAAGCACTGCAAACAAGAGAGGGCCAAAATTTCTCCACAACGATACAAAGACGGATAAAGTCATACAGAAAAGTATTAATTCTAGCAATTGCTGCTAAAGGTGGTTCCACAAACTACTGAATCATGGAATGTACTTGCCAGCAAGAATTGAACATTTATTGAGCTATAACTGATCACACATATGTACTGTACAGTAGGGTACACACACACACACACACACACACACACACACACACACACACACATATACATAGATATATCTATATATCTATATCTATATATATAGATATATATATATATATATCTATATAGATATATATAGATATATATTTGACCTATATATATCTATATAGATATATATTTGACCTATATCTATCTATATAGATATATATTTGACCTATATCTATCTATATAGATATATATTTGACCTATATCTATCTATCTATCTATCTATCTATCTATCTATCTATCTATCTATCTATCTATATATATATATATGCTAGACTAAGGCTAGACCCCCCTATGCTAAGCAAGCCGGACGTCGCCCAGATCAACAAGGTCCGCGTCAGGTGTTGAGGAACCAGGGCACCCTGACGAAAAGTGGGCTACTGGAACAAGAAGGCATCGGTGGGCGCCCTCAATCTCCCAGGCCTCTGGGAGAGGACCCGAGCTTGAAGGATAAATCGCCCGCAGGGGCGTGCTGGGTGTTTGTTATATATATATATATATATACACAACTTTTCCTATTTGAATTGCTTCCATCTGGATTAGTTCAATGAAGACTGTGTATTTTCTGATTAGCAAAGTCGTCAAAGTCTATAAATGATAATGTCATTTCATACTTATTTTAAATTGATCAGTTACTGCAGCAACAGCCAGCCATTTACAGTATCTGAGCTGATTTTACAAGCATAGACATGATTGTCTTTCTCACAGATGCCCTCAGTGTCAGTATGCTGCAGCTGTGGCTCAGCATTGCCACATCCATTAATGTCTCAGTATAGAAAAAAAGAAAACATTATGGGCCAAGAACTCAAATTCCTGGATATGAATAAAGAAAATCATTCGTTGGTAACACTAGATAGATAAACATTGTGCATAACAAGTGCCTGTTCATGCAAACGGCCTATCTAGGGGGGGGAAATGTGTGCTATTTATGCAGTTTGATTCCTTTAGTGCGCCTCTGGATATTGAGATGCAGCAGTACGGCCATTTCATCAGCAAGTCAAATATATACTGGCACAAAATCATAGTATTTTGAAAAAAATAAAGGTGATCTTTAAAGAAAAACACAAAAGAATACCATATAAGTAAATTAAATTAATGTTATTAATGCTTTTCATTTAACATTTCTCCACTAAGATAACTATAGATAACATATGTTATGACAGTGAAAAGTGTAATTAAACCTAAACTCAAATCAGAAAGAATACAATAAACAGAGCTAACTTGACCTCTTTAAAAAATAAGCAGACAGCTGTTTTTGTCCATTCAAACAAAGGGCCTAAGTTTAACCCACCTAGCACAATATAGTAGCAAAGCCCATTCAAATGGTGTTAAATGGGTCATGTTGCTTAGTGCAGTCATGAGAAAAAGCACATTACTAGCCAAAGACCTGTGCTTTTCACGCTGTGCCTTGTCTCTCTTGTGACCTCTGGATGGATGCAAATATATGGATGAAACCCATTTCTGCAAACATTTAGCTCCCAGTGGATGTCAGTAATGGCAGAGATCAGCTACAACCGCCCTCCTTATGTCTCGGAGGGGTTCAAAAATGGGAGAGCAGAGAAGGAAGTGTCAAGCGATTTCTTCTCCTCCCCAACATAACCAATCCAGGAAGTCGGTCTCCTTTCTCCTTCCTCTTCTTCTTTGAGAATTTCTGCAACTCCACGTGAGACTTTTGATGTTAGTGAGAGCATTAGATGTGACGTGACCCAATGATTAGAACATATGTCATCATCGGAGGAGCACTCGGATAGGGGAAGGGATCGTGCTGGATCTCTGAATGAACAGTGAAGCTTTCATCCAAGACTGCCGCTCCCTTTTATGATGTTGAAGCCTTTGAAATGCACATCTAGGCATTTCTTTATTCAGCTAGGAAAGAGGAATAAAGCTGAACTACTGAAGAGCACTATACACTATACTGGATGGATTAAAAACAACAACAACAAAAACAAAAAAAAATATTATGGTAAAGGTGCTACAGGAGTTTATTTGATTTTTTATTAGATTTTTTTTTTACCTCCTGTGGTCACGGGGACCAAGTGAGATATGGGGAATATGAGGAACAACAGTCCCAGCAATGATATGCGGTAGTCTGCTCGTCTTGACTATATAAAAGTAAATATAAATGCATCTATATATCATAACTGTTCTGTATGACGAGCTGTAAATTTGCTCACTGTGCTGCATAACCCAGTTTTGGTCTTTAGCTCTTGGACGGATGGCCTCAAATATCACTCTAGGATACCGATATACCGAGGAGTTCATAGTCAACTCAGTGACTGCAAAGTATCCAGGTCCTGTGGCTGCAAAACAAGCCAGATCATCACCCCTTCACGGTGATGAAAGGGTGATCTGTTTTTTAATTTTCTTTTAATTGAAAATCTTTTTTTTATTATCTAAAGGATAGAAAATTAGCTTTAGACAAGAATATGAAAAAGCAAAGTCCACTCGGAAATAACCCACATTTTGTTGAGTATGCAACCACCTTGACTGCCCTCCTCTCTCAAGTTTTCAATTCAAAAAATTTTGGCAATAGAAAAATAATCAAAGAAGCTGTCAGGCCATCAGGAGTCGTTTCCAAAAAGCAAGGATAATTATCACTCTTAGTCAAGGATGTGCATGACAACATTGATGGGATTAAAAAAAGAAAAGAACTGTTAAATTTTTGAGTTGGTGCTTAAGGTGACTATGACCAATTTAGAACTAGAAAAGAGGAGGAAAAAAGCAATAGTTGCAAAGGAAAAGAAATTCAAGCTTCTGTAAAAAACATACTTTCTTTTAATTACAGTTTTTTTACAGTCGCTAACAAGCGTTTGTCCAAACAGTTGTCACATTTGCAAAACTCTAAACACAATTAGCACAGGATCGGTCTGTTGTGGCCATACCATTCACACATTTCATGTCGTGTTCACCCAATATGCAGTCAGTGAACACATTTCCACAATGCTTACATTTTCTTAACAGACAAGTTATACCTCCCAACAAAACTATGGACTGTTCTTGTAGTATCTACGAATGTTAACACACAACATCCCACAATAGCAAAAACAATATTCCAAACCTTAGATACAGTATAAAAACCTCTGCTTCTGCAATGATATCAGTACAAAAACAATATCAATATCAAAAATATATCTCAGCTGATAATAAACAAACAATTGAATAATTGACACACAGCTGATTTATGTTGGGTAAATTGGGCCAACCACAGCTTCTTCCATTCTGGCTTAGACTCAGTGGGGTTTATAAGGCAAGACCTTGAGGAGTGATGTTTTTGGAAACAAAAAAAAGACAAACACTGTAATGTCTGGTCGAGGAAGAGTAAGAGCAAGGGGCCCAGGGAGAAGAGCAGGCCCAAGGAGAGGGCAAGGTAGAGGTGTAAGAATGCGTGGTGGTGGCATTCCAAGGGCTGCAAGAACAGTAGTCAGTGATGAAATCCGTGCCACTATCATTGACCATGTAATCAACCATGGTCTTTCACTAAGAGAGGCTGGTGAAAGAGTGCAGCCCAATTTGAGGCGGTCAACGGTTGCCTCCATTATACGCATCTTTCAACAAACCAACAGGTAAGTATTGCATTTTACATGGATTGTTTCTATTCTCACTTGACATGTCAATATGGTCATACAGTAATGCATATGTTGAATTTTTTGTCTTTCTAAAGAATGCAACGTCTTCCACCCTCTGGGGGAAGAGGAAAGCTCCTCAGTAATGATCAGGAGCTTGCCATTGTAGAAATGGTTACTGCAAATAATGCAATAAAACTGCGTGAAATTCAAACTAGAATTGTGGCGGACCATGAGATATTTGACAATATCGATAGAATCAGCCTCACAACCATTACGCGGACATTGTCCAAACACAGAGTGCGGATGAAGCAGATCTACACTGTTCCCTTTGAGAGGAACAGTGAGGGGGTCAAGGAGCTACGACGACAATATGTCCAGGTATAGTGTATATTCAATCCAATGTCCAGTTCTATAAGCTTTGCACTTTGCAAGTAGGTAACCTACACAATACTAGGTTACAGTACAGTATGGTATACAGTAATAACATGACTTACATAAACTTTGTTTCAGAGAGTTATGGAATTGGAGGCCAACCAAGCCCCTCATGAATTCATATACATCGATGAGGCAGGATTCAATCTGGCCAAAAGGCGTCGACGTGGACGAAATGTAATTGGAAAAAGGGCCACAGTTGATGTGCCAGGACAGAGAGGGGCAAACATTACCATGTGTGCAGCAATTGCAAATGCAGGATTACTCCTTCACAGATGTCAGGTTGGACCCTATAATACAGAGCGCTTGCTTGCCTTTCTCAATGATCTCCACCAGCGCCTGGTTCCAGAGCAGGGTCAGGAGGGTGAAAACATGAGGACCTTTGTAATTACCTGGGACAATGTGGCTTTCCATCACTCGCAAGCAATAACAACATGGTTTGAAGTCCACCCAAGACTGGTAAGTCTCTTCCTTCCACCCTATTCACCTTTCCTCAACCCCATAGAGGAGTTTTTTTCTGCATGGAGGTGGAAGGTTTATGACCATCAGCCACATGACCAGATGTCCCTCCTTGAAGCCATGGATGCTGGCTCCAGGGACATCACAGTTGACGATTGCCAAGGGTGGATCCGACATACCAGGCGGTTTTATCCCAGGTGCATCGACTTGGATAACATCAGATGTGATGTTGATGAAAACATGTGGCCTAACCCTGAAGATCGCAGGGATTAGATGCAAATTTTTTGTCTTTTTTTAGCCCCCCTCCCCCTCCCCCCTTTTTATCTTGGCTATTTGCTGTTGTTTTTTTGTTCAGAATGCTCTTGTGTGTTTCATGGATATTTTGTTCACTGTAAGCAATACTGTAAAACTTTCTCTGTCCTATCATACCGTGTTTCTACTGTACCTCCTGTAGTAAACAGTGGAGAAACAAAAACTTGTTTGCTTTTTACTGGAATGCTTTTGAATGTGAACATTACTGTACATGTGGACATACAGTTACCAACCAAGACATTTCTGGTGTCAATATGGTGGATTGCATGTTTCGCATGCAAATACCTGTGACACTGAAACATAAAAGTCTATGCAGTTTTTGTAATGTCAATACAGTTTTTTTCAATCGCTAACAAGCGCCTACCCATACTTCAGATACTTTTTCTAAACTCTTAACACAGACTCACACCTACAAAACACAATTGGCCAAATGGACAATTTTCTTCTCAAAAATACATTTTGTTAAATATATACTACCTCTTCATTTCAAAATAGAACACATCTTTCTCTGCACACACTAACTGTACAAAAACACTATAAATCTGACTCAAAATGAAATTAGTCTGTCAAAGAATAACACTTGTTTTCACTTCACAAGGTACATGCAGTCAATCAAAGTACACCAGGTTTCAAAATACTGGCTATTATTGACATTACAAAAACTGCATAGACTTTTATGTTTCAGTTTTACAGGTATTTGCATGCGAAACATGCAATCCACCATTTTGACACCAGAAATGTCTTGGTTGGTAACTGTATGTCCACATGTACAGTAATGTTCACATTCAAAAGCATTCCAGTAAAAAGCAAACAAGTTTATGTTTCTTTACTGTTTACTACAGGAGGTACAGTAGAAACACAGTATGATAGGACAGAGAAAGTTTTACAGTATTGCTTACAGTGAACAAAATATCCATGAAACACACAAGAGCATTCTGAACAAAAAAACAACAGCAAAAAGCCAAGATCAAAAGGGGGGGAGGGGGAGGGGGTCTAAAAAAAGGCAAAAACTTTGCATCTAATCTCTGCGATCTTCAGGGTTAGGCCACATTTTTTCATCAACATCACATCTGATGTTATCCAAGTCGATGCACCTGGGATAGAACCGCCTGGTATGTCGGATCCACCCTTGGCAATCGTCAACTGTGATGTCCCTGGAGCCAGCATCCATGGCTTCGAGGAGGGACATCTGGTCATGTGGCTGATGGTCATAAACCTTCCACCTCCATGCAGAAAAGAACTCCTCTATGGGGTTGAGGAAAGGTGAATAGGGTGGAAGGAAGAGACTTACCAGTCTTGGGTGGACTTCAAACCATGTTGTTATTGCTTGCGAGTGATGGAAAGCCACATTGTCCCAGGTAATTACAAAGGTCCTCATGTTTTCACCCTCCTGACCTTGCTCTGGAACCAGGCGCTGGTGGAGATCATTGAGAAAGGCAAGCAAGCGCTCTGTATTATAGGGTCCAACCTGACATCTGTGAAGGAGTAATCCTGCATTTGCAATTGCTGCACACATGGTAATGTTTGCCCCTCTCTGTCCTGGCACATCAACTGTGGCCCTTTTTCCAATTACATTTCGTCCACGTCGACGCCTTTTGGCCAGATTGAATCCTGCCTCATCGATGTATATGAATTTATGAGGGGCCTGGTTGGCCTCCAATTCCATAACTCTCTGAAACAAAGTTTATGTAAGTCATGTTATTACTGTATACCATACTGTACTGTAACCTAGTATTGTGTAGGTTACAGTACTTGCAAAGTGCAAAGCTTATAGAACTGGACATTGGATTGAATATACACTATACCTGGACATATTGTCGTCGTAGCTCCTTGACCCTCTCACTGTTCCTCTCAAAGGGAACAGCGTAGAGCTGCTTCATCCGCACTCTGTGTTTGGACAATGTCCGCGTAATGGTTGTGAGGCTGATTCTATCGATATTGTCAAATATCTCATGGTCCGCCACAATTCTAGTTTGAATTTCACGCAGTTTTATTGCATTATTTGCAGTAACCATTTCTACAATGGCAAGCTCCTGATCATTACTGAGGAGCTTTCCTCTTCCCCCAGAGGGTGGAAGACATTGCATTCTTTAGAAAGACAAAAAATTCAACATATGCATTACTGTATGACCATATTGACATGTCAAGTGAGAATAGAAACAATCCATGTAAAATGCAATACTTACCTGTTGGTTTGTTGAAAGATGCGTATAATGGAGGCAACCGTTGACCGCCTCAAATTGGGCTGCACTCTTTCACCAGCCTCTCTTAGTGAAAGACCATGGTTGATTACATGGTCAATGATAGTGGCACGAATTTCATCACTGACTACTGTTCTTGCAGCCCTTGGAATGCCACCACCACGCATTCTTACACCTCTACCTTGCCCTCTCCTTGGGCCTGCTCTTCTCCCTGGGCCCCTTGCTCTTACTCTTCCTCGACCAGACATTACAGTGTTTGTCTTTTTTTTGTTTCCAAAAACATCACTCCTCAAGGTCTTGCCTTATAAACCCCACTGAGTCTAAGCCAGAATGGAAGAAGCTGTCGTTGGCCCAATTTACCCAACATAAATCAGCTGTGTGTCAATTATTCAATTGTTTGTTTATTATCAGCTGATATATATTTTTGATATTGATATTGTTTTTGTACTGATATCATTGCAGAAGCAGAGGTTTTTATACTGTATCTACGGTTTGGAATATTGTTTTTGCTATTGTGGGATGTTGTGTGTTAACATTCGTAAATACTACAAAAACAGTCCATAATTTTGTTGGGAGGTATAGCTTGTCTGTTAAGAAAATGTAAGCATTGTGGAAATGTGTTCACTGACTGCATATTGGGTGAACACGACATGAAATGTAAGAATGGTATGGCCACAACAGACCGATGCTGTGCTAATTGTGTTTAGAGTTTTGCAAATGTGACAACTGTTTGGACAAACGCTTGTTAGCGACTGGAAAAAACTGTAATAGCCAGTATTTTGAAACCTGGTGTACTTTGATTGACTGCATGTACCTTGTGAAGTGAAAACAATTGTTATTCTTTGACAGACTAATTTCATTTTGAGTCAGATTTATAGTGTTTTTGCACAGTTAGTGTGTGCAGAGAAAGATGTGTTCTAATTTTGAAATGAGGAGTTAGTATATATTTAACAAAGTGTATTTTTGGGAAGGATATTATCCATTTGGCCAATTGTGTTTTGTAGGTGTGGGTCTGTGTTAAGAGTTTAGAAAAAGTATCTGAAGTATGGGTAGGCGCTTGTTAGCGACTGTAAAAAACTGTAAAGTGAGGTTAAGGATGGTAGCATGTTAAAATATAGTACTTATTGTTACTTTGGTAATAATGGTCACAGACTGCAATTGAAAGCTGTGTAAAATTACATGTAAAAAGGTTAGTTTGAGTGTCAATGGGTGTGTGAGGAGCCTCTACAGAACTTGAGGAGGAAGCAGCCTTTTTCTAGACATGTTTTCAGTGGCTTCAATTTTCACTTCTTAACCAAATGTCAACTTTGTTTAGAAATGACGTAAAATTGTCTTTTCAAAAGGTTTTTGTTGTTTTCTGGATGAAAAGCTTTTGGAGGGACCCAAAGGCTGAGCCACTTTGAACTACAGCAGTGGCGATGTGTGAGAGTTGAAGACATCTGACCTCTTTAATGGGACTCCACCTGACTCCACTCACCCTTTTAGCTTCTTTCACGACTCTGTTCAAACAAACCTAATGATAACAAGAAAATACACTCAACAAAAATGAAGAGCAGTTATCTGTGTTAGGGTGAAAAAGAGAGAAGAAAAAAATGAGGAAGATAGAAAAAAGCAAGGCAGCAGTGAGTAGAGTAGATGATAGCAATTAAACGCTGCTAGTCTAGTCTCAGCTAGAGACAGACCGGCCATTTTGTGAAATAACATGCATCCTCTTTATTGCACGACAGTGTAACTTTGTCTACTGCCAGCCATTTGATTTTGTACAAATCCACTCTTCTGAGTTCGTGTGTTTTTCTGTGTGGCCAGATGCAGCTTTGTGCACCATCTTTTCGACGTCCTTATACTTCTCACCACAATATGTTTATGTGCTGAAAGAGAAATCATTTCCTTCCTTCTTACTAAAACCGATTCTGAAGTACAATTTCACTAAGGCTGCGTTCACACTGCAGGCAAAAGCGCTTCAAATCCAACTTTCTTGACCCTATGCGACCCATATCCGATCATCAGTCAAACAATACTGTTTGGTCTGGGTCTAAACAGAGCGCGTTGTGATGTTTGCATTTAGCAATGAAAAATTTGTTGACTCTTTCCAAACTACTTTGCTGAGTAAGTGATTGTGGGTTTTATCTTTGTAAACTGCATTTAATATTAAAACGTGTCATAAAAAGCCTGGTGCATTTAACCGTTTTCTTTACCAAGCATCAGAGCTCTGGGAAGTTGGTTTAATAGTTGTTTACTTTTCAAAGAATATTTAATGACTGCACGTTGGGAGGAATTTGTGAGCGCGTTGTAATTAATTTGTGGTGTGGGAACAAGCATTTGGACACAACCTCAGAAGATTTGTGCTTATACAAACCAAATTAAACACTGAATAGAGCCACATTAACATTTTGCTCACAAACAGTGACACAGTGTTGTTGTTTCTTGTTTTTCGATCCCATTGTTGAGCTCAATATAAATATTTGAGTAATTAAAACATGAAGAAAGAAACTCGTTGTCTTTCTTCATATACTGCATTAAACATGAAAAACTGTAAGCTCTAGTTTAGAGTTTTACAGCTTGGTGGATTCCAAGAGAGTGGTAACTGATGCGGACTTCAGTGGGTATGTACATGAAGGAAACACAGGTGATGAAGAGTTAGGGGTAGGTATGGTGCTAAGGAGAGAAATCAACATGTTCTCAGGACAGACAAAAGTTGATTTTGCAAAATGGAGAGAAATAGCTATGGTGAAACCATAGTTTAAGAAGAGGGAGGAATATAGAATAACGTATAAGAGTGGCTTAAGGTGGACACAGGAGTAGACAATCTGAAAGAGATAGGAGACGGCAGAGTGATAACAGGGGAGAGTGCAGCTAGCCAATATTGGGTGGTATTCTGTACAATGACTTTGGAAACCAAGAAGATGGATAAAGTAAAAACAAAGACAAAGATTACAAAGGTGGAAGATGAAAAGTGAAAATTGTACAGCATAGTATTCAAAGCAGGAGGCTATAAAAAAAAGGATAGTCAGGGAGTTGCTCTGGTGACCAGTATAAAGCACAAGTGGTGGACTTAACAGTTCTGGTATCGGTAGCAAATGGCAAAAGCCAGTTGGGCTCCAAGGCAGTGAGCACAGGGCTTACTAGAGAAGGTTGGGCCCTCAGCCCATATTCATGAAGTCTGTTTTTGATTGTTTGGTCACAAAACAGCACCTGTTGTTAATTTCATTAAAACCTAAGCAGCTGAAACTGATTAACAGCCTCCCTCTGCTACTTAACTGACCAAATCAATATCAAAGACGTTTATACTTACTCAGTGCATGAAGAGGATGACAAAGATAGAGGAATATCTAAGGCAGAAGAAGTAGGAAAAAATAGAAAAGCAAAACCAAGAGGACCATGGAGGTGCTTTGTCCACATTCACAACTCACAATTTTCTCCAAAACTCATTATACCTGTGTTAACAAGATAGCGGCTGACTGGGAAGACATGCCTGAAAGGACTTTGCTGATGCCATTTTGAATTAACTGTTCATCTTATAATCCCTTAATGAACATTTCCTATGGGATGCTCAGTCAGCTGCAAAAACAAACAAAAAGTAATGCAAATTTCTAAAACAAAGGACTATAAAGTGTCAGAGGGAGAGAGCTTATTTCATTAATAGAGAAGCTCTAACGTGTACTAAGAGTTCAGCGTTAATTGGTTGCAATAGGGCAAAGGGTAATTGATATTTCTGGGTCAATGTCAATGTAAGCTGAAGTCCCCCTTAGTCCAATACACACCTTGATCCCGTTCTAGCACCCTGCATACCCTGGGTACCACAATCCTTTCTCGTCTCTGCTAAACCAACAGGCCAGCAGGTGGTTAGAGGTCTATAACAAGATTCAGGGCATATCAAATCCCACCATTAGTGAAGAGAACGACAAGGCTTTGAAAGTCAACTAACATTATCTAAGACTATGGTTTTACTGCAAAGGCACAGAAGGCAGAGTAAGGATGAGAGAGGAAAAAAAATCTTGGAAAAGGTCAACCACA